>NC_054382.1:12425568-12761505 GCF_017654675.1 Xenopus laevis
GTTAGTGAATTAGCGTAATTACGTCTCTTCGCCTTAGCGCAATTTCGCCTGGCGTAAGGGTTCAAAGTAGCGCTAAGGTAGGTCCACCACCAGCACCCTTTAGTACAACAAAATGACGTCACGCTGGCGAATTTGCGCTAGCGTTAGCCACTTCGCGCTTTAGTGAATTTGCCCCATTGACTCCTGATAAAAGAGACCATAAAGTAAAAGAAGCCAATTGCCACGTAGTGAGAATTTTTGGCAGGAAGAGCAGTCGATTAATGTTAATAGATTAAGGTTAATGTCAGTACAGTGATCCCATGTGAAAATGTTCATAGGGAAGAATGCTCAGAAAGCCCAGACTCCTTCAGCACTGACGCTTGAAATATAACGGGGATTTTATACAGTCATTCTTCTGCACTGAGTCAGGCCTTCCAAACGTTTGTAGCCCTTAAAGGAGAATTCAACCCGTAGTTTAAAATACCCCTCCTCCCCCACCCTTTCCTCTTGCTTTCCTCCAGTTCAGTTGTTCAGTCTGTCACCAAATTAAAGGGGTGGTTCACCTTCAAGGTAACTTTTAGTATGTTATAGAATGGCTAAGTCAATTGGTCTTCATTAATTATTTTCCATCGTTTCAGAATTATTTGCCTTTTTCCTCTGGCTTTTTGCAGCTTTTAAATTGGGGTCACTGACCCCATCTAAAAATGCTCTGTAAGGCTACACATTTATTGTTATTGCTACTTTTTATTACTCATCTTTCTATTCAGGTCCTCTCCTATCCATATTCCAGTCTCTTATTCAAATCAATATATGGTTGCTAGAGTAATTTGGACCCTAGCAACCAGATGGCTGAAATAGCAAACTGGAGAGCTGCTGAATAAAAAGCTAAATAACTCAAACACCACAAATAATAAATGATCAGTAGATCTCAAGACTCTTTCAACAAACAGCTTGTCTAAATCACCCTCCTGTTTCATGCTTTTCATTCAGATATTTATTATTTTAAGGTAACAGAAGAAATAGTTGTTACATGTACATTTTCTCATAAATCAATATTTAAATAATATTTTCCATGGAACAGGGCAATAATATATTATGGATGTAGATCATAATGGGACAACATCACTAAAAGTAGACTTCACATTAGTAAAGTATGGGCACTCCTGCTTTACATCATTCTAAAAGTCAACTCAAAGGTGAACCACCCCTTTAACAATGGTACAGACTGGAGCAATTAAATTAACTAGGGGACTATCATAAAGCAGCCCACGGGCTTCTGTTAATGGTAAGACACAGTGGGTGATTTCTAGCATAACTCCGCAGGACTGCACACTCAGGCCCGGATTTGTGGAGAGGCCCCCATGGCCCGGGCCTAGGGCAGCAGGATTTTAGGGGGCGGCATGCTACCCAATCACACCCACATTCGTTCATAAACATTGCGGAGGCGCAGGAGATACGATACTTTTTTAAATTTCCTGTACGCTAATCCCCATAGCTCTGGACCTGATGATGAAAATTTGATTGAATAAAAGGGAGGGGACAGGGCGACAAATGACAGTGGGCCTAGAGGCGCCTGCTATGTAAATACGGCCCTGTGCACACTAAGGGGCAGATTTATCAAAGGTCGAGGTGAATTTTCGAATTAAAAAAAATTCGAATTTCAAGCTATTTTTTGTGTACTTCGACTAGGGAATAGTCTAAATTCGATTCGAATTACAAAAAGCGAAATGTATCATGTACGGTATCTTTAAAAATTCGACTTCGATCATTCGCCATCTCTATACCTGCCGAATTGCTGTTTTAGCCTATGGGGGACCTCCTAGAACCTACTTCGAGTCAATTGGTGGACTTTGAAAAATCAAAGTTTTTTTTTTTGGGAAAACTTCGAATCAAATTTGATATTACTTCGTAGAATTCGAATTGGCCCGAATACGGACCTATTCTATCGAAAACTGACCTATTCAGCCAAAGAAAAACTTTGACTTAACTTCGGTTGGTCTTTTTGAATGCGAATTTTGAAGTTCTTCAAATTCAAAATTCGACCCTTGATAAATATTCCCATAAGCAGCTGAACAATTCATTTAGTGGATTCTAGGGGTCAAATTCACTATGCGCCGAAAACATGCTAGTGACGGCTTTGCACACTTCGCCAGGCGTGGTTTTGCCAGGGCTGCTCAAATTCACTAAAATCCGAAGTTGCACCCAGGGAGGCGAAAGGTAGCGAATTTGATCTATCATTTCTTCAAGCAAAGCGAAGTTACGCTAGCGATGCCTAATTTGCATACGGCGCTAAGTTAAAGTACAATGGACGTATATGTAGCAGCAAATACATTACATTACACAAGCCTGGGAAAGCTTCATAAAATAAAATAAAGTTGTTATTTTGCCCTATACATGTACCCACTGAATAGTTTAGGTGTCATATGTTAGGAAATGTATGGGGGAAGGAGGGTACCCCCAAAAAAATTTACGATCTTTTTCAGCCTATCACCCTTTAAAAAGTAAAAAGACACCAGCATTTTTAGGGACTTTTTTTGAAGCAAGTCCTATGCACTCTATTGCACTTCGCCTGGTCTGAAGTGGCGAAGGCAAGTCTGGTGGTAGAGGTAACGTTCAGTAAAATCAAAAACGTAGTGAATTTGCGTAGTAACGCTCTTTCGCCAGAGCGAAAATTCGTCTGGCATTAGAGTGCGAAGTTGTGCCAGAGTCTATCTCCTTCGCTAGCGAATTTACGCCAGTAAATCGGTGAAGTGCCAAAATCACGTCACGCCGCCCTTTTTAGTAAATGTGCCCCTAAATCGGAGCTGTATGTCTGTGTAATGTCCGTACAGGCAGGACCGCAGGAGCAGTTTCGGTGGTTAGCTAGAGACTGACTCTTCACCCTGCAGGGCTCCCATCCACATATCCAATAGAAGAAACCTGAACACAAGAGGAACAGCCATTGCTACAGTCTCCAAGGTGATCCACACAGACAGTCAATTCCTTCAGTGGCAATGAATGGGGCGGTCGCTGCACACAGAACCCTTTCAACCCCCCGCGTGTTTATTTATCTGCAGCCTCTGAACACTTCCATTATATTTAAGGGCACAGGTCTGTTATACACATACCCCTGGTAACTGAGGGGCCACTCCATAAACATTACATCAGGCTGGAAAAAAAGAGATCAGTGTCGCCAGCACTAATTGCCATGATTAAAGGGAAAAGACAGCTACAATACAATCTGCCTTTATTTCAAAAGGAATTGACGTTTTCTTCTTCTGCAAATTAAAGGGGACCTGTCACCGAGACACAAAAAGCTGTATAATAAAAGTAATTTTTTTTTCAAATTAAACATGAAATTCAAATTCTTTTTTTTTTATTACAGCATTCATAGCTGTTGTAAACGCAATTAAAAATCTCAGCTGTCAATCAACTATTGCCTGCCCCTCCTCTATGCCTTAAAGGAGAAGGAAACCCCCAGGGCGCTAAACCCCTCCCCCCTCCCCTGTGCTGCCCCCCCTCCCTCCTCCCCCCTGGCCTACCTGTCCCCCTGGGCAAATGCCCCTAACTTTTTACTCACCCCTCTGCGCAGGTCCTGTCCACGGAGTACGCAGTCGCCATCTTCTCCCACGCGCGTCTTCTTCCTGCTCTGATCGGTGTTTTCTGGCGCATGCGCAGTAGGAACAGGTACCGGTACGGCTCTACTGCGCATGCGCCGAATGTCACGAAGTTTTCCGATTTCACTTCGTGACATTCGGCGCATGCGCAGTAGAGCCGTACCGGTACCTGTTCCTACTGCGCATGCGCCAGAAAACGCCGATCAGAGCAGGAAGAAGACGCGCGTGGGAGAAGATGGCGACTGCGTACTCCGTGGACAGGACCTGCGCAGAGGGGTGAGTAAAAAGTTAGGGGCATTTGCCCAGGGGGACAGGTAGGCCAGGGGGAGGAGGGAGGGGGGGCAGCACAGGGGAGGGGGGGAGGGGTTTAGCGCCCTGGGGGTTTCCTTCTCCTTTAAGGGGAGGGCAGACAATTACTTTCACTTTCCATTCAGCACTTCCTAGATGTCACTGCTCTCCCCACATTCCCCCGTTCTCTCCACCATTTAATTGTGTAGCCAGTACATGGGGATGGACATCAGGTCCCCCATTCTGGAGCACAAACAAGATTCTGAGATGATACTGTCTTAATAACAGTGTCCACAAAATGGCTCCTGCCTGCTTGTTATAATTATGAGTTCCCAGACTGAAGGAAACAAGATTCAAAAAATATATGTAGTGTAATTAAAGTTCCTTTTGCTTAACTTATGTGATAAAATAGGATTTGGAATCATTTGTTCGGGTGACTGGTCCCCTTTAAGCACCTCCCAGTCCCCTTTAAGCACTAATCACTTATCTCCTACCCATGGCTGGTGCTCCTCTTCTTTAAGGAACGAGTCAGTAGTGATGTGCGGACTGGACTGATACACGCAGGTCGGGCGGGTTCGGGCTGACCTCGATGCCCCATTTGCGGGTCACAGGTGGAGCTCTTCTGCCTGCTCTCCCCTTCCGCAAACCTAAACTGCCGGCTTCTGACTTCTGGTTTTAGAGGGGCGGGTCTGCCCATCCTGCCCCTTTTGTGACGTCATCGGCGGGTCTATAAAAGGAAGGGGGCAAGTGGGTCCAGGCCAGGTGCACATCACTATGGCCCAGGAGTCTGGACCCAGAAATCTCTAGCTTCTATGTATCTCCACACAAGTTGTCATCCAATTTTGGCCCACTCTGCAGGAAAACAAGAGGTGCACTAGTCCATGGTAGAAGGTAAATAATTTGGGTCACAGGGGTTAACAAACTGTAACCTCTTCTATCTACTCTTCCTCAATGATACTTTAAAGGGACAGTTTACATTTAAGTTAAAGGGATACTGTCATGGAAAATAATTTTTCTTCAAAACACATCAGTTAATAGTGCTGTTCCAGCAGAATTCTGCACTGAAATCCATTTCTCAAAAGAGCAAACAGATTTTTTTATATTTAATTTTGAAATCTGACATGGAGCTAGACATATTGTCAGTTTCCCAGCTCCCCCAGTCATGTAATTCTGATAAACTTCAGTCACTCTTTACTGCTGTACTGCAAATTGTAGTGATATCACCCCCCCCACCCCAGCAGCCAAACAAAAGAACAATGGGAAGGTAACCAGATAGCAGCTCCCTAACACAAGATAACAGCTGCCTGGTAGATCTAAGAACAGCACTCAATAGTAAAATCCAGGTCCCACTGCAACACATTCAGTTACATTGAGTAGAAGAAACAACAGCCTAAAGAAGAAAGCAGTTCCATCCTAAAGTGCTGGCTCTTTCTGAAAGCACATGACCAGGCAAAATGACCTGAGATCCACCTTTACGCCAAAGTTACAACAAAAAAAAAAAAATACACTTGATGGTTCAGGAATTACATTTTATATTGTATAGTGAATTATTTGCAGTGTAAACAGTGTAATTTAGAAATAAAAACTACACCATTTACAGATTTAATAAAGGTCGAGATGAATTTTCAAATGAAAAAAATTCGAATTTAGAGCTATTTTTGTATACTTTGACTAGGGAAGAGTCCAAATTCGATTCGAATTTGAAAAAAATTAGAAAATTCGGATATCGAAATTTATCATGTAATGTCTCTTTAAAAATTCGACTTCGGCCATTCGCCATCTAAAACCTGCCCAGTAGCTGTTTAACCCTATGGGGGACCTTCTAGAACCTATTTTGAGTCAATTAGTGGAAAAACTTTGAATCAAATTAGATTAAATGCGCTATTCCTTCGGTTCATACGATACGAATTCGGCCGAATACGGACCTATTGGATTAGAAAACTGACCTATTTGACCAAAAAAAACTTCGACTTAATTTCGGTTGGTCTTTTTGAATTCAAATTTCGGAGTTTTTTCAAACCAAAATTTGACTCTTGATAAATATGCCCCTAAAAGCCCCTCATGACAGAATCTCTTTAACTTTTAGTATGTTATAGAATGGCTCATTCTAAAAAAAAGTTTTCAATTGGCCTTCATTTTTATAGTTTTTGAGTTATTTGCCTTCTTTCTCTGACTCTTTCCAGCTTTCAAATGGGGGCACCGACCCCTTCTAAAAACAAATGCTCTGTAAGGCTACAAATGTATTGTTATTGCTATTTTGTATTACTCGTCTTTCTATTCAGGCCTCTCTCCATATTCCAGTCTCTTATTCAAATCAATGCATGGTTGCTAGGGTCATTTAGACGCTAGCAACCAGATTTCTGAAATTGCAAAACTGGAGAGTTGCTGAATATAAAGCTAAATAACTCAAAAACCACAAATAATAAAAAATGAAAACCAATTGCAATTTATCTCAGAATATCACTCTCTCCATCATACAATTAACGTTAACTTTATGAGAAGCAGCAGCAGCCCATTAGGGCCTCCTAATACCCATGCAAGTGGTCTGGGACAACGGCTATGGCACACAAATAGCTTCATTTGCAAGATATATATATATATATATATATATATATATATATATATATATATATATATATATATATATATATATATAGATGTATTGTTACTTTTAAAGCTCATCGTTACGGAGATACAGGTCGTATAAAACTGCAGCTGCAAAATGAGTCAATATGCCGCATTTTAAACACACAGGCACCGGTGAATCGTGTAATTGTAGACATAAGGACATTTTCCAGCCTCTTTATAAATAGCCAAGATGTCAATCAAGCAGGCCAGACATACATCTCCCCTTTAACCCTTTGCCTATGACAAAGCTGAGCAAATACACTGATGTTTCCCTGAGCAGAACAAGCGAAGCAAAAGGCAAAGGACTCTCAGCAGCCAATGCAGCAGCTGCTATATTCATATTACACATGGGGCAGAATTTAAAGGGACACTGACAGCTCAGCATTGAAGATGGAATTCATGCAGACGTGTCGTCCTAGTATTCTAAGGATGGCACTTAGTTTTGCACAAGTTACTTATTTTTAGGACATTCCGAAAGAAAAGGCCTAACTGTCAACTGAGCACATTAGGAAGTCAGGTTGGTGTGCGTCTTGCAGGGAATTAAAGGAATAGTTCAGTATAAAACTAAAAACTGGGCAAATGGTTAAATGAAAAAGTTTGGGAACCCCTCTCAGCCTGCATTAATTTACTCCACTTTCAAAAAAAAGATAACAGTGGTATGTCTTTCATTTCCCAGGAACATCTGAGTACTGGGGTGTTTTCTGAGATTTTTAGTGAAGCAGTATTCAGTTGCATGAAAGTAAATCAAAAAGTGAAAAACTGACTGTGCAAAAATGTGGGTATAATTGTAATTTTGCTAATTTGAATGCATGTAACTGCTCAATACGGATTACTGGCAACACCAAATTGGTTGGATTAGCTAAATTAAGCCTTGAACTTCATAAGCAAGTGTGTCCAATCATGAGAAAAGGTATTTAAGGTGACCAATTGCAAGTTGACTCTCCTCTGAAGAGTGACAGGATCGGATCCTCAAAGCAACTCTCAAAAGATCTGAAAACAAAGATTTTTCAGTATAACGGTTTAGGGGAAGGCTACAAAAAGCTATCTCAGAGGTTTAAACTGTCAGTTTCAACTGTAAGGAATGTAATGAGGAAATGGAAGGCCACAGGCACAGTTGCTGTAAAACCCAGGTCTGGCAGGCCAAGAAAAATACAGGAGCGGCATATGTAGAAGATTGTGAGAATGGTTACAGACAACCCAAAGATCAACTCCAAAGACCTGCAAGAACATCTTGCTGCAGATGTATCTGTACATTGTTCTACAATTCAGGACAATTTGCACAAAGAACATGTGTATGGCAGGGGGATGAGAAAGAAGCCCTTTCTGCACTCACGCCACAAACAGAGTCACTTGCTAAAAGCTCATTTAGACAAGCCACAGTCATTTTGGAACAAAGTGCTTTGGACTGATGAGACAAAAATGGAGTTATTTGGTCATAACAAAAAGCGCTTTGCATGGCTGCATTCCAAGAAAAACACCTGCTAGCTACTGTCAAATTTGGTGGAGGTTCCATCATGCTCTGGGGCTGTGTGGCTAGTTCAGGGACTGGGGCCCTTGTTAAAGTCGAGGGTCCGATGAATTAAACCCAATATCAACAAACTCTTCAGGATAATGTTCAAGCATCAGTCACAAAGCTGAAGTTACGCAGAGATTGGATATTCCAACAAGACAATGACTCTGAGGGTGAGGCCAGATATGGTGTTTTTACATTGCGTTTTAAAAAAAACTACCACTGAAACTAATGGAAAACGCACTATTGGCAATTCTCACAGGGCACTTGCACGCTGAAATCCGCCACAGGATGCCAGTATTGGCGTTTTTTAACAGAAACGCCAATACGTCAAGAAACTACCAAATCAATAGACTCTATGGGATCTGCAAGTTTGAAACCACACGTAATGTAAATACGCAGCGTATTTTAAATATTCGAGAGGTAAATGACACATATACGTTTTTAAGGCCGGTGACGTAATTACGTTGTGTATTGATTGTCATTCCTGCTCCACTTTGCATGTTAATAGTTTTCCTATTTCTAAATAGCTGTTCTATTTTCTATTTCCAGCCAGCGGAATTATGGGGAACGAGAACAATGAGAAGTGCATGTTGGGAAAAGAAACCTACGTGCGGAAAAACACATGTTGACGGTCACGTCTGGTTTAAGTGACGTATTTACGCAACGTAAAATGCAACGTAAAAACGGCATGTCTGGCCTTGCCCTAAGCACACTTGGAAATCTACACAGAAATTTATGCAGAGGGAGAAGTACAATATTCTGAAAAGGCCGTCACAGTCCCCCCGACTTGAATATCATGGAAAATCTATGGGATGATTTGAAGCAGACTGTTCATGCTCGGCAGCCATCAAATTTAACTGAACTGTAGAGATTTTGTATGGATGAATGATCAAAAATCCCACTATCCAGAATCTAGACACTCATCAAAGGCTATAGGAGGCTCAACCAAGTATTTATGGAATCTCTCTGTTGGGGTGCCCAAATTTATGCACTTGTATAATTTTGTTATGATGCATACTGCATGTTTTCTGTTAATCCAATAAACTTTATGCCACTGCTGAACTTTATGCCACCTTTACACATTCCCCCCTTACAGTCATCCGTGTCCCAGAACATGCCCCAAAACAAGATTGGGCAGATCAGCTTTTTAATGTCATTAAAAATGTATAGACTTATTTAGTAGAACACAGGCTGCAGGCGAGGCATAGACTAGGCAGGAGAAGGCTGCACAAAACACACAACTCCCCTTAGCAATGGAAACTTAATACCTAGCGAATAAAATCCCCCAGTCTGATAAAATACACATCAAACTGATGCCAGGAGTCACAGAGCGTTATAATAATATGATCCAACCACCAGCAACTGAGAACATATGAATTTTATAGGTACAGGTATAGGATCTGTTATCCAGAATTCTCCAGAAAAGGGATATTTCCGTAATTTGGATCCCCATGCATTAAGTCTACTTAAAAATAATTTTAATATACAATAAACCCAATAGGACTGCTTTGCCTCTTTGTGGAAAATAAAAGAGCATATCAGCAGTAATTCTGCTTCAGCGTCCTGTCTGTTCTCAACTTTTGTGAAGTTACATTACTGAATATTGGCGCTAGGACGGAGCGCCAGTGAGACAGTTACAGGACTGGCGATACTCTCCACCGTGTATATATCTACCATTGTGCTTTGCCTCTAATTAGGATTAATTATGTCTTACTTGGGATCGAGTACAAGGTACTAGTGAAGTGCGGGTAGGCCCGATACCCGCGGGAGCTGCAGGTTTACCCGCAGGTTTGGGCCGACCCTGCATCTCCATTTGCGGGTTGAGCTCTTCTTCCTGCTCTCCCCGCCCACCACCCAGAACTGCCGGCTTCCTGCTTGATTTTTTAAAGATGCCGCCTCCTGCCCCGCCCTTTTTGCGACATCATTGGAGGGGCGGCGGCGTGGGCCTTAAAATGGAAGCAGGAATTCGGGCAGGTTGGTGAAGGGCGGGTTAAGGTCGGGTGCGGGTTCAGGTTCACCCGACCCGCACATCACTACAAGGAACGGTATCTTTATTACAGAGGGGAAAAAAAGATACATTTAAAATTTTAATTTTTACAAATTAAAATCTGAATTATTTGATAAAAATTGAGTCTATAGGAAATTACCTTCCTATAATTCAGAGCTTTCTGGGTAATGGGTTTCCAGATAATTCACACTAATTCTAAATTTACGGGAAATCATCATATTATATTCAGCCAATGAATGCAAAACGGCAGCTCCCACTCAAATATATATGAATAAATAAGTAATACTATATATATATACATACATACATACATACACACACACACTGGTAAAAAAAGGGTATATTTTCTATATAAGGAATGTTGCACTGAGCAAGCCCTGTGTCTTTATTTTTGTCCCTTAAAAAAAGTGGAATATCGGCTGCGTCTGCATCTGCATCCAACAGTCGTGTCGCATCGAATCAATGCTGCGACACCATGCGACAATGCATTCACCTACCTTATTTTTCTGCATGCGTTTTGTCGCAGCACGTCGGATAGCGCCAAAAACGTCCATGTAGTCCTACCCTTAGTTGCATAAAAACCAGGTGTACTGCCAAACAGAACCTCCTTTAGACTGTCAATCCACTTAGGAGCTACCAAATAGCCAATTACAGCCCATAATTTGCACAACCAGGGACTTTTTTTTTATGCCGTGTTGCTTCCCAGCTCTTTTTACATTTGAATGTGGCTCATCGGTATAATAAAGTTGGGGATTCCGGCTTTATAAGTCCGGGTATCACCATCAATCTCCAATCCACTGGCGTCCCACTTAGGGAAACCCTGCCCGTACTGATACTGCTATTTGGAACTGTCTAGACTCAATAGGGACCACTGGCTGGTAATGTACATGGTAAATAAGAGCTGCATTAGGATTATAAAAGGCAGGACTAGGGGGTAGTCCAAGTACCCAACTGAAATGCCGGGGCTGGTGGGTTTTGTTGTAATATTTCATTCATACGTATATTTCATTCAGAGAACGACGGCCGCTGCATAGTGCGAGTCGATGAAATGCAAGCCTAATCCTACTCACACTACAGACAGCTGCGCTACTGCTACTCGCCTGACAGTTTCAGTGAGAGTGATATTGGTTTGGCTGCGGAAATGCAAACAAGCTGCCCTGAACTACAACACAGGACCCTCATAGAGCCACATAATGTCATGGAGGGGTCCAGCCATGATACCAACCAAGCCAGGGTGTAATTCTTTTCTCTACTGGATACTCCTGAAACACTTGTACAGCACAGTTTTTGTTATCTATACTTCCTATAATCCAACAGCTGCTGGATCAATATTGGAAACCAAACGATTTAAAAAAATATCAGTGTTTGGCCTTGCTGCAGTACATGACTTATTGCAGCCTTGTATGGTAGGAGACAGAACTGTGGATTCGGAGTCGGAAGCAATTAGGTATCTGGAGTCGGAGTCAATAAAAACGTACAGACGTTGACTCCCAATAACTTTAAATACAAGCATTGAAAAAAAACTTTCATTTTTTTTTCATTTTTTGATTATGTTCCTTTAAAGGTGAGCAATTCCTTTAAACTGTGCAGTGAAACTGTTATGCACCTAATAATGCGCATGAACAGCTCTAATGGCCCCATTTTGCAGTTCAGGGAACCCTCGATAATACAAACAGTGGCATTTATTCATGCAGGGGTCAATGCAATATCTTTAATACTAGCTGTATTTTTATTTATGCATTTTTGAATAATTATATAAAACAACTGGCTTGGACAAGGTAATAGCGATGACTTTTAATTGAAAGGTACTTTCACCCAGACTAGAGAAGGTTTTGCTCAGGGTGACAAAATGCCCCATGGGGCAGATTCACTAAAGGGCGAAATGCCTAACGTAAACGAAAATTCGCCAGCATGACATCATTTCGGAACTTCGCCGATTTCCTAACGGGCGTAGGCGTCATTTAGCTAGCGAAGTAGATAGAGGCTAGTGTTGTTTCACACTCTAAAGCCAAGCCAATTTTCACTCTAGCGATCGGACGTAACTCTGCAAATTCACTTGAGATGCGGATTTTACTGAGCAATGGAGTGCATAGGACTTCCTGAATCTTCTCTTACTTACATCATATTTTTATTGCAAAAAAGTCCCAAAAAAAGCTGGTCTTTTCCTTTTTTCTGAGTGATAGCCTGCAAAGGTCTGCAAATTTTTTTGGGTAACTGGGTTCTCCCCTCCATTTTCTAACATATGGAACATAAACTATACAGTGGGCTCATGTGTAGGGCATTATAACAGCTTTATTTTATTTAAGGTTCCCTGGACTTGTATAATGTAATGTTTTTGCTGCAACATATACGTCCATTGAATTTTATCATTTCCCACTGTATGCAAATTAGGCAACACTAGCGAATCTTCGCTTTGATTACCGAAATAACACTAGCGAAAATAAGCCAGCGCTCGGCGACCCTGGACACAACTTTGGAGTTTAGTGAATTGGCGTTGTCCTAGCGAACTTACGCCTGGCGAAGTGATGCGATGGCTGCGAAGCCGTCACTGGCGAATTTTCCCCGGTTAGGGAATTTGCCCCCATGTGTCATTACCCTTGGAACTCCACTTACTAATCAGGCCCTCGAGTGGGAGTCAAATCTACTGTCTAACTCTGTTTAAAGGAACAGTAACACCAAAAACTTTAAGTGTTTAAAAGAAAGACAATATAATGCACTGTTGTCCTGCACTAATAAAACTGGTTTGTTTGCTTTAAAAACTCTACTATAGTTTATATAAACAAGCTGCTGTATAGCCATGGGGGCAGCCATTCAAGCACAGGATACACAGTAGATAACAGATAAGTACTACTATAGTTTATATAAACAAGCTGCTGTGTAGCCATGGGGGCAGCCATTCAAGCACAGGATACACAGTAGATAACAGATAAGTACTACTATAGTTTATATAAACAAGCTGCTGTGTAGCCATGGGGGCAACCAATCAAGCACAGGATACACAGTAGATAACAGATAAGTACTACTATAGTTTATATAAACAAGCTGCTGTGTAGCCATGGGGGCAGCCATTCAAGCACAGGATACACAGTAGATAACAGATAAGTACTACTATAGTTTATATAAACAAGCTGCTATGTAGCCATGGGGGCAGCCATTCAAGCACAGGATACACAGTAGATAACAGATAAGTACTACTATAGTTTATATAAACAAGCTGCTGTGTAGCCATGGGGGCAGCCATTCAAGCACAGGATACACAGTAGATAACAGATAAGTACTACTATAGTTTATATAAACAGATATGGTATGCAGAATCCCACTGTATACTACAGAGCTTATCAGCTGCTTGTTTATATAAACTATAGTATTACTTATCTGTTATCTACTGTGTATCCTGTGCTTGAATGGCTGCCCCCATGGCTAAACAGCAGCTTGATGATATAAACTATAGTAGTACTTATCTGTATCTACTGTGTATCCTGTGCTTAAATGGCTGCCCCCATGGCTACACAGCAGCTTGTTTATATAAACTATAGTAGTACTAGAAGTCCAGGCTGGATGTAGCAAAATGACAAGCACAAGGAGCTTCTATATAAAAGGCCCGAGCTGCTGAAACTATAGTAGTACTAGAAGTCCAGGCTGGATGTAGCAAAATGACAAGCACAAGGAGCTTCTATATAAAAGGCCCGAGCTGCTGAAACACCGAGATGGTACAAACACCTGTGCTACACAATGTCAGTAGACTCAAGATTATTTTCAGTCCCTGTACAGAGTCATCTTTTGTTACGAGGACAATCGGGAGGGTGTCGGCTCACATATAGAAAATAGCTTGCCCACGTGTTAATATGGACAGCTGCCAGACAGGAACACCTTGCTTCTACTCCAATGAGCTGTCCTTCAATCTGCCTGATGGCTAGAAGCTCCCTGGGCACAGTGAGACAGAATGGAAACGTACTATAAAGGAAACATTAAACTCACAATAGCCGCAGCTTCCGATTGCACAGTGGAAATAAATGTTTACATGATGTACAGATTGGCGTTTTAAGGCAATGTGCACTTGGTCTTTAAAATGTTTGTTCTGGGTTATAATCTAGTTGCTTGGGTGCCAATACCCTAGAAACCAGGTACAGATTAATAGGAAAGGATCCCCAGGATAAATCTTCTTATGAGTGTCAGTGACCTAAGAAACCAGACTGCAATTGAGAGTCGTATTTATTTACCCTATCTGTCTTCTGGTTCTGACTTGAAACAATGTAGCCGAATGATGGCTTTATGCACAGACAGAGAGATGTTGCTTTCAGTTATGTGTTCATCTCATCTGTCCTCTGTTTCAAGAGTCAGAACCAGTTACAAATAAAACAAATGAAATATTGGTTTACCCCACCGGTCATCTGGTTCTGACTCTTGAAACTATGTACCCCAGTGATGACAGCTTTAGCTACACTGTTTCAAGAGTAATAAAACAGCAGAGTATAGACTATTTACCAAGAGATATATACCGATTTCAGTTATATTTACAAATAAAACCACTGAAACATTTGTTCATCCCATCTGTCCTCTGTTTCAAGAGTCAGAACCAGTTACAAATGACTGAAATATTGGTTTACCCCATTCTCTTGTTCTGCCTCTTGAAACAATGTAGCCTAATGATGATGGCTTTAGCTACATAGTTTCGGGAGTAAGAACCAGCTGAGTATAGACTATGCGCAGACAGAGAGATGTTGCTTTAAGGTACTTTTACCAATAAAACCAATTTCCCCGACCCTAACCCGCCCTCCCTTGGCCCGCACTTCCTGGTTCCTTTTATAGACCCGCCCCATTGATGATGTCACAAAAGGGGCAGGACGAGCAGGCGCAGCGTCTATAAAAGCTGAACCCGGAAGCCGGCATTTGACGGTGACGGACAGGGAGAGCAGGAGAACAACTCAACCCACACCTGCCCACAACGAAGCGTGCAAGGTCAGCCCGAACCGCGGGTAAACCCGCGGGTATCGGGTCGGCCCGCACATCACTAGTTCATGCCATCTGTCCTCTGTTTCCAAGAGTCAGAACCAGTTATAATTAAAACAAATTAAATATTGGTTTACCCCATCTGTCTTCTGGTTCTGACCCTTGAAACGATGTAGCCCAGTGATGATAGCTATAGCTACACTGTTTCAGTAGTAGTAGTAAAAAATAGAGTATAGACCAGGGGTGCCCGAAAAGGTAGTTTGGTATTTACCAGTAGATCTTTAGCTGGTGATCAGTAGCTGTACAGTGCTTTGCCCTCAAGAAGTGCTATACAAATTAAAATATACATAAATTTACAAATAAAACCGCTGAAATATTTGTTTATGCCATCTGTCCTCTTGTTCTGACTCTTGAAACAATGTAGCCCAATGATGATGGCTTTCGCTACACTGTTTCCGGAGTAAGAACCAGCAGAGAATAGACTACACATAAAACGAATGAAAACCTTTAAATAATGTATACTGGAAGGTTTTTTGGATTTTCTTTTACTGTGCAAAAAAAACAAAAAAAGTTTTGGGTGTCGATTCCCTTTATAGACAGTGCATTATATAATCTAACGTATATGCAGGCATGCTCTCCAAACATATAAGTCATTAGAATCTACATATGATTAAGAGACATATAAAGAGAAAACTCGGGCTGTAGAGGAAGAGACTTTGATGTGTGTGACTAATGCTGAGAGTATTCACGTCTAGTTCTGCGCACAGCAAATTACAAGGAGGGGTTCTGCTGGAGGAACACGTCTTCCTTGTATTACACACAGGCAAAGTTGCTCTGCTATAGAAGCAACAGCAGCACTGAAGTATTGATCAGGCAAGGAGATATGGGTAATTATTAACTGCGTGGAACTCTCATGGGCTGATTACAGGTCATTACCAAGCAGGAAAAGCAATAATGGATCTCCAATGTGATTACTCCCCAGAGACTAAATAGGAGCACATAGGAATGGCAGGTACTCCCCAATAGCCAAAGGGCTAACGTTGCCAGAGGCATATGCAGGCCTGCAAAACAGGTAACTGTCACCCAGTTAGGGAGCCACTCACCCAATCAGATCAGTGACTAGTTCGTTCTACTGATACCCATAACCAGCCCCTAAACAAAATACAGGCCACAAGCACCGTGACCAGATCACTGTAAGGGAGAACTCACTCTGAAACGCAAAAGAAGTCCAGCAGCAAGCTGGTTAAATGATCAGATATCACCCAGAAGTCTGACTGTGAATTTAGCCAGTGCATAAGGAATTCCGAGCAAAAACAGCTTATTTGCCAACTTGTACCCAGACAGTTCAGAAGAAGCGGTTACCAACCAATAAGTCTTACAGTATACTCGTGTTTATCTGATCCATCACTAATTGTACCTACTGAAGGGAACCCCGATATTTTTAACTTGTGAGTAAAATGTAAAAAGAGCACTACTCTCCCAGGCAGGCAGGCAGTACAGGCACTTAGTAGTAATACTCTCCCAGGCAATCAGTTTAGGCACTTACAGTAGTACTACTCTCCCAGGCAGTCAGTACAGGCACTTACAGTTGTACTACTCTCCCAGGCCGGCAGTCAGTACAGGCACTTACAGTTGTACTACTCTCCCAGGCCGGCAGTCAGTACAGGCACTTACAGTTGTACTACTCTCCCAGGCCGGCAGTCAGTACAGGCACTTACAGTTGTACTACTCTCCCAGGCAGTCAGTACAGGCACTTACAGTAGTACTACTCTCCCAGTCAGTACAGTCACTTACAGTAGTACTACTCTCCCAGGCCGGCAGTCAGTACAGGCACTTACAGTTGTACTACTCTCCCAGGCAGTCAGTACAGGCACTTACAGTTGTACTACTCTCCCAGGCAGTCAGTACAGGCACTTACAGTTGTACTACTCTCCCAGGCAGTCAGTACAGGCACTTACAGTTGTACTACTCTCCCAGGCAGTCAGTACAGTCACTTACAGTTGTACTACTCTCCCAGGCAGGCAGTCAGTACAGGCATTTAGCACTAGGGATGGGCGAATTTGACCCGTTTCGCTTTGCCAAAAATTCGCCGCCAACGCACATTAAAGTCTATGGGCGTTGAAATTTTTTTGTGGCGTGGCAAAATATCATACAAGTCTATGGGCGTCATTTCCGCGGCAAAACAAGGCGAAAAAATTCGCCCATCCCTATTTTGCACAGTACTAGTCACCCAGGCAGGCAATCAGTACAGGCACTTAGCACAGTACTAGTCAGTCAGTGAGCAGTACAGAGGGGGTCCCAGAGCCCCTGTGAGTAGCAGCAGTACTCACTCAGGCAGGCAGGCAGTACAGGCACTTACAGTAGTATTACTCTCCGATGCAGTCAATCAGTACAGGCAGTCAGTACAAGCACTTAGAGTAGTACCACTCTCCCAGTCAGGCAGTCGGTACAGGCAGTCAGTACAGGCACTTACAGTAGTACTACTCTCCCAGGCAGGCAGTACAGGCACTTACAGTAGTACTACTCTCCCAGGCAGGCAGTACAGGCACTTACAGTAGTACTACTCTCCCAGGCAGTCAGTACAGGCACTTACAGTAGTACTACTCTCCCAGGCAGGCAGTACAGTCACTTAATAGTACTACTCTCCCAGGCAGGCAGTACAGGCACTTACAGTAGTACTACTCTCCCAGGCAGTCAGTACAGGCACTTACAGTAGTACTACTCTCCCAGGCAGGCAGTACAGTCACTTAATAGTACTACTCTCCCAGGCAGGCAGTACAGGCACTTACAGTAGTACTACTCTCCCAGGCAGTCAGTACAGGCACTTAATAGTACTACTCTCCCAGGCAGGCAGTACAGGCACTTACAGTAGTACTACACTCCCAGGCAGTCAGTACAGGCACTTAATAGTACTACTCTCCCAGGCAGGCAGTACAGGCACTTAATAGTACTACTCTCCCAGGCAGGCAGTACAGGCACTTACAGTAGTACTACTCTCCCAGGCAGTCAGTACAGGCACTTACAGTAGTACTACTCTCCCAGGCAGTCAGTACAGGCACTTACAGTAGTACTACTCTCCCAGGCAGTCAGTACAGGCACTTACAGTAGTACTACTCTCCCAGGCAGGCAGTACAGGCACTTAGCACAGTACTATTCAGTGAGTGAGTAAGAAAGTAAGTGAGTGAGTGAGCAGTACAGAGTGAGTCCCTATGAGGAGCAGCAGTACTCACCCAGGCAGGCAGACAGTACAGGCAGTCAGTACAGTAATAGTCAGTGAGTCAGTGAGTGAGTGAGTGAGTGAGCAGTACAGAGTGTGTCCCTATGAGGAGGAGCAGCAGTACTCACCCAGGCAGGCAGGTCGGTGGAGGCGATGTGGTGCTTGACGGACTTCTCCTCGTTCTCCAGGAAGGCGAGAGCCCGGTACAGCCGCGAGTTCTTGTTGCCCTTATTCCTCCGCCACCAGAGCAGCAGCACCAGAGCGATGAGCAGCCAGCTGAAGCTCAAGCCGAAGTATCCCAGCACGTACACGGGGAAGATGAGGATAAAAGTCTTGGAGAACTGATAGAAAAGCCCCGCGATATCCACGCTGATCATTCCCGGCTCCTCGGCTGCAGGAGGGACCCCAGGCTGCACATTCTCTGCCGGGGAAGGCGGAGGCCCCTTCTCTGCGCTGCTCTCGGAAGACATCCCGGGTACAGAGAGGCAGGCGGCGGGTGTACGGGGTGAATTGACTGCGCCTGAGAGAGATTTGCCCCTCTTCCAGCCCTGCCTCAGCCCAACACCTGCATGGGAACTCCGCTCTCACCAGCGCCTTTCCCTTCCGATCCTCTGCCGCTGTGTGGCACTGCCAGGCACAACCCAATACAACCGCAGCCACTGAGGTGGGTCCAGGCACTCCTCACAGTACAGGCCCCGCCCCCTACATATCCCTGCTTCTGATCCATAGTCGCGCCAGAAACTCCGATAAGCCACGCCCCAACCATCAGGACCCGCCTACCGCCCCTCCTCTTCCCTCCCACCTATACCAGGCACGCAGCACTGATTTCCCTCTGCAACTTTATTTAAACAAACATCCTAACAAACAGGGGTTATCTGTGCTGCTGCTGTGTGGAAAACTTCAATAAACATAATTATTATTCTGTGCGTGGGTTATTTCTTTTTCTCCTGTGAGTGACACAAAAATAAAAGTACTTTTTCGGTGTAGATGCCCCATAAACATTGTTACCATCATTCACAATGACACTCTTGCAGGGAAACCACATAATTACCACATAATACATAGCACTCATGGTTACACTTGTTTTTAAACATGAATTGTGGGTTGTGCCGCCATTGAACATGGAATTTGACACCTGATTGCTAAGCACACTCACCCTAGCAACCAGGCTGTATAACAGACTGCTACTTCATGAGGAGAGATTTAGCCTTAAACTCCCTGAATACTATAGCATTGCCTTTTGTCTCTCTGATTGCTCCTTTGCAGATGCCAGTTTATGCCATTATTAAGGAGTACAAGTAAAATATGCAGCTTCCATTAGTCACGCACACGTGAGATTAAAGGGCTAATGTTCTACTGTAATCGAGTACATTTACTAATAATAAAAAAAATTCAACACAATCCCACATTTTATCTCTCACAATGCAGCATTCTTTAGACTTTACTGCTCAAGTTACCACAGTGAATTGCCCCCTGCTGCTAGACACAATGTAATTTTGCAATCTGACACAAAGAAAAACAGGCACAGACTGGCAGGGCCGAAACTAGGGTTGCCACCTTTTCCGGAATAAAATACCGGCCTTCCTATATATTTATGTTTATTCCCTATTAATAACATTGGGATGAACCATCATTTTTACTGGCCAGATGGCATTTCTGGCCGAAACTAGGGATAGGCAGAAGAGGCACGATCTTACAGGGCTGCTCTTGCCATGAGGCAAAGTGAGAATCTTACCTCAGACGGCATTGAGCGTCCAGTAACTAGGAGCAACCAATAACCTGCCTCTGGTAACTTTTAGAGCCAAATTTCCATTTTTTAACACAGAAATTCGTGCAATAGCGCTCACTGAACTAGCAATGGACCCGCCCCAATGCTAAAAGTTGAAATTGCGGAGTGAGGGGGGGGCAGCATCGGGGCTGCTGCTTCAGGCAGCTTCTGAAACGCTGCTGCGTGCCTAGGTTGCAAATAGGGTTGCCAACTTTTCTGGGAAAAAATACCGGCCTTCCTATATTTTGCTATTTCTGTCCTATAATAACATTGGCATCGAGCACCATTTTTACCGGCTGAGCCGGTAAAATGCCAACCAGGTGGCAACCCTAGACGCCAGCATGGCTTGGTACTGATTAGTGGATTCTTATAAATGCCAGAGGGGGCTGCTATAAATTAAACCTGGGATTTACACCTGACTGAACCAAGGTGTAAGTGAGTTCTCTGGCACGCTATAGGGCTGTGCACTGCCCAA
Source organism: Xenopus laevis (assembly GCF_017654675.1). NCBI lineage: Eukaryota > Metazoa > Chordata > Amphibia > Anura > Pipidae > Xenopus > Xenopus laevis. The sequence continues at coordinate 12,445,991 of NC_054382.1, forward strand.
GTTACAAGTATTATACACACACATATCTAGCACTACAATAATGAGGACGAAGGCTTTCTGTATACATGTTTCTGCATCTAGCACTGTGCCTGCAAATAGCAAATGAGCCCAGAATGTCATGTAGGTGCCCTATGGTTGCCAGCTGAGCAAATGAGAGAGTGCAGATAAGCAGGAGAGGTAGGGTCAGCTTCAGTGTGGGTGAGGGATGAGTTTTATTTAGCAGGTACAGACTGCATAAATTTATGAACATTTTAATTTTGACAAGTAACATTAATTGAATTCAGACCATCTTGGTCAGGAATCTCCACTGGAATCCTAAGCATTTGTGCATATTGGGTGCAGGGAAGCCTGAAGAATCTTTGTATTTGCTAAACCTTGAGTCATACCGCCACACATACCTTCCATTTCCAGTGTGTTAGTCCTCTCTCTTTATTCTACTTAAACCTCACCCAATATGGCCTTGCCAGTTCCCCTAGCCATTAGAGTTTCCACCTTAGTTGCCACTCTCCTAGTTCACACAGGATTTTATGGGGGCTCTTCATTTTTATTATGATGTAGAGAGTGATATTGTGAGACAATTTGCCATGGTTTTCATTTTTTATTATTTGTGGGTTTTGAGCTATTTAACTTTTATTTTCAGCAGCTCTCGAGTTTGCAATTTCAGCAATCTGGTTGCCAGTGTCCAAAATACCCTAGCAACCATGCATTGATTTAAATAAGAAACTGGAATATGATTAGGAGTGGGCCTTAACAGAAAGATGAGTAGCAATTGCAATAATTATGTAGCTTTACAGGGCATTGTTTTTTTAGATGGGGGGTCAGTGGCCCCCACTTGAAAGCTGGAAAGCATCAGAAGGCAAATAATACAAAATTTAAAAAACAAAAATATAATGTGTCAGTTATAAAGTTACTTAGAATTAGCCATTCTACAACATTCTTAAAGTTAGCTTAAAAGTAAACCACCCCTATAAGGTTGCAGAGGGCTCTTCAATGGATGCAATCTAATGAATGTACCACATTTAACTGAACATATAAATATGGATGATCCATAAACACAAACTACCCCTAGATTTCCCACTGCAGAAGAACGTCTTCATGTGGTAGAGATAATTAAGGGCAGTAAAGTTGATAAACAAGCAGGAATATACAGAACTATAATTGAGTATCCAATTTACTATAATTATACACATTAACACTATGTTTATGTTTCTTCCTAAAATAATTATTTTGTTTCACGTGACTTGCCCTCTGGAAGCACAAACCTAGTACAAATATATGCTGGCTGCTAGGTGACACTCAGTTTACCATAAATCCAACTCTGACACCATTGTTGTAATCTTTCATAATAGCCAATATAAATATATTATTTTAAGATTTTTTCTTCTAGTTTTGTTTTACCATATTGTACTTTCCATTGTTTTTAATCCGTCTGGCCACAGCCTTTCTAGCTCTTTGCCGTTTATTTAAGCCATAAACTGGCTTGTGCTGTGAATTCAACATTTTTAAGGGGACAATATTGGTCAAACTTAACTCCCCAGTGCACAAGTCATCCTGTGTTTTACAAAGGCCAAATTCCTATTACTTTTTAAAACTGCTGTATGCTTATATTTAGCCAGACATCCAGAAAAGGAGTGCAGGTGCCAATCATACTGTATATAAACTCCTTAATGCTATAATTCCCTTCCACCGGTTCTCAGACTTTTTGGTTTCAGACCCCATTTGCTTATGAAAAGGCATGCTTTTATTAGTTCAGGAATATTCAAGGCAAGGGTATACCTTTTTTAAAAATCTAACCCTCATTGGCTTTCCCCAGACTTTGGAAAACAATGTCTTACAAAAAGCCTTCAGGGGCATGGCCTTGCATGACAGGTTATGTCTCCTGACATCCCTGGAGGTGTAACAAAGTGAAAACAGCTTCTGGTAATGGAAAAGTATGATATTAGTAGGCACAAGATCTAGATATATTCCAACACTAAGTAGATTAAACAGGAATATTTTGGACTATCTTCTGTAATTATTATTAGCTAAATGGCAGGATGTACAAATTGCACACACTATTATTGAACATTTTATTACCTCAGTATAGTGTTACATTTCCCTTTACTTACCTCAAAGGAATTAAGCTTGTTAGCATAGTGTTCCATCCTTTGTAGATAAGCTTTGCTGGGCAGAGCCTCAACCAAACACACAATACATGCAAAAAATGCCGTGCAAATAACTTTTATTTTTGCTATTCTCATCTGCAGGCCCGGACTGGCAATCTGTGGGTTCTGGCAAATGCCAGAGGGGCTGCTATAAGGTCCCATAGAAAGTCACTATTTAATGGGCTGGTGGGGACTGTTTGGGCCTCTGTGTGGGCTGATTGGGCCTCTGTGTACCTGAAATGCCAGGGCCTATTTTAATTCTCAGTCCGGACCTGCTCATCTGCCAACAACATTGACACTAAAATCAATTGGCATATTGATCCATTGTCTTTAATTTAAAGGGTCAATGTGCATTTACAATTGCAGAACTCTATTTACTGCAGGGGCATGCCTGTACTGACATACATTAGAAAACAAAGCAAGTTGTTTTTGGTAAGGATGGGCTAAACTGGATGACCCAGTCATGTCCCAGTTTACTAAACCACACCTACTTTCTGGCTTGTTCTAATGAAATTATAACACAAAGCAACCCTTGGGAAATGATAAGAAATTGTGTGGTTTGACATCAAAAGTGACAATGGCACTTAATTGAGGCCAAAACTGAACAATAAGCCAGTAATTACATCACAGGCTTGGGGTGGGGGGTCAGAAAGGGAAAAATACATACACATTCAGAGCTGTTAAACTATAATGTTAAATTATACCCTATAACAGCAAAATGTCAAGGTAAAACTGATAGATAGTAGTACAGGTATGGGACCTGTTATACAGAATGCTTGGGACCCGGAGTTTTACGGATCTTTTGTAATTTGGATCTTCATACCTTAAAGGAGAACTAATAAGATTCAGCATACTGAAATAAGTATTCTAAAATCAATCAATTAAAAATTCTGTACTGTTTCTGAAATAATCAAGTTTATCTTTACTATCCCTCTCTCAGCATCTGTTTCTCCTCATTCTGTCTTCATGCAGGAGTTGGGTGTCAGATATTCAATATATCTAATAGGAGGGCTTCCTTTCCTAGCAGATGTATTAATCTTTATAATCCTTATAATAAAAAGTAAAGAAAAAATGGATTTTCAGATTCCAATCAAACTGTTTTCATTTTGTCCTCATTGGAAATTGGAATTTGAATTTTCGAATATTTTTTTTGGTCAAACCTCACAAATTTGAATTGGGAATAATTAAAACTCGATTCGAATTTTGAGATTCATCAAACCTTTACCCTAGGAATAATTCGAATTCGACTATTCGCCACCTAAAACCTGCAGAATTCATCTATAAGTCAATGGAAGAGGTCCAGTGACCCATTTGAAGAGGTTAAAAGCCTTCCAGACATTCGAGTTTTTTTGGAAGAAAAAGTTTAGTTTTAGTTTAGTTGATTTTGAATCTAATTTGATTCGAGTTTTCGAGTCTGTAAAATTAGTTTGAGTTTTAGACGTTCAAATTTTTTCTCAAATAACCTCCCAATTAAATGTTGCGTATATTAGAATTTATTATTAATAGTAAAAAACAAATTCACATGTATTAGAAATTCGACCATTGATTAATAGGCCTCGCCATGTTAGTCATGGATTTCTACTCATATATAGGATGAAAACCTTTCTTGTCCATAATAAAGATGCCTCTGACAAGCATATTAGCAGTGGCTTGGTATACAGGCACTCTATAAAGGAATATACACATTTTTCCTTTCATGACATTAATCAAGTTTTAATAGCACGTGCCATAAAATCAGAACGAACAGGCTGTTGGGAAACTTATTAGAATTCATCATCATTACAAGACCTAACTGTTTCCTCTTTTGGGTGCTTTCTAGTACATTGTACTAGAGAGCACCCAACAGAGGAAAAAGTAGGGAGAAGTGGACTCTATTTCCTGCACATTTTCTAATATGCCTTTGGTACTGTTTCTATGAAATAGTATTTTGATATAGAGATCAGCTATTTGGTGCTTTTGCGTGAAGCATTTCCCCTAATATTTATTTGAGACCCTAAGTCTTTTGTCCCATTGCAGTCTACCCTTGAATTGTGATGCAGAGGTCAGCTTTTTATATTGACATGTAATGGCAAATAAAAATAAAATATTTATACTCTAAACGGTCTTAAACAGGAGACTGGCCTGGGACGCTTTTTATTTATTCTTACAAAAACTTCATGTCAGTTCAGTTCAGTAAAAGTGTCTCCAACCCTTAGCTTCTGAGTACAACAGAGTTGCTATTGTATGTGAGTCCAGCCCTTTGTGTGCTGTTACAGTATTCCTGTGTACTGGATGAAGAGGAATCTGCATAAGCGGTTCATAGTAGCAGAAGTTGACAAAATAAGCCCATATGCTTCATTTATTTTAAAAACCTTCAGCAAGTGGCCATTCCATATCAACAGGGGAGGAATATATTCCTAATGTCCCCCAAATCCATTAGATGACACACTCGGTGTATTTTGTATAGTTCTAACATATTTAGCAGCTATTTTACAGGGCTAAAGGTGTTCCAGAAGTTATCATTCAGTCCCTGCTTCGGTGGAGCTTACAATTTAAAGGGGTTGTTCACCTTTAAAAAAACTTTTATGACGTATGACGTATAGAGGGATACTCTGAGGCAATTTCCAATTGGTTTTCCATTTTTATTATTTGTGGCTTTTGAATTAGGGTAGAACTACACGGATGTTTTCTGCACGATCCGAAGTGCTGCGACAAAACGCATGCGACGGAAATGAGGAAGATGTAGAAATGTCGGATGAAGTTGCAGCGTTGATCCGACGCGGCACGACTGTCGGATGCAGACGAAGCGTGCAACTTCATCCGACATTTTTATCTCTTACTTTATTTCCGTCGCTTGCGTTTTGTCGCAGCGAGTCAGATCGAGCCGAAAACGTCTGTGTAGTCCTACCCTTATTTAGCTTGTTATTCAGCAACTCTCCAGTTTGCTGTTTCAACAATCTGGTTGCTAGGGTCAAAATGACCCTAGCAACCATGCATTGATTTGAATAAGAGACTGGAATATGAATAGGAGAGGCCACAACAGAAAGATGAATAATAAAATGTAGCAACAACAATACATTTGTAGCTTTACAGAGCATTTGTTTTTTTAGATGGGGTCAGTGACCCCGGTTGAAAATTGGAAAGGGTCAGAGGAAGAAGTCAAATAATTCAGAAAACTATAAAAAATTACAATTGAAAAAGTTGCTTGGGATAAGCCATTCTATAACATACTAAAAGTTAACTTAAAGGTGAACCACCCCTTTAAGGAACCTATCACATACATTATTTTCAATATCAGGAGTCAATTAACCTGCCTTTATGTTTTTGGCGTTTGGGTGGAAACATTTGCACACACAGGGAGAAACTACAAACACTTCTAGTTATTGTCACCTCCTTCACTAGCCCCTTCTGATGTTGACTGTGAAACCTCCTTACCTCCAGTTTCAATGGTTGCCTTGTAAGCTAGACATACAAGGAATGCAGATGGGCCACCTGCTGATGACAGCTACACTCCCTGCTTATAAATCTGCTTATAGATCTGTTACAAAGCTAAGGTTAAAGGGTTGTCCAGTTATGAAACAATACTTCACCTTTAATTGAAAAGTCTAATATTAATTACTCCTTCTCAACAACATATGAATAGTAAATGGCAGAAAGGCACATTTTAACAAAAAAGGTACAACTACAAGGCTTGTTATGATGAACACATAGGGGCAGATTTATCAAGGGTCAAATTTCGAGGGTTAAAAAACCCTCGAATTCGACCCTCGAAGTAAAATTCTTCGAATTCGAATATTGAATTTGAAGGATTTTAGCGCAGAGCTTCGATCGAATAAAAATCGTTTGATCGAACGATTTTAAGCGATCGATCGAATGATTTTTATTCGTTAAAAAAAAACTTAGAAAAGTGCTGGGGAAGGTCCCCATAGGCTAACATTGCACCTCAGTAGGTTTAAAGTGGCGAAGTATGAAGTCGAAGTATTTTTTAAAGAGACAGTACTTAAAGATTAAAGATTATCGAATGGTCGAATGGTCGAATAGTTGAACGATTTTTACTTCGAATCATTCGATTTGATCGAATTCGATCGAATTTGACCAGTTCGATGTTCGAAGTACCCAAAAAAATTCAAATTTTTTTCCATTCTAATTATTCACTCGAGCTTAGTAAATCTGCCCCATATTATTAACACATATTTATAAAACTGCTGAACAAAATTAGAAATACATAGACAAATTGAAGACTAATTGCAAATTTTCTCAAAACATCACTGTCTCTATCTCAAGGAAAGCCATTCAAATGTATCTGTCAGCTCTCCAGTCTATAATGAACACTGCCATGGGCTTATACACCTCAGCAACCGCTCCTCCTCTGCCATGCCACTCTGTCAATCCCTACACTGGCTTCTGCTACCTTTCAGAATAAAATTCAAATGAATGACCCTGAAATTCAAAGCACTTCCTAACTCTCCCCTCCCTATATCTCTGAACTCATCGCTAGATACTCACCCAACCACTTACTACGGTCCTCTACTGACCTGCTATTCAACTCTTCTCTCATTACCTCCTCACACACTCACATTCAAGACTTTGCAAGGGCTGCACCCCTCCTCTGGAACTCTCTCCCACAGTCTGTCCGACTTTCTCCCAACCTTTCTGCTTTCAAAAGATCTCTTAAACCTCACTTATTTAGAGAAGCCTACCCTTACTCTGCTTAACCACCAAATGCAACACCACATACAGTACTACATCTCTAGCCCACTTTATTCTGATCTTGCCCACTCCCACACCTTGTGTTTTATCTGCATCCCTTTAGATTGTAAGCTCTTTTGCACAGGGCCTTCCTCACCTTTTGTACCTGTATTGACTGTGATGTATGTAACTCCATATGTTCTATGCATGTAATTCGTGTGATTTAGTATAAACACATTTACTTTAAAGTGATGCGCAATATGTTAGCGCTCTATAAATACATGTTAATAAAAATAATATCTCTGCCTCTACAAAGGCACCAATATTTTACTTTAATTACCGATGTAAATACTTGCAGCTGCCGCCTTCAACAGGAAAAAAAGAGCTGATCATCTATTTCTGCACAAGCATTTCTTGTGGTCAATTTTTGACCACGCCCCTTTTTGCAGCCACACCCCCTAATTACCATGTCCCCTTTTTCCAAAATTTGCCAGGTTATGAAAGTTTGAACACATTTCCTGTGTTTTTTATGTTTTATTACAGTTTTGCTAATGAAGGTAAATTTCCCCTTTTATCTTTTTTGGATGTTCAGTGCAGACAAATTGGGACTTAGGACTGCGGGTTGAGCTTTCAAAAGTGGGACTGTCCCGCTCAAAACGGAAAGAGATGAACTATACACCCAGTGAATAGGAGTTGTTCAGCTATAAGTTAACTTTTAGTATGTTATAGAATGGCTAATTCTAAGCAACTTTTCAGTTGGCCTTCATTTTTATAGTTTTTTTTAGTTATTTGCCTTCTTCCTCTGACTCGTTCCAGCTTTCCAATGGGGGTCACTGACCCCATCTAAAAACAAATGCTCTGTAAGGCTACACATTCATTGTTGTTGTTACTTTTTATTACTCATCTTTCTATTCAGGCCTCTCCTAATCATATTCCAGTCTCTTATTCAAATCAATGCATAGTTGCTAGGGGAATTGGACCATAGCAACCGTATTGTAAACTGGAGAGCTGCTAAATAACTCAGAGACCACAAATAAAAACCGTCTGCAAATCTATGATGCAACCTCCAATACTCCACTACCAAAGGCCTGGTAACGCAGTAGCACGGACACCAGCTTCGATTTGGTTAATCTCGCCCACCCCTTCCCCTCTAGTTGCTAGGCTCCGTGGTGCGATCAGTACGCATGCGCAATGGAATCTTAGCGGTGTCATGGCGGCGGCCTAGCCTTGGGAGCGTCGCCTAGTAACGGCAAGGGAACACTTAGAAGCCAAAGAACGGAGTAGCCTCACGATGTCTTCGGCCACGCAACAGGACAGGGTAATGCCGGGTATATCGGCTTGTTATAATGTGTCTGCTGAACTACAATTCCCAGAATCTCCCCAGAGGCTGATACATGTTCAGGGTTGTTACCTTTTCTGCATGTGCTAATCGAATTGTAGTAGGGGGAGGTAGGAGATTCCTCGTGTTTATTCCCACATTGTTACATATAATTAGCGTAATAATGAGTCTCTTCTGGGCATTTTATTTCATGTTACCATTTAGTGTCAGCTGGAATTAGATTAGGGGCAGAGGAGGGGGCACAGGGGCTTGAGCTAATTAACAGAGAGGTGCAACTGTCAGTTGTATCATATGGCACTTGCCAGGTCTAATTTTCAAAACCAGCCAAAGTCAGCTACAAAACCAGCCCCAAACTAGCCAAGGGGCACTTCAAAAATAGCCCAATATGTGCAGTGAAGAAAAAGTCAAACAATGAAATATATATGAAAAGAATGCTTTTTTTCAAATTGGCAAATTTTTCCCTGAAGCAAAATGGTACAGATTTGACTGCCACCAGGGGCGTAACTACAGAGGGGGGCCCAGGAGGTATAGAGGACCCATAAGGCCCTAATACATATACAATTTCAATACATTTTGGTAAAACAGGTCAATCTTTAGATAGTTCGGTGGCCCAATCAGATGAATGACGAGAGCAACCGAAACAGCAGAATACCTGCTACAATGTGATATATTTGCAACTATAAACACAACATGTTTTGGGCCACACTTGATAAAGGGCATGTTGTGTTTGTAGTTTGTCAAAGTTTGGCAGTGCGCTGAAGTAATTCATGAATAGATATTTTGGTGGCCAGCAGACTTTTTTTGCCCGAAAATTGTCTGAAATTGAGGAAAGTCACCGGAAAATGCAAAAATCCTTAAAGGAGAAGGAAACCCTTTTGCAAAAAACCCCGTACCCCCAACCCCACGTGGACCCCCCTTCCTCCTCCCCCCAGGCTAACTACCCTTACTATACCATTACCATTACTCCTATACCTTGACCCATTGCAGGCTGTTTGTTATATCTTTGGATACTTTATCGGGTTAAGGTTTCGGTTGTGGGAAGATGCTTTTTGAATCAGACCTGCAACTTTTAGTATATTTTTATTATGTTCTACTACCAGCAAATGTATTTATTATTAGTCTCTGTTCTATATATATATATATATATATATATAATACACAAAAGACATGAATATCCTGTAAATTATATCCTTATAAACGGTGAGTTCTGATGTCATCTGTTATAAACGGTGAGTTCTGATGTCATTTCTGTCACATGACTCACTGAAATTTGTGTATTATAATAAATAAAGTACCCACAGTTGCAAAATATTAGAATAATAGAAGTTACCTCGGAGTTCCATGACCTGTATAAAAACATTTTTTATATGGTCATGAAACTCCTGGGTAACTTATAATATCCTTATATTTTACAAGAGGGGGTACTTTATTCACTATATATTGTATCATGAGCTGCTGTTGTGCCATTGCCTGAATTAATGGTTAATAAACTCATCATGTCACTTTCCTTTATTACATGATCCCACAAGCCTCTGTTATGCTTAGATTATTTTAGATTTTAAACTCAGATGAGCAGGGTCTTTTTTACCTCTTTTATCATTATGTTATCTGTTTGTTGTATACATCTTTAAAGCTTTATTGTGTTAAAGGAGAAGGAAGGCAGTTTATTACCAATAGATTAGCCACACAGTGCTAGCTAGAAGGTTATTTTTATTCTTTAGAATGCTTTTCCATACCTGAGTAAACAGCTCTAGAAGCTATATCTGTTTGTTTAGGATAGCAGCTGCCATATTAGCTTGCAGTGACATCACTTCCTGCCTGAGTCTATCCTTCTCACTTATAGCTCTGGGCTCAGATTACAGCAGGAAGGGGAGGAGGGAGAGAGGAGCAAACTGAGCATGCTCAAGCCCTAGCCCTGGAAGTTTATGCTGAAAACAGGAAGTCTGATACAGAAGCCCATGAGTACACAATAGAAGGAAAGAAATGCTGTGTTTCTTTTGACAGAGGACTCAGATCAGCATTACTTTGAGGGTTTACTGGTGTTTTAATATAGACCTTTCTGATAAAGTTTACTTAGTTGTATCCTTTTCCTTTAATCATTATAATACTTGTTGAACTAAGGGCAGGCTGAGATGATGCAAGGTGGGATGGTGCCTGCTGGATAATATATGGGCAGACTTCAATGTTTTGTCAGGTATTGTTACAATTTAGCCACCACCTGTTACCCTCTAGGAATATAAAAGCTTTTTTTTACTTTTTATAAGTGTCATCCAGTCCAAGAGAGGATCAGCTAAGAATCAGAACTTACCTGTCTTTGTTTTAATGCAACTTTTAAAAGATTTATTATGATAGCAATGAGCTGTACCGTCTTGCGATTGCAGTCCAAGACCACTGACAAAAAGGATGCAAAGAGAAAAGAAGCCCCCCCTGCTATCTCTGGATTGCAGTAGCCCCATTTGTCATGTATCTGTATATGGGATACAGCAATCATGAGAACTGTCACATTCAGAACATGGAAACAGTCAGTAGAGATTGTACCTCTTTGACTCATTTCCTTAGACTCACATTAAATAACAATTATAGGCTTGTATAGCTGTGTGTGTGTGTGTGCTCATGTTAAGCCTTAGTCTGCTTTAAACTTTTATAAGGGGCTGTTTAATATACAGCAGCACTAAAATAGGCTTTGTACCCAAAAGGAGGCTGGTCAGCACCATCATTTCTTCCCTCATGTTAAGGGTTTAGCTCATCTAGAAATTAAGTTTAGTAGGATGTAGGTATGTACATTCTGAGATATTTGCAAGTCATCTTAATTTGTGGCTTAATTGTCATTTTTTTCCTGTAGAGTAAAAACAAAGAAGATACATGGAAATCTGAAGAGCTGAATAGACACCTGAAGGTAATATAAGTATAAAATTTGCTAGAAAACTTATCAGCATATCCAGGGAATCTGAGACAGAAAAAATATTATACTGAACTCTACATGGTGGGGTCAGAAAGAATAGATGGGGCTTGTAAACAAGCACCCCAATAAGAACTTAATAGGAAAACTGTCTGATGTGGCATATCTATGGACCACTATATTGGAAAATGCGTAAAATAAATATTCTTGGGTTTTATTTTAATTAAATAGATCTTTTTTAAGGAATTGTTCAGTGTAAAAATAAAAACTGGGTAAATAAATAGGCTGTGCAAAATAAAAAATGTTTCTAATATAGTTAGTTAGCCAAATATGTAATGTATAAAGGCTGGAGTGAATTGATGTGTAACATAATAGCCTGAACACTACTTCCTGCTTTTCAGCTCTATAACTCAGTTAGTCAGTGACTTGAAGGGGGGCCACATGGTACATATCTGTTCAGTGAGTTTGCAATTGATCCTCATCATTCATCTCAGATTTAAAAGCAACAGATATGACCTATGTGGCCCCCACTCAAGTCTCTGATTGGTTACTGCCTGGTAACCAGGGTAACCAGTCAGTGTAAACCAAGAGAGCTGAAAAGCAAGAAGTAGTGTTTTGGCTATTATGTTAGACATCCAGTCACTCCAGCCTTTATACATTACATTTTTGCCTAATTAACTATATTAGAAACATTATTTATTTTGCACAGCCTATTTATTTACCCAGTTTTTATTTTTACACTGAACAATTCCTTTAAAAGCACAAAGATATACAATTATATCCATTGACATTAGAGCAACCTGTACTTTTCCCCTAAACTAATACTTTGCATTACATTATTGTTTAGGCTTCCCAGCTGGATGAAAAGAGGCACAAAGAAAGACGGCAACGCAGAAATGAAGACCGAGAAGAACATGTAGAATCCAGGCAAAAGTACAATGACATGGAAAAGAAGGAGGAACAAAAGGAGCATAGAACTAGAGAAAGATATGGGGATAAAGACATGGACACCATCCAAAACCATCAGAGAGAAAAAGACAAAGGGCGAGCCCATGACAGAGACAATACAAGGGAAAAGTACAGTGCGGAAGAGATTAGAAAATCACACAGTGTCTCTAATGATTATGTATCCGAGGGGGACAAAGCTATGCGAAAGAGAAGGGATGTGAGAGACATTTCAGGTAAGATACAAGTAGGGTAGTCCCAAGTATGGATTATTATGTAGGAGCTATAAAAGATTGTATTTGGAAGGAAGGTTTTTATACTGATGGATGGATTAGAAAGAAGGAAGTATACATAGCAATGGTGGATAGAAAGAAGGCTGGGACCATACACCATTTTATATTGGTTAGAACTGGAGTTACCCATGAACGATGTGTGCATAGATTAAATAATATTGAATGGATGGTAAAGTAAATGGTGGCTGGACGAATTAAAGATAGATGGACCAAAGCAAAGGTGGGGACAATGTCTTAACGGTGGATTGACTGAGCGGGTATAGCTCTGACAGTAAGTATAATATATTTTTAGAATGATTGACTTTCCAAAAAAAGCCCCTTTTATTGGCATCACTTTAAAAACATAATATGTATTGTCCCTCAACTGTTGCACTCAATTGTAATCCCATAGTGAAATCCATGGATCTAGCATCCTAGTGGGAAACCCTTTAAAATAAAACAAGATTTAGTCTTTTGGTATAGAATAATGCATTGACATACACTAAATATAGATTACCCGACAGTTGCAACAATGATATATATTTGCATATATTTGTTAGACAAAAGCAAGCAAGGGGACTATGACAACGAAAAGAGATTCCAGGAAGGTAGAGAAAAAGAAGAAAGAAGGCGTGAGGTAAGAGATGTTATATATGTCTATTTAAACCCAGTATTTCAGCACATAAGGTAGGGTGTATACTATAGCTTAGCAGTTTGTTTTGGTGTTTGTTTAATTCAAAGAATGTGGGGCAATCACACAACCTGGTCATCTAGAATCCCATGTCTGTCCCATGCAAACACCTGGCTTATAGGATGATCTGGCCACATATTGCCTGCTAAAATCCCAGTAACATCACAGCCATCTCTGCTTTATGGTATAAACTTAAACCCATGGCACACAAGCTGTATTCTCTGTTAGCATTTTTCAACCCCAAAATGGGCTGATCAGCCGTTTACTTGAATAAATCCTGTCTGGCTCTAGCAGTGACATGCAGAGTTTGATCAGAAAACCTGGATAATAGTGTTTTTTTGCCCAAAACCAGGTTCTCATTTGTAGCATTACTTTATGCTTGCATATGCGTATTTGCATTTAAACTTAAGAGTAAGTTACTATGCTCATTCTCTGTATAACTAGTAGAACAGAGTTAGGTTGTGCTGTCCATGTCAGTTTCTGCATAAAAAATGTATAAAAGCTCCATCTGATAACCATATATCATTTTTTATTTTACAAAGGAGAAATCTTCTTTGCCCGTCTATGCTTTATGATATACTTAAAGCTGAACTATTGCGAAAAATTTAAATTTAATATAAGCTTCAGCATACTGAAAATAAGAAACTTTCTAAATACAATCAATTCAAAATTCTGTATTGTTTCTGAAATAATCAAGTTTATCTTCACTATCCCTCTCTCAGCATCTGTTTCTCCTCGTTCTGTCTTCATTCAGGAGTTGGGTGTCCAATGAATGATCCAATATATCTTATGGGGGGGGGCTCCTTTTGGCTAGAAGATATATTAGAGCTCACTCTATTAAAATCACCAGATATCTGTCTCTCTACATGCAGAATTTGTGCAAAAGGCACAAACTGTACTGGAATCAGTTATTTGAGTGAGATCTAATACATCTGCTAGGAAAGAAAGCCCCCCCCATAAGATATATTGGATCTAACTGTCAATGAGTATCTGACACCCAACTGCTGAATGAAGAGAAACAGATGCTGAGAGAGGGATAGTGAAGATAAACTTGATTATTTCAGAAAAAATGCAGAATTTCTAATCAATTATATTTAGAAAGTTTCTTACTTCAGTATGAGGAAGCTTATAATTTTTATCATAATTTTTGCAATAGTTCCCCTTTAAGGGAATTTAAAAAAAAAAGTTAATCTTAAGTCCAATCTTAAACAGGGTTTATATGTTTGATATCCTTGACTACTAACTTGATTATCTACTAATTCTTCTATTGCCTATTGATCTTGCTAAAGAGAGGATATGATAAGGACAGAGAGCAGAGACACAGAAAACACAGGGAAGAATTCAATATAGAAGACCGGGAGAGAAGAAGAAGTGAACATAATCATGCAGAAAGATCTGCAGAAGATACAGAACGTGAGAGAAGGAGGAATGAAAGAAAACATAAGGAAAGGTCAACAGAAGATGTCGATGAAGGTAGAAGAAAAAGTGAAAGGAAACATAAAGAAGCATCTTCAGAAGATGTTGATCAGGAGAGAAGAAAGAATGAAAGGAAACATGCGGAGAGATCTTTGGAAGATGCAGACAGGGAGCGAAGGAGGAGTGAACGAAAACATAGGGACAGATCTACAGAATATGCAGATAGGGAGAGATGCAAAGCTGAACAAAAACATTTACAAAGGTCAACAGAAGATGTAGATGAGGAAAGAAGAAAACGAGAAAGGAAACATAAGGAAGTATCTTCAGAAAATTTTGATCGGGAAAGAAGAAGGGAAAGGAAACATAGGGAAAAATATACAGAAGATGCACACAATGTAGATAGGGAGAGAAGAAAAAGAGACGTGAAACATAGGGAAGGATCAAGGGAGGATGTAGAGCGTGCTAAACTAAGGAGTGAACAGAAACCTTGGGAAAGGTCTCCAACGGAAGAGAGGCATCATGGCAGAAGTGAGGCTCAATCCTTTGAGAACAGAAAGCCACCATTATCAAAGGAAAAAATTATGCATGAGAGGGAAAGAAAGTACAGAGAAAGGGAAAACAGAGAAGGATATCCAGATGAACAAATACACCGAACTACTGAGGTAAGTGCAGCAACATTTGTCATTCATATTATTTACTATCTTAGTTGACTGGGTGGCAGCACAGTTAGCTAATTATAAGTTAATTTTGTATAAATAGTATATAAAATCGTGAATAAATGGGTTATCATATTTTTGAAACGTATCCAAAAAACATTCCTTTGTGCACACAATTCCCTGTTTTGTACCTTACAGGAAACGATACCATTATATAACTAATAGTTTTCATTTGTTTTCACATTCTAGAATACAAAGTATGGCGGCAGAACTAGTTTGTGCAGAACATTCCGTCTTTGCATATTTACATTTTTAAGTCACCAAGAGCTGCAAAAAAAAATGCTATTTTCTTGCATTGCACAAGGTTCCCATAGATGTTAATGGTAAAACAACTTGAGAATTCTCAACAACTGTTGAGAATTCTTAAGTACGGAGTAATAGGAAAATTCCGTCTTAACATGATATTTTGTCCATTGGTTTCACCAGATCTTGGCAGCTTTCAGCTCCTGAATGACATTGTTTAAAAAGAATGCCAGCAAGATGATGCAATACATTTCATAAATAGAAAATAACTTTTCTCTTATTTATCAAAATTATCTTTTAATTGTTTAAAATGTAATATATTTTTTCATTTGGACATTGCTTAAATCACCTCTTTAGTATTTATAAAATACCTCTTTTGAGCATACTTAAATAAGCAGCTTCCACTCTATTCTTGCTGCAAATTAGTTTATGCACAAAGTAATCCCTGTCTTCATATCAATAGTTATAGGAGTTATAGCTTCTGATTCTATATTGTCATCTGCATTTAAATGATTTTTAAATTTAGTGTATTATCACTTTCTATTTAAACAGAAAAGTAATCATTCTTTGAAGGAGCAGCAAAGTGAAGATGAAAATGTATGGCCTACCTTGGTCACTACATATCAATAAGAAGGCACCATTTATAAGTATAGGCATGGGATCTGTTATCTGGAAAGATCTGAATAACGGAAAGGCAATCTCCCATAGACTTCATTATAATCACATAATTCAAACAGTACCTTGTACTTAATACAAACTTAGATATAATTAATCCTAATTGGACTCAAAACTAGTCTATTGGGTTTATTTAATGATTACATGATTTTTATAGTAGACATAAGATATTAAGATCCAAAACGGAATGATCCGTTATCCGGAAAACTCCAGGTCCCGAGCATTCTGGATAATAGCTCCCATGATACATAAGAGCCCTGAATATTCTGTAAATTATTTCCTTCAGCATCATGCTTTTATATGGTCATGAAACTCCTGGGTGACTTATATAATTCTTTTTTACAATAGGGGGTACATTATTCATTATATAAATAACAGGATATTCCTGCCTTTTGTAAATTATGTGTTTATACAGGTATGAGATCTCTTGACCGAAATGCTACAGACTTTGCATGAAATAAACCCAATAGGATTGTTTTGCCATCAATATGGATCTATACAGTTCTGATATCATAAAAAAAAGAAAATAATTTAAAAATAAAATTGAATTTATTTTCTTTAAATGGACCTTATGGCACTTGGCCTTCCTATAATTCAGAGCTTTTCTGAATAATGTGCTTTCAGACCATGGCACAAAAAATGTCAGGACACGCCGTACACCGCCCGAAAATCGTACAAAGCAAGATTTGTACGATCAAATCTTTTCGTCTATGGCCAGCTTAAGTCTAGTAAGTTTTTATCCGGAAACCCATTATCCAGCAAGTTCCAAATTACGGAAAGTCGTCTCCCATAGACTTCATTTTATCCAAATAATCCAAATGTTCAAAAATAATTTCCTTTTTCTCTTTATAAATAAAACAGTACCTGTACTTGATCTAAACTAAGATATAATTAATCCTTATTGGAAGCAGAACCATCCTATTGGGTTAATGTTTACATGATTTTTATTTAAGGTATGAAGATCCAAATTACGGAAAGATCTGTTATCTGGAAAGCCCCAGGTCCCGAGCTTTCTGGATAACAAGTCCCATACCTGTAGAAGGCAACACATCTTAAAGGAAAACTATACCCCCCAAACAATGTAGGTCTCTATTAAAAGATACTGAGTAAAACAGCTCATGTGTAAAATCCTGCTTCATGTAAATGAACCATTATCATAATAATATACTTTTTTAGTAGTATGTGCCATTGGGTAATCATAAATAGAAAATTGCCATTATTCATTTTGGGGGTATAGTTTTCCTTTAAGTGGGGAAAGGGAAAGCAAAGAGTGCAGGATGTGGAGTTGGTTAAATGCATTCAGAAGTAATAAAGATATGACAAGTTTTAATCATATCAAAAAGAGTTCTCATACACTGTAGTTGTTGCAACCATAATGCCGGGGAGCATTTGCATAATTACTCTGGAAATAGAATCCTGGGAGGGACAGACTCCTACACACTGTTCAACTCTTTAATAATAATAATAATAATAAGGGCAAAGATATTTTAGGGAATAGAATAGACAAAAAAAGGATAGTTTATTTTGGCTGTATAGCACATTTTTAATGTATTTTTTAAAGGAGTTGTTCACCTTTAAATTAACTTTTAGTATGATGAAGAGAGTAATATTCCGAGACAATTCGATTTAGTTTTCTTTTTTTTTATTATTTGTGCTTTTTTTAGTTATTCGCTTATTTTTCAGCGGTTCTGCAGTTTGCAATTTCAGCAATCTGGTTGCTAAGGTCCTAGCAACCATGTATTGATTTGAATAAAAGACTGGACTATGAATAGGAGAGGGTCTGAATGGAAAGATAAATAATACAAAGTACCAATAAATTTGTAGCCTTACAGACCATTAGTTTTTTTAATTGGGTCAATGACCCCCATTTGAAAGCTGGAAAGTGTCAGAAGAAGGCAAATAATTCAGAAAAGGTTAGTTTAAAAGGTGACCCACCCCTTTAGGTCATAGCTATAGGAATGGGGGCAGCCATATATGCTGTACGAAGGCATTGTATATAGACTTCAGATTGTATCTTTAATGCTATGGTGAATGCATAGCAGGCATCAGCAATATGGCAGCACACACTGATTTTAAAAAAAATTGTTGGTTAATATACAATGACATTTGTCTTTTTGTGTTATGCATTTTAATTAAATTCCTGTGCAAGGGTTTGGTGTCTAAGCTAGAGCTGCTTGGTTTCCTTTGCTAATTTTGTCATAATATTGATATAGGAAAGTGAAAATGAAGGTTCTGCTGACCAAGGATTCAGTACTAAAGCAGCAAATGAAGATTCCGCAAATTACGAAGAGGATTTTGAGGTATTTCAAATCAGCCTTGTAATTTGTCTGATTTGCTATCTACAGTTGTTCATTTTTATTAAGGTTCTGCTTCAGGATCTCTGCACAAGCATATTTCAAATCTGCCCAAATAGTAACCTATTAGGGTTGACACACAGAGACACATAGAGGGTATTTGTGGAAATGCAGAATACTGCCCTACAGTTGCTAGGGGTCTGCAGTAGACTGCATGCGGCTCATCAAATTGTAGCAAAAGAAAAGACTTCCTGGTATATGTTTGGGGGTCCCACTGTCCCTCTATGAAGTCTGTTCTTTTAATGAGGGCTATTAAGAGACATTGGGTTTAAATCTTAAGTTATCTGTCAAACTTAGATTAATAGAATAAACCACAAAAAAATAAAAAATTATCTGAAACAAAGCACAAAATGTACCAGTTAGCAATCTATCTCTAATTACTTAAACAGTTTATTAAAATGAAAACTTTATTTATGAAATAAATCTAACTAAAACTATAGCTTAAAAATATTTATAATATAATGTTCCAATGCTTTTAAAGATGCAAGAAAGACATTTCTGAAACTGTCGAGTGACAATGATCCTTTCAGTATTGTGCATTTCATTTTTTGTAACAGGATTACGGTGAAGATTTTGAAAATGACAGTGATAATGAGACTGTGGAGCCAGAGAGGAACCCTGAAATTGAAGCCATTCAGAGGGCTATGATGTTGGAGAATGAGAAGATTGCTTCATTTCCTTCAGCTCCTAAACAGAAAGAATGTGACGAGACTCCCAAACAGGGTGTGTTCTGCCAGCCCAGTGTGATGAAATTGTGCCTGAACCTGTCTCCAGCTCCCAAGTTATATCACAGGCTCAAATCTTTAGTAATAGTAACCCAAGTTGCAAAAGAGATTCCAGAGTTAGTAATATTGGTACTAATATAATCCTAATTAGTAATTAGCTTTGATCAATCTAGCGCAATTTAGACAATGAAAGCAGATTTCTGCTACCAACATTTAATGGACACGAAAAAGCAAAACGGCTGTCTGGTGCGAGTTTTTTAGGCACTCACCATATTGTAGGTATAACCTGGTACAGAACACCCACCTTTTGTTTTTAAAGCACACCACCCTGAGATACTGGGTGCCGTCACCATGTTTAGGCTTGGCACATGCACATTACAGTAATCTTCACAAAAGTTCGTTAAAATCACAGGAGGATGCCCCATATTTTAAGTTTTCTTGTTTAATGTATACATTACAGGAAATTGGAAGGCAATATAAGGTACTTCTTTCATTTCAGTTTTAATTTGCAATGTAGCATACAGTTTTCCAAACTTTTCATAGCCCTTCCCAACTCTGCATGTTTGGCAGAGAGCTACTTAGCAGAACACGTTGATCAGTAAGCAGTCGGGAGAATTCTTAAAGATAAACATGTTGATTAAACATCCTTTCGTGTTGAGAGGAGAAAAATTTAGAGTAATCCGTATATTTTTCTAGACAGGAGACACACACTAAATAAAACATACAGATGGGAGCTTACTCCAGATATTCTGACCACTTGTGCATCAATGTTTCGGGAAAGGGGCACTTCATCGTCTTGGCAAAGAGTGTCCCCACCCCACACTGGTGCAGTGTATGACATGTGGCTACCATCTGGGAGGGGTGTCTGCACCACCATTGCAGAAGTATGTAGCTGCATATACTTGTCCAACCAACTCATGGTCTGTGGAAAAATGCTCTGCAGACTATACATCACAGGCAGGAGCTTTCTTTACTTCACTCCACTTCCGCTTCACCTATGTGAATTTTAACTTTAGTACATGTAGGTTAGTCACAGTTACTGATCTGCCTATTAAAAATAAAAACAGTTTGGAATAAATAGGAAATTTAATTCTAAGCATCTTTTCAATATACACTGATTAAGCGTTTTCAGTGATATATTGTTATTTGTAAGTGCAATTGCTAAAAGCATTTTTTTCTTCCTTTCTGTCTCTTGAAATAATGCAGCAGAGATCACCAGCATACCCTCACCTTCCCAAATCCACAAAGCCCAGTGCTCAGCAGTGGAGGTATCAGTAACCTCCTGAACAGTTGAGCCAAATAATTACCAGCATGTAAGGGAAAACAATCAAGATGGAACCCTTGCAACTTTTTATTGTGTAAAGTGCTGCATTCCAGGTCATGCCCCCCTTTTTTTCAAGCTTGACTGTACATGATCACACTTTACTCAATAAAACATTGCAAGGATTCTACACTGTTTGCAGCTGCCTTGTGTGCTGGCAGTTGGCTGAACAGTGCAGCAGAAGCCAGCTCTCCTCCAGCCAATACCCTAGTTCCTACAGCATGCTTACTTCTTATCAGGTCAGTTAATTAGCTGGTACCAATGTTTCCAGAGTCTGAACCGGTACTACAGGTAAGGGTGGTGGCACACATTAAGATTCAGGGAGATTAGTCCCAATTGACAAATCTCCTCTACTACGCATGACTTATCTCCCCAAAATGCCCTCCTGTCTGCAATAATACGAATCGACAGTGGGATGGCATACAGATCGCTTTGGTTTTCCGAGTTTCCTCATGAGGCAAATTCGGGCGACTTCATAATACAAAGCGATCCGAATCCGAAGGCATTTCTGCCACCACCCTAACAGAAAGTTGATAAATAGATATATTCTGTTTCAATTGCATTTACAGAAACTTTAATATTACTGAAAATGTTTAGTCCATGTACTTAATGTACAAAGTTGCTTACAGTTACATTTACTTTTATAATGCAAAATAATTACATATAATTTCGTCCAGTCATCCCCTTTATTTCTTTGACAGTATGCTACCATATATTTCAAAATCTGAAATTTCCTCAATATTTTCTGAAAACCACTCTGACCAAATCTGCATGGACTTTTCCCCCCTATTTATCAATACATTTTCACGAAAATTTTTGTGCGTGAAAAGACTTGAAAAAAATCTGAAATGTACAAATTTTTCGGATTTGTAAGCGAAACTTGCAACTATTTTGGATTATCGACTGAAAACCATGAAATCTTCAGATTATTGAACGATACTCCGCAAACAAATCAGGATATCTTACAATTGCAAACAGGACATCTGCGTTTGACTTCTACATGAACTCGGCAGGTTTGAGATGGTGTAATTTTTTTATTTGGACTTATAACAGCATCAGGGTTTGATAAATCACGAAAAATTTTAGTATTTTTTAATGAAATAATGGCGTTTCCTCTTTAAAAGTCTGACCATAAAAAATGGGACTTTACTAAATAACCCCCTTATTGTTTTGTCATTCTGCCCCATCTTGGCTTCTGCTCCTTATTTCTACATTTCACTTTTGTTAATTAATTTAAGATTTAATGATTATTTCCTTTTCCTATTTGATATTTATAGAGGCAGTAGCTCCTCCTGTTAAAGAACCACACCGTGGAGTGTTCATAGATTTTGCGTCCGCTAAACAGCGACAAGTGAATTGTCAAATTGCTTCAAAACAAAAGTAAGTACATATTGCTTATAAGAGCAATGACCCCATCTAAAAAAACAAATCTGCATATATTTTGCCACTGCCGATTCAGTTTATTGCTCATGCGTAAGCATTTGGAGGAGATTAGTTGCCCGCAGAAGAGGAGATTTGTTACAGGCTACTAATCTTCTTATGTGATATTACACAAACAGAAACTTAATGTAGCTGTGATTTACCTGAGATCTTTCCTGTAGTGCAGTTACTGCATCTGATGTGTGCACAAAGGAGCAAGCATTTGTGAATGTAAGAAAATTCCGTCCCACTGCTAAAAAGAGTAAATTCTATTCTGTTACTATGAAATAAAGGGCCCCACATCAAAATCATTTTAGGGCTCCACACATAGGCTGTGGGCTCACAGACTAACTGCTCTGTTGTCCTCAGCCTGTGTTTTTTTTTTTGCAAAACACGGGCCAATAAGCTGCCGACTCGGTCTGTCTGCAACTTTTATAGGCCAGTGTATAGCCGCCTTAAAGGAGAACTAAACCCCCTTGCTTATTAAAAAAAAAACCCTACTCTTCATAGTCCCCCCTCCCTGCTCTCCCACACAGGTGTGTCCGTGAGCTCCGCTCACGGGCACCATCTTCAGCGCTTCGGTAATCTCCGGAAAGTAACTGCGCATGCGCCGAAAGTGATGACGAAAGTGTCCCGCCCACTTTTTATGAAGTCACTTCCAGTTTGCAGCACCATCACTTCCTGTTTGATGGTGGTCAGCTGGTTGCGGATAAGGCAGTTGTGGGTCCGGTAGCGGATCAAAGTGGGTAAATATGTGGGTTGCGGTTCGGGTCACGGGTTCGGATCTTAGAAATTGGTTCCGCGCCGGACTCTAACTCATGTATGCAGCAACTTTGTGTTATGTGTATAAAATGAGCCACATATTATTTTCAGTTCACATCTGTTTCCTGTGGGATAACTTAAACCTGGCATTTTAAATAAACGTTACTAATAGTTATAAGCGAATCTGTCCCATTTCGCTTGGCTGAAAAATCAGCAAAATGCATTGAAGTCAAATTTTCTCACTCAAGATGCATTAAAGACAATGCGTGTTTTTTTTTATGGCAACTTTTTTGTCCAAATGCATTAAAGTCAATGGGAGTTTTTTCTTATGGCGACTTTTTTGTCCAAATGCATAAAAGTCAATGGGAGTTTTTTCTTATGGCGACTTTTTTTGTCCAAATGCATAAAAGTCAATGGGGGTCATTTATCAACACTGGCCAAATTTTCCCATGAGCAGTAACCCATGCCAACCAATCAAATTGTACTTTCATTGTTTTACCTGCAGCTGGCTGAAGAAAGCCAGTCACAGATTGGTTGCTAAAAGTTACTGGCAATGGGCAAATTTGCCCAGTGTTGATAAATGAGCCCCATTGGGTGTTTTTTCTTATGGCGACTTTTTTTGTCCAAATGAATTAAAGTCAATGGGCGTTTTTTCTTATAGTCGTTTTTTCTCGGCTAATTTTTCTGTAGCAAATTTTTGCTGCAGTTTCGCAAAAAAAATCGCAATGCGGAATTTCGCTGCAAATTATGGCTGGCGAAATAATTCGCTCATCACTAGTTACTAACAGTCCGTTTTAAGACACAGGACTGTGAGTAGCAGAAAGCAAAAATTGAGGATCAGCATGGGGTGATACCCAATGACAGGTGATAGGAAACATGGCAAATATCACAAATGTAACGGCTGTGTGTTCTCGTGCAATCGTTATGCATCTACAGTTATTATGCAGCTAATTGCAGTGTGACCCCAGAGAGTCTTCCTAACAATAATGAATTATTTAATGCAAAGAATGTTGTTATTCTGTATAAGTCCATACCTATGCACATAATGTCTTGCTCACGTGAGCTCTAGTACAGACAAACCTGTCTATTGAAATCTGTAACTGGAGCCAACGCTGCTTTTAAATTGCTCTAAGTACCATTTAATTGGAAGTTTGGGAGCTCCTACAAGATTCATTTCATAAAGTGCAGTAACATAGGAACATTATCTCTGTTCTTCATTTCCTTCCTTTCTGTAAGTGGTAAATCAAAGGCAAATCTTGGGAAAAGAAATCTCCCTCTGTTTCCAAGTCAGTTCTTGGTAAGATTTATGGAGAGGGTCAGTAAGAGTTTAGCCTTATCATTGTACTGGTCTGTTTTACACTTGTAAAGACCCTTTGTCCTCATCCTCCTACCTGTGCAATACCCAGGCTCTTGGCTGCAGCTCAGGTTTCTTTTGAATTTGCAATGTTATGAAATTAAAGATAAGGTGCACTCAGTGTAGGAGAGAAGCGAAATCTGTGAGAGGGGATGATCAGTATAGTTATTCATTGTAATATTTATATATAATAACAACTAATAGATATCCGACTCTAGAAATGAGTAGTAGCAGCAAACATAGAGGAGTTCTGCAACCTTTATACATGTCATAGACCCCCAGGGTAGGGTTGCCACCTGGCCGGTAAAAATTATGGTTGATCCCAATGTTATTAATAGTTGGAATGCACCCTTTGCGAAAGATTCGGCCGAATACCGAACCAAAACCGAATCCTAATTTGCATATGCAAATTAGGGGTGGGAAGGGGGAAAACATTTATTACTTCCTTGTTTTGTGACAAAAAGTCACGAAATTATCCGAAATCCGAATCCTGCTGAAAAAGGCCGAATCCTGGATTCGGTGCATCCCTAATTAATAGGGAAAAATTATAAATATATAGGAACGCTGATAATTTTTTCTGGAAAAGGTCGCAACCTTACCCCAAGGTGACCTCTGGTATCTGGGATTTGCTGTTCCTTTTACAGGTTACTAGTACAGGTATGGGATCCATATTCTAGAAACTCTGAATTACGCAAAAGCCATCGTCTCTTATAGGGGCAAATTCACTAACCTCAGGAAATTCGCCAGCGACGGCTTCGCTGACACCTCACACATTTTGGCAGGCGAAAATTCGCCAGGACAACGCTAATTCACTAAAATGCGTAGTTGCGACCAGGGCGTCGAGCGATGGCGAAGTTTCGCTAGCGTTAACTCGACAAGCAAAGCGAAGTTGCGCTAGCGTTGGCTAATTTGCATACGGCGGGAAGTTACATTTCAATGGATTTATATGTTGCAGCCAATACATTACATTACACAAGCCCAGGGAACCTTAATAAAATAAAATAAATTTGTTATATTGCCCTATACATGAGCCCAGTGTATAGTTTATGTGCCATATGTTAGGAAATGTAGGGGGGAAGCTGGTTACCCTAAAAAAAAATCACCTTGAAAAACTGAAAAGTCACCAGCGTTTTTTGGGACTTGAAATTTTTTTTGAGGAAGTCTCCACTATATTGCACTTCGCCTGGTCTGAGGTGGCAAAGGCAAGTCTGGCGAAAGATGTTGATTAAAATCCGCAACATTTGCGTAGTCTATCTATCTAGAGTTTATATCCTTCGCTAGCAAAGTTACACCTGCGCCCGTTAGTAAATCACTTCGCTCTTTATTAAATTTACATTCTGGATACACAGGTCCCATATCTGTGTAGAATATTTGAATTAACATTCATTTTTTTTCAGGCATTTTTCACGAAAAGCCCAAATTTTTCTGATTTTTGCCCAAAAAAATCTGAAATAGTCGGAATTTTGGGCTAATTCAAGCGCAGACCACAGAAATTTCTAAATAGGATAGGGACCATTCCCATTGACTTATATACAACCTCAGTAGGTCTTAGATGCAGGATTTTCGGAATCTGACTTTTTCCATCCTCGGGGTATAATAAATCTCGAAAAATTTTAGTTTTTCCCCCACTAAAAATTCGGATCTTATATTAAAAAAAATCGAATTTTCGAGTTTTTGGCATTCTGAATTGAATAAATAACCCCCTTTATGTTTTGTTCTTCACTCTGTAGAAAACGCAGCACAGAAATCCTTCGACTGATTGACTTAGACTTTTCTGCTACGCTGTCCTTGTTGGACCTTCACCCTGTAAAAGAATATGAAATGTACATGCGAAATTTTGGGAGAACAAACACTAAACAGGTAGGGGGAGAGTGGAATTGTTTGGAAAATAAAAAATACATAACTGAATACTTGCAACCTTTATTTGGTACAGTATGGAATCCCGTATCCAGAAACCTGTTATTCATAAAGCTTGAGTCCATTTAAAGCAAATAATTACATTTTTTAAAATTATTCCCTTATAAATAAGCAATATTTTGTATTATATGGTAGCTAAACTGCATAAATCCATATAGGTGACAAAACATTGAGTTTATTTCATGTTTTCATAATTTTTAGCAGACTTAAGGTATGGTGATCCAAATCAGAGAAACCACAGGTCCTGCGCATTCTGGATAATAATCCCATGCCTGTATTTGTTTTTATTTCTTTAAATGGAAAATACAGGAGAACCGCCATATTATGTTTTTTCAGGGGACCAGAAATAAATGGTGGAAAATCCAGGAAAATGTAAAATGAGGGAAATCTATTATGCATAATATATACATGGGACCACAAAACAACAATGTAAAATAAGGGAAAACTTACAATCAGGGGTTGTCATTGAGGTTCCACTATAGTTGTACAAAGGACTTTTATGTTATTTGCTTTCCACTGAACAGCCCTTAAACAAGCAATGAGATATTGTATGCACAGAATATTATTTTCCTGCATATTTACTTATGTTCATATTAAACACAGAACGAAAAGGGCTGTCTTTAAAATGCTGCTTAATAAATAGGGATGCACTGAATCTAGGATTCGGTATGGTATTCGGCTGAATGTTTCACAAAGGTGCATCCTATATCAGTGGAAACGGTTACATCCTGAATTAATCTCAGAAAAAATGCCATATTCCTTCTATTAGTAGATTCCTTTACAACTCTAATCAATGCTTTGCCACTACTGCCCATGGGGAATGCCATATAGTAATTACTGGTATTATAAATTCTGTCTCTCACTAAAGCCAGGTGAGTGAGACTAGAATTTGCATTCCCAATCTGCCACCTAGTGGCCTTTTATTAGTGTGATTTTTCTAGAGATGAATGCAACTAAAGTCTTTCTAAACAAGAAGGCCCCTGCTAAACTCATACACATATACATACAGGTATAGGATCCCTTATCCAGAAACCAGATATCCAGAAAGCTCCGAATTACGGAATGGCTGTCTCCCATAGACTCCATTTTATCCAAATAATCCAAATTTTTAAAAATTATTTCCTTTTTCTCTGTAATAATAAAACAGTAGATTGTACTTGATACCAACTAAGAAATAATTGATCCTTATTGGAACAAAACCAGCCTATTGGGTTTATTTAATGTTTAAATGAATTTCTAGTAGACTTAAGGCATGAAGACCCAAATTACGGAAAGATCCGTTATCCGGAAAACCCCAGGTCCCGAGCATTCTGGATAACAGGTCCCATACCTGTACTAATCACTATTCTCCATTTCACACTTAGAGGCCCATTTATCAAAGGTCGAATTTCGAACTCATTTGAATTTTTTTTTTAATTTGAATATACTCACAATTCAAATGGGAGGTTATTTAAGAAAAAAATTGAATGTCTAATATTCGATCTAATGGTTCCGACCCAAAAATTCGAATCATATTGGATTTGTATTTGATTCATACGAATCGAGTTTTTCTCCTGAAAAAAAAAAGAAACTCGAATGTCAGGAAGGCTATTAAAGGAGAAGGAAAGTCTTCTTCCACTTGGGGTGCCAGATGTTAGGCACCCCCAAGTGAATGTATTTACTTACCTGAAACCCCGGGCCGGTGCTCCTATCAAGCCTATGAGTAAGTGCCCACCCTTGGCACAAAACGCGCTAGGTTTGAATATGTCCTAATAAAGATTTTCTACTTTTAAATCATCTGGGCTCCTTTCTCATCTAGCAGTAAGTCTATCCCGCCTTTGTTTTAGTTTTTGCTTCAACGAATATTCCATTTAGGACTGTTTCTATGGTCGAGGTGTGACAAATCTCACATTCAAATTTACATTCGAATTTGAGGGATTAAAATTTGAATGTGTGAATTTGGACGCTCGAAAATTCGTATCCAAATCTGAATTTGCTATTTCACTCTTGATAAATCTGCCCCTTACATTATCTCTACCACCACACAGGTCAACCCCCAATCTCACTCCCCTTTAGAATGGTAAACTCTTGTATGGAATGGTAAACTGAAGGGGGAGAGTGGAACTAATGGAGTGAGATTTCAGAATGAATGCCTGCACATTGACATATCATCCTCATTGCTACTCCATCTCTATGCTTATTTCAGGCCTACGTTCAGTGCAATGAAGACAATGTTGACAGGGAAGTACAAACTGAAGAAATAGACATTGAAGAACAGTGGACTCAGCATCCAGGAGAGGGCACTGTTGTCTCCGGAGGTGATTATTGTTATACAGATGCAGTTGCCTTTGAATAACATTGTATGCAACAACCTAAACTCATTTCAAGGTGACCATTCACTTGAATCTACTCTTACTGTTGTCTCCTTTCTGAAATCCAGGGCACAAAAGTGATGCTTCCGAGAATTTGACGACCGCAGCAAAGATTGACTCCCAAAGATTAACAAGCTTTCTCCAGTCTGCCTGCCAGGTAACACCGTTTAGCCCTGTGTATAAGTGATAAGAACTTTTTTTGGTGCAAGGCTTGCTACCCAGCATGCAGTTGGTAATTGCATTACCCATCATCCTTCAATTTCTGCTATGATGCAGATTAACCAAAAGTACCATTATTCAACATTGTCTGACACTCATGCTTTCAATTGCTGCTAAGGTGATTGCAGTTCTACTTGAAGAGGATCGAGCTGAGAAACAGTCAGACTGGAATGTCCAGTCCAAAGAGCCTTGCATGTCCATCAGTGATGGCTGCTTCCAATTAAACACCAGCCTCCCATTTCTTCAAGGTAACATTTATACCTATCTTTTGCTAGTGAGCTCTTGTGCTTCTCCGCTTCTTCCCTCCCGGTAACAGTAAATAATTTTGCTTGTAGCCCGGCAGGTGTACCATTTACACTTCTCCCCAACCCAAAGGCATATGCTCCTTACACTACATGGATTATGCAAGGATCCCAGCATTGTACGTCTGGACAACAGCTATATTATCTGTGTGTGGAACGTATGGGAACCCTCTACTCCTCAAAAAGTCCTCATCTGTGATGCAGAGGTAGAAAACACGTCACTTTATATGACACAGTCCAAAGAATATCTTGTCTATTGCTAGCTGACTGTTTTCAGGCTTGTGCGATTTAGGATAGTAGCCTAGCCTTTCCCACACAAGTACACTTTAAATTCATTGTTACCTGTCACAGCTGATTGGTGACTAAGAGCAGTAACAATAGAGTATGTTGTATTGTTGGTAAACTGGAGTTGGAGATCTAGTGTAAAGGTAGCCATACACTGTAGATTTAATCTGTCGAGTCAGGCCCTTTAGACCAATTTTGTCAGTTTATCTGCCTGTGTATGGGGACATACACTATTTAACATGAAGGAGAAGAAAAGAAAAAAGTTTGACCCACATATTTGCACCCCCCCCTGTTTTAGTCAAAGGTTCCCACCATATGAATACTATTAAAACTTAACCTTTAATTATCAAGAACAAAATAGTATATGAGTGTCTAGAAAACTCCATGCATGCAGTTCTCGTGTCGGTTTGGGGCTGACCTCGGCAGAATCGGTTGCAGGCAGGACTCCGTTAATTCCTGGAATGGCATCTGAGATGTCTTTACTAGCTTAGGTAACGGTGTGGGTGGAATAGAGGGCCGGCTCTCGGACGCTCACGTGTCACTTGCATTAGGGAGTGGTGCGAGTGACCCATAGTGCCGCATTTTGTTGCTTAAGCGAGCAACCAGACATTGGCTGATTCCTATAACATCTGTATATCCCCAATACTGCAATAATTACCCAAAAGCAACCAGACTGATTCCTATAACATCTGTATATCCCCAATACCGCAATAATTACCCAAAAGCAACCAGACTGATTCCTATAACATCTGTATATCCCCAATACCGCAATAATTACCCAAAAGCAACCAGACTGATTCCTATAACATCTGTATATCCCCAATACCGCAATAATTACCCAAAAGCAACCAGACTGATTCCTATAACATCTGTATATCCCCAATACTGCAATAATTACCCAAAACCCCAGAATAGAGGATATGCGGTTTTGTGACTGAGAACAGTTACCTATTCGTGTTTTAATCCTCTGAAACCCGTCCATAAGCTGGTGACTTTGAGTCGATTCAGCTTTACTCTCCTAATGGTATTTTAACTTTGGCGTTTTCTAGACACTCTATACTATTTTATTCTTGATACTTAGAGGTTAAGATTTAATAGAAATCATATGGTGGGGACCTTTGACTGATACAGTGTGGGGTGCAAATATATGGGTCAAATGTTTTTCTTTTCTTCTACTTCATGTTATCTATATACCCTTTGACCCTGCACACCACTTTTTTGTTTTTCGTATCCCATCTAATGGAGGGTGCTGCCATCTGTTTTCTGCATATATACGCTGTGTATGGGGACCTCTGATGGGCCCACCCTATGATATCTGGCCCATTGGGTTTGATTCTCCCATTGAATGGGCTGTAGAGCCAAAGATCATTGGTATTGTCCACCTTAGGTGGGCATATTTAGGAAGAGATGTTCTAGTTTGATGACCTCCTCAATGTTATAGTGTATGCCATCTTAAAGGAACAGTTCAGTGTAAATGTAAAAACTGGGTAAATAGATAGGATGTGCAAAATAAAAAATATTTCTAATATAGTTTGTTAGTCAAAAATGCAATCTATAAAGGCTGGAGTGACTGGATGTCTAAAATAATAGCCAGAACACTACTTCCTGCTTTTCAGCTCTCTACTCTGAATTAGTCAGTGACTTGAAGGGGGGCCACATGGGACATAACTGTTCAGTGAGTTTGCAATTGATCCTCAGCATTCAGCTCTGATTCAAAAGCAACAGTTATAACTCATGTGCCCTCCCCCTCAAGTCACTGATTGGTCACTGGATGGTAATCAATCAGTGGAAAGCAAGAGAGCTGCAAAGCAGGAAGTAGTGTTCTGCCTATTATGTTACACATCCATTCACTCCAGTCTTTTATACATTACATTTTTGGCTTACTAACTATATTAGAAACATTTTTTATTTTGCACAGCCTATGTATTTACCCAGTTTTTATTTTTACACTGAACAATTCCTATAAAGCCCAGTATTGTCCACTTTAGGTGGGCATATCGGGTAGAGATCTGCTATTTTGGTGGCCTCCTTGATCATTTTGTGTATGCCGCCTTAACACAATGAAGGACCTATTCAGAACAGTCTAGATTTTTAAATACGTTTTAGTCCACATAGTTTTGAGGTACTTTTGTACTGTTATTTTCATTTTCCATTTGCCATATCTGTAATATTCTAATGTTCAGTGACTGTTTAAAATGTTGCTGTGTTTAATCCTGCAGGTAAAGTGCTGTTGTTTTAGCCCTGGCAGAGCAGCCCTAGTGTTTGCTGGAACAGTTGATGGGTCAGTGGCAGTGTGGGATCTACGGGAAGACCCCACTATGCATCATACTATGAAGATCGCTGATACAAACTGGACATTTAGATCTGCCACCTTTTCCACTGGTTGGTACCTCTTTATTCAGCAGCCTAAAAAGGACAGTGTTCCCACTTTGAAAGAAAATCACTGTTCTTAACTTGGAACCAGTCGCTGCATTGGCAGTTCTGTAATCTTATTTCACTGTGTGAATTGGCCCCATTAATATAAAGTTTTGTATGTTCAATTACAGATGGTGTTTTTACTCCGATAACCCACAGAGGCTCGGTAAGGGCAATAGAACCCGTGCCCAGTGCAGCTTATAAAGATCATGGACTATCACTGCTCTCTTCTCAGGAAGGTACAGTAAATCTCGTATTTTGCTTTTTTCAGAGATGATTTATTTATTTGTCTTCGTTGCATTGCTATTGCCACAGAGTGACACTGCAAATCAGGTTTTAAAAAAACAGAGAATGCAGGGGGTCTCACTTCAGGCATTTATTTGTGCAAATTCAACCAACTTAAAACAATTTTGTGTTGAATAAATTCATTTTTTCTCCCACAATTCAATACTTTGCCATACATCTAGTTTTTAACCCCTTACAGTGTAAATCCAATTCCATAATGGACCTATTTCATAATGGACATCCACAATTCAAAAGCTCATTAACAGTGTTTCATAATAAAGTGTAAAACAGTAAAATAGTAGAAAAGTGCATCAATCTCATGAATAACATATTAACAACATTACTCACTACCAGTGATTTCTAACTACCACCAAATTCCATAGTTATCCCTTGGATATTTTTCACCTGTAATGTAAACGGGATTACTAGAGGATTGCCAAAAAGCCAATTTATAAAGGGCTAGACGAATTACTTTGTCTTTGTGATGAATCAGGCTGATGATTTGGTAAATAAATTCCATGAACGGGGATATAATAAGGGAGAACTGCAAGGAGGATGTACTGAACTAAAACTCTAGATATATGGCAAAGTATTGAATTGTGGGAGAAAAATGGTGGGGTTTTGCACATATAGGTGTGTGGCACATTTGAGATTTTATCCTGATGAAGGGAGGTTAAAACCCCCCGAAACATTAATCTTGTTGGTGGAATATTAATAAAAAGAGGGGCCACGTCCCCGACTGCAGATAATAGTGTGTGTTTGGATTCGTGAATTTTCTTCAGTTGCTGAGGGACCTAGCCAGGTCAGTGGAGGACCAGCACCACCAATGCAGGAAAAGTGGAGTGGCGGGAGAGCGGTAGATATAACACATTACTTTGGGGCCCATTCACCAAGCTCGAGTGAAGGAATAGAGGAAAATAGTTCGATTTTCGAATGTTTTTTTTGGCTACTTCGACCATCGAATTGGCTACTTCCACTACGACCTTCGACTTCGAATCGAGCGATTCGAACTAAAAATCGTTAGACTATTCGATAATCGAAGTACTGTCTCTTTAAAAATATTTTCGACCCCCTAGTTCGCCACCTTAAACCTACTGAGGCCAAAGTTAGCCTATGGGGAAGGTCCCCATAGGCTTGCCAACACTTTTCTGATCGAAGGAAAATCCTTCGATCGATGGATTAAAATCCTTCTATCGTTGGATCGAACAAATTGCGCAAAATCCTTCGATATTCGAAGGATTTTAATTCGGCAGTCGAATACCGAGGGTTAATTAACCCTCGATATTCGACCCTAGGTAAATGTGCCCCTTTGCGTAGGCTTGTTCATTAATAAATGCCTGTGATTTAATTGTACAAATACCTTCTATAGTCTTATTTTTCATTCCACAGTCTCAGGGTTTTCCTTCCAGATAGCCTCCCTGGATGAAAGTGCACACCTTGTGCTATGGGTGAGTATCACATCATCTCATTTCCTGAACCATTCACGCTTTTATTATTTATTATTAACATGTATTTATATAGCGCCAACATATTGCGTAGATGTGATCATACAACTAAATCAAATGAATTATATACATAGAACATATGGAGTTGGTCAGACCTGCTAAGATTCTATGCAACGATATGATGATGCATCAGGGGTATAAAATGGGATAATTTTTCTCTTTTCTTTTAGCATAATCCCTCCTATGTAACTAGTTATCATTTTGGCTGCCATACATCTCCTATTATTGCAGGTGGTGGTGGAGCTTAGGAAAGTGGATTTGGCAGGCTCACAGAATGATTTAGGTAAGTACATGCAGTGTAATTAGCAAAGACAGGCACTTCCGTAACAGAGCTTACAACTTCACCAAAAGCTTTATCGATAATGGGGCTCATTTAGAAACATTGGGCAAATTTGCATCTGGACAGTAACCCTTTTCAACCAATCGGTGAATCGCTGCAGGTTGAACAGTGAAAGCATTCACCTAAGTTACTGCCAGGTGCAAAGTTACCCAGTGTTTATAAATGACTCCCAGTGAGTATAAATAGTACAAGTTAAATATAATTGTAAACAACATTCACATGGATACACATATTAAAATTTTGAAAGGGTTTTAATGTTATATGTTAATATAATTGGAACTGAAAGCAATATTTGCATATCCATTTCTGTTCTCTGGTTCTTCCAACAGTGTCGTGAAGTCAGTTCTCCACCAGGTCTATTAATAAAATAAATACAGTGTGTGTGTGTGTATATATATATATATATATATATATATATATATATATATATATATATATATATATATATATATATATATATATATATATATATATATATAAATTAGAAATTAAAAGGACACCTCTTAAAACATGCTGATTTTTCTCAAACATATGTACACCAGGACAAAACAATTTTGATGACAGTTATGTTTTTGCACTAAATCTGCCCCTCACTTTATGTAGTATGAACAGATTTGAACACTTCCTTGTATTTCCTAGGTTTAATACCCGGAGGGAAAATAAAATTGGTCCATAGCTCCTCAATACATCTTGATAGCAAGTAAGTGAGCATCGATTTCCTAGCCATAAAATGTTTGTTCCTACATGCTGTTATAAGGAGCTGTAGTAGGAACGGCTAAGTGTTGCTGTGGTGATTTTGGGATCCATATTGGCCTTTTCATTTCTGTTGTGACCGTGTTCTCTTTTAGGCCACAAAAATGTACACGCTGCTGTCTCTTGTTGACTCTTGGATTCCATGAACATGCATGAAAAATTTTAAAAGTCCTCACGAACACTATGTGACACACACAAGTTAGTGGTTCTTTCATGTCTCACAGCTGACATACATAATGTCTCATACAGCAGCCATTTACATCCAGGGGAGATAATTGGCAAAAAAGCATTATAGTTGCAGGCTTAAAGTCCTTAAAGGGCACCTATCACAGCCAAACTCAAACACATATTAACAATCTGACCATTACAAGCTAAACACGTTTAATCAAACTACATATATAGTTTTTGAAAAAACTGCAGGTTTTAAAAAAATCCCTTACTTTGTCGAATGGGTTCTTTCACTGAGGGAGGCCATACTGAGACTATAACAGAAACTCTAATATGCAAATTTCAGGAACATGCTCAAATTGTAACACTGCTTTGAGTATTCTACCCAGAATGCCTTGTTTTAGTAAACTCCTCCACTAGAAGTATCAGATTTCCCTATCTTGTCCCCTGCTGGTAAAGTCATTATGCAAATGAAGGGCACACACTAACGTCCAGCAGGTGGCAGCACTACTGAACAGCAGCTAACACACAGGTTTGGCTGATTTGAAAATAGCTTAGAAGGGTTGATAAGCAAGCAAGGAATTTCAACTGAGCATGTGCGAGATTTCAGAGCTACAGTTGGCTGGGAAGATATAGGTAGGAGGAGCCAGTGAAATCCAAGATGGCTGCCTCAGCTAGAACTGCAGGGGAGATAGGGGAGATCTTGCAGAAGGAATAGTGAGCTGATGATTTACATTATACAAACAATTCTAACTGTTTTAAAAATCAGATTTCTTGAACTTTAGTGTATTTACTTAGTAAATGATTTTGGTCATGATTGGTGCCCTTTAAAGGAGAAGGAAATGTTAAATCTAGGGATGCACTGAATCCAGGATTTGATTCGGGATTCGGCCAGGATTCTGCCTTTTTCAGCAGGATTCAGATTCGGCCGAATCCTTCTGCCAGGCCAAGCTAAATCAGAATCCTAATTTGCATATGCAAATTAAAGGCGGGAGGGAAATTGTGTGACTTTTTGTCACTAAACAAGGAAGTAAAAAATGTTTTCCCCTTCCCACCCCTAATTTGCATATGCAAATTAGGATTCAGGTTTGGTATTCCGCCTTGTCTTTTGTGAAGGATTCGGGGGTTCAGCTGAATCCAAAATAGTGGAGTCGGTGCAATCCTATTTAAAACTAAGTAAGGTCTATATGATTACACTAGTTAACCCTCAAAGTAATGCTGCTCTGGGTCCTCTGTTACAAAGAAACACCTCATTTTTGTCCTTCTATTATGTACTCATGGGCTTCTGTATCAGACTTCCTGTTTTCATCTCAAACCTCCAGGGCTTGGGCTTGAGCATGCTCAGTTTGCTCCTTTCCCTGCAGGGAGGCTGCAGTAATCTGAGCTCAGAGCTATGAGTGAGCAGGGAGAGACTCGGGCAGGAAGTGATGTCACAGCAAGCTAATATGGCAGCTGATATCCTAAAGAAATAGAGAGCTTCTAGAGCTGTTTACTCATGCATAGAAAAGCACAATGTTCTAGCTTGCACTGTTGTGGCTAATCTATTGGCAATAAACTGCCTTGGTAGCTTTCCTTCTCATTTCATCACCAGACCTGTAAATTCAGGTGAATGACTGAAGGGTTGTTATAAGATACCATAGACAGTCACTATTCGTTGGCTCAGTGGGAGCTGTTTGGGGCTTTATGTACTTGCAACGCAAGGGCTTATTTTAGATCTCAATTCAGACCTGAAGATCAACTCATAAAACTTTTTTTTTTTTTACACTTTATTTTTTTAGTTTTTTCTCCAAAGATGTCTTATCCCTGGGGGTCCCCCAGACCCTGAATATAAAGTTTCTGCCTCAGGACTCCAATCATTTTGTTATTGGAACAGATATTGTAAGTGTTCTGTTAAATTGATATTATCCATTATATAGTGCTATTATGGTCTACACTGCTTTACAATGATCATTCATATTATTATGGGGCAGATTTATTAAGAGTTGAATTGAAAATTGAATTAGAATTTTCGAATTTTTTTATGGTCAAAACTCTCAAATTCAAATTTTGAATTATCCAAACTCGATTCGAATTTTAATTTGAATGCGAATTTCGAGGTTTATCAAACTCTGGCCCTTTAAAAATTCGAATTTGACTATTCGCCACCTAAAACCTGCCGAGTTCATGTATAAGTCAATCGTAGAGGTCCAGGAACCAATTTGGACATGTTACTAGCTTTCCTGACGGAAAATAACCCCCCCAATCAAATTTCGAGTATATTCAAATTTATTAGAGTTAAAAAAAAAACATGAATTCGAAATTCGACCTTTGATAAATGTGCCTCCCCATGTAGTGTATTTTATTTACCCTTACATGGATATGAGAGGGGGAAATTTATTGTGTAGACAGGACACGTCTTCTCCGTATAATTAAATTAATGCATGTAGATGGGAGCTGCCATTTTGTTTTTGTTTGACAGTTTAGGGAACAGTATATTGTGTGCAGAGAAATTCCTTCCCCGTCCATTTCTGTTTATACATGGGCTTGTATTATTATTGCTTGTATTTGTAGATGCAATCTTTATATAATATTATAACATTATCACATACGTGTAACGGTGCCAGATTGGTCATAATTACATGCAACAGTTGTACTGATATCAATGTAGAGAACCCCACCAAAACAGCATGGCAGCTCTCACCTCTAATGTATAAATGCTAGGGATTCACCAAATTCACTATTTAGAATTCGGCGAATCCTCGAATCCTTTGTGAAAGATTTAGCCGAATACCGAACCCAATCCGAATCTGAATTTGCATATGCAAAATTAAGAGCGGCAAAGGAAAAAAATGGGGGAACAGTTTTTTTTACTTCCTTTGTGACGAAAAGTCACGTGATTTCCCTTCCCTCCCCTAATTTGATTTTTTGGGTGGTCTGGAGCAAGGATTCAGTCGAACCAAGCTGAAAAAGGCTGAATCCTATCCGAATCCCGAACCGAATTCTGAACTGAATCCTGGATTCGGTGCATCCCTAATAAATGCATATATATTCAGAATATATTCACATAATAGACTGTGCCATAACAATTCTCTTTACCGTCATAACATTGTTAATGTTTGAAAGATAAATGTTATTTAGACTATTTACTAGGGATGCACTGAATCTACTATTTGGAATTCAGACGAATCCCGAATCCTTGGTGAAAGATTCTGCCGAACCGAATCCCGAACCAAATCCTGGATTCGGTGCATCCCTAATAAATGCATATAAATTCAGACTATATTCACATAATAGTCTGTGCCATAACCTTCTCTTTACCATCCAAGAGAGTTGTAGTTAAACAGGAACAGGCCAAACTGCAGGTTAACTGCTCAAACTTCTGTGTTTATTCTCAGGCTGCCTCACAGGACTCGAAGCATGTAGTGCTGAGAATAAACACAGAAGTTTGAGCAGTTAACCTGCAGTTTCGCCTGTTCTTGTTTAACTACAACTCTCTTGGATAATATTGCTGCACCCTCGGCGGAGGTGCTAACAAGAATTCGGCTACAAAAACGTCCGGCTTTTAAAGGTAACTGTCACACACAATTTACATTTGCTTCTCTTTACCATCATAACATTTGTTAATGTTTGAAAGATAAATGTTATTTAAGACTATTTTTAACTAGGGATGCACCGAACCCACTATTTGGAATTCAGACGAATCCCGGAATCCTTGGTGAAAGATTCGGCCGAATACAGAATCTGAATCTTAATTTGCATATGCAAATAAGGGTCAGAAAGTGGAAAAATTCTTCTTTTGTGATGAAAAGTCATGTGATTTCTTTACTGCCCCTAATTTACATATGCAAATTAGGATTCGGTTCGGCCAGGCACAAAGATTCGGGCGAATCCAAATCCTGTTGAAAAATGCTGAATCCTGGCTGAGTCCCGAACAGAATCCTGGATTCGGTGCCTCCCTATTTTTAACATTAAGATGACATTTATGATTATATTTACAATGCTAATTTTTCCCCACCAGGGCATTGTAGTACGAGGCACACGATATGGATTAACAGAACCATCAAAGCAGTATCAGCCTCGACATGGAAAGCTGACACCATCCAAGGTCACGGCCATCGACTTCTCACCTTTTGGCGCACCTGCATTTCTGGTATGACAGCAAGGGAAATGCTACAGTATAAATGAATATGCATCAAATTCAGGTTTTGGTTGGGCACATCCTATGAGCCGAATGCTGAATGTTCAACCAAACTGAACAAATTAGAATTTTTAAATTTACTGTTTCTGTTTTAGATTTAAAGTGGACCCGTCACCTACACATAAAAAGCTGCAAAATTAAAGCCCTTTGCAAATTAAATATGAAACACAAATTCTATTTTTCATTAAAACATCCATACGTGTTATAACGCTGTTTGAATATCTGAACTGTCAATCAAATATCTGCCCCGCCTCTGTGCTTGAGGCATAGAGGTGGGGCAATCTTTTACTTTTACTTTCCAATCAGAACTTTCTACATTTCACTGCACTTCTTACATTTCCCCTTCCCTCCTCAGGCTCTATAATTATGTAGGGCATTAGATTCTCAATTCTGGTGCATACAAAAGATTTTGGGATGATACACAATTTGTCTTAATAACAGTGTATCAAAATGGCGCCTGCCTGCTTGTTGTGATTGTGTAATTCCAAGACTGAAGAAAACAAAATTTAAATAATAAATATACCGTAGTTTATTTTGCTCATCTAACATGATAGAAAAGAATTTGGAATTATTTCTTAGGGTGACAGGTCCCCTTTAAATTAGGCTTCATATTCAGTAAGCCGTTCAGCTGAATTTTTCTCTGGAGGATTTAGTATTCAGCCAAATTAAAGAAACAATGTTTTCCTTATGCATCCCTTATATTAGGATAGCATCAGTGAAAAAAGCTGGTGTCTATAGGACATATGTACACTGTACTAATGACCATAGGGACAAAAGGACATGGCATTCTGCTACCCACATTAAAGGAAAAGCAACACCAAAACATGAAAGTGTTTTAAAGGAATGACAATATAATGTACTGTTGCGCTGTACTGGTAAAACTTGTGCGGTTGCTTCAAGAAACACAACTATAGTTTATATAAACAGGCTGCTGTGTAGCCATGGGGGCAGCCATTCAAGCACAGGATATACAGTAGATAACAGATAAGTACTACTATAGTTTATATAAACAAGCTGCTGTGTAGCCATGGGGACAGCCATTCAAGCACAGGATACACAGTAGATAACAGATAAGTACTACTATAGTTTATATAAACAAGCTGCTGTGTAGCCATGGGGGCAGCCATTCAAGCACAGGATACACAGTAGATAATAGATAAGTACTACTATAGTTTATATAAACAAGCTGCTGTGTAGCCATGGGGGCAGCCATTCAAGCACAGGATACACAGTAGATAACAGATAAGTACTACTATAGTTTATATAAACAAGCTGCTGTGTAGCCATGGGGGCAGCCATTCAAGCACAGGATACACAGTAGATAACAGATAAGTACTACTATAGTTTATATAAACAAGCTGCTGTGTAGCCATGGGGGCAGCCATTTAAGCACAGGATACACAATGTAATTCTAACTACAACTTTCTAGTATACAATCTTTATAAAATGTAACTGGTTTTAAAGCGGTTTGTAAATGTAATTTAAAAGCGTTATATGTCTGGCTATCCTCTGTACTCCTGGCTCTGACTTGTGAAACAGTGTAGCAGAAGCAACTATGAAACAAACCTAGAGGAGAACAGTAGACAGAGACAGTAGAACCCCCATTTTACGTTTTTCAGGGGACCAGGAAAAAATTATCTAAAATCTGGGAAAAATGTAAAATCAGGGAAATGTGTTAAAGGAACTTTTTCTTCAATACTGAAAGGATATAAGCACAGGAATCGGGTTTACTTGGAGATACAGTATTTAGTGTGTTAATAACAAGGGTTAAACATTGCAGTGTTAATGTTACACTATGGGGGGCTTGTGCAAGACTCTCTGTCAGTCACATACAAAACCTAAAAGTGATTGGTGCAGGACTGTATAAGGGACAGACTAATTGGAATTGACCATTTACAGGCAGAACCAAGGCAAAATATACATCTGGTTAGTATTTTAAACCTCTTTATTTGACCAATAATAACAATCACAGGAGACAAACAGTAATTTCTGGGAACATCAGGACAAAATATTTATGGAAAATCCGGGAAAACATGATCTAAAATCAGGGAAATACACCCATTGAAATGCATTATAAATTGGTGGGATCACAAATAAAAAATGTAAAATGCGGGAAAACGTAAAATCAGGGGACTTAAAGGGCATGTAAAGGCAAAAAAATATAATCCCATTTTTAATTTCTTTAATGAAAAAGAAACCTATCTCCAATATACTTTAATTAAAAAATGTGTACCGTTTTTATAAGAAACCTGACAGAATGAGGCAGATACCACTTTCAATAGCAACTGCATTTACAAACAACTTTAAGGGTAGGGACACACTGGGCGATTTGGGTAGATTTAGTCGCCTGGCGACTAAACGCAGCGACTTTTCACCCCGAATGCTTCCCCTCGCTCTGCGCCTGGCTAGAATAAAAAATCGCCTGCGCTAATCACACGCGGCGATTCGTTTTCCGAAGTCGCCCGAAGTTGCCTCACGAGGAAACTTCGGGCGACTTCGGAAAACGAATCGCCGCGTGTGATTAGCGCAGGCGATTTTTCATTTTAGCCAGGCGCAGAGCGAGGGGAAGCATTCGGGGAAGATTGGTCGTGGAAAGTCGCGGCGATTAGTCGCCAGCCGACTAAATCTCCCCAAATCGCCCAGTGTGTCCCAGCCCTAAAACCAGTGAATGTATAATGACCGTATGTTGGAAAGCTGCTTAGAATGACATTTTATTGATTTCATTAGGTAAACAACCTGCATAATTATCCCCATTATCTGATAATCTCTCTTTGTTCTGTTTCATAAAGGCAGGGTGCTCTGATGGGTGTATAAGACTGCATAGCCTGGGTGCAGAGTTTCCCATCATGCAGTGGAGCAACAGCACTGGCGGCCAATCAGTCGCTGCGCTGCAATGGTCACTAACAAGGCCCACTGTGTTCTTCGTTCTGGATGCTGCTTTCTGCATATACATTTGGGACCTGATGAAGAATGATTTGCAACCCGTAGCCAAAGAGACCGCGCAGTTAGATCAGTAAGTACAGCACAAGACTCGCCTTTGATTGCTTGAAAGCAGATGCAGGGAAAAGCTGTTCTTTCTCTGTTCTGCAAGCAGAATATAATAGCAAATACTGAGATTATAAAGTTCATTAAAGGCCGGCTATTAAAGGAGAAGGAAAGGCTAAAACTAAGTAAGCTTTATCAGAAAGGTCTATATAAATACACCAGTAAACCCTCAAAGTAATGCTGCTCTGAGTCCTCTGTCAAAAGAAACACAGCATTTCTTTCCTTCTATTGTGTACTCATGGACTTCTGTATCAGACTTCAGCATAAACCTCCCAGGCTAGGGCTTGAGCATGCTCAGTTTGCTCCTCTCTCCCTCCTCCCCTCTCTGCTGTAATCCGAGGTCAAGGCTATGAGTGAGCAGGGAGAGGCTCAGGCAGGAAGTAATGTCACACCAAGCTAATATGGCAGCTGCTATCCTAAACAAACAGAGATAGCTTCTAGAGCTGTTTACTCAGGTATGGTAAAGCGTTCTGTAGAATAAATATAGTCTTATAGCTTGCACTATTGTGGCTAATCTATTGGCAATAAACGGCCTCTGTAGTTGAGTCCTGCATCGAGTCGGGTACCTGCGGGTTTACCCGCAAAACCTGCGGGTTGCAGATAGAGGTTTTGGGAGCAGGTATAAACGTGGGTTGGCGGTTTTCTGGTTTTCCGCATTTGCAGGTCTTCTCAATAGCGTTTTTTTTTCTGATGACGCCAACTTCTAATGATGTCACTTCCGGTTTACGACAGCACGTCCTGTTTCTTGATGGGTTGCGGATAAGGTACTTGCTGGTCGGGTAGCAGGTCCAAGCAGGTAAGTATACGGATGCGGGTTGCGGATCGCGGTTCGGGTTTAACATATTAGTCCCGTGCAGGACTCTACCCTGTAACTTTCCTTCTTCTTTAAGGGTTAATATTAGAATTCAGGAAGCTTCACCCATCATCTGTCTTTAAAATCCAACGTGTCTTTACCCACTAATTTCCATTCTTTTCCAACAGAATACTGTGCATGGCCACGCTGGGTGAACCAGAGAAGAACAATGGCCTAACAGGACTGGCATTGGCAAAGGCTTCTGGGAAAGTGGACATCCAGTATATTAAGAAGATATGGGCTAAGTGCCAGACAGGGGAGATGGAGAAGCTACAACTCCTTCTGCATGAGATATTATAGCAAAAAATTTTATAGTTTGCCAAGCATACTTCATGTGCAGTTCTGTGTATGATTCCAAACCATGTGTTTGTTTGTTAGCTTTGTAAATATTTAAATATTTTTGGCAATTCTTTATGTTGTGCTGGCACTTATGGAAGGAGCATTGAGCTGATAAAACCCAGCAGCTGTAGTAGGGGATGCTGGTAGATGTAGCATAAAGCAACTGATAGTGATAGATTATAAGAAACACAGAAGGGTTTGATGTGGCAGTTGGCTTGTTATAATGAGGTGGGGGGGGTGGTATCCCATCAGAACTCTGACCTCCCAAGTACCATGGGGCAGATTTTCTCACATTTAGGTATGTTCCCCTCATTATCAGGAACTTTGGGGAAATCATTGCCAATAGACTCGCTATAGAATGGTGTATAACATTGCATCCCAAAGGGGAGTGGGCCATGGTGATACTATTTAAAGGGGAACTACCGCTAAAATGAAAATTTAATATAAGCTTCCTCAAGTTAATCTTTCTAAATACAATGAATTAAAAATTCTGCACCATTTCTGATATAATCACGTTTATATTCACTATCCCTCTCTCAGCATCGATTTCTCTTCATTTTCTCTTCATGCAGCAGTTGGGTGAATGATCCAATATATCTTATAGGGGGGCTTCCTTTCCTAGCAGATGAATTAGAGCTCACTCAAATAACTGATTCCAGTACAAACAAAATCTAACAAAATAACTGCCTTTTGCACAAATTTTGCATGTAGAGAGACCTGATGTCTGGTGAT
Organism: Xenopus laevis; assembly: GCF_017654675.1. Classification (NCBI taxonomy): domain Eukaryota; kingdom Metazoa; phylum Chordata; class Amphibia; order Anura; family Pipidae; genus Xenopus; species Xenopus laevis. The sequence continues at coordinate 12,489,620 of NC_054382.1, forward strand.
TTTAATAGAATGAGCTCTAATACATCTTCTAGGCAAAAGGAGCCCCCCTATAAGATATATTGGATCTAACTCAATGAATATCTGACACCCAACTGCTGCATGAAGACAGAACGAAGAGAAACAGATGTTAATAGAGGGATAGTGAAGATAAACTTGATTATTTCAGAAACGGTACAAAAGTAAAAAATGTTTTCCCGTCCCACCCCTAATTTGCATATGCAAATTTGCATATGCAAATTCGGATTCGGTTTGGTATTTTGGCTTCATACAGAAACAATATTCATATGTGCATTAAACTGTACTAGGGTTGGTGGACTTCAATAACTTTTGCTTCTTAAGCCCTCATTTGGGGTTTTATGGTAAAGGCCCCCTTTTTAGGAGAAGGAAAGGCTAAAACTAAGTAAGCTTTATCAGAAAGATCCACCTAAATATACCAGTAACCCCTCAAAGAAATGCTGCTCTGAGTCCTCTGTCAAAAGAAACACCACATTTCTTTCCTTCTATTGTGTATGGGCTTCTGTATCAGACTTCCTGTTTTCAACATAAGCCTCCAGGGCTAGGGCTTGAGCATGCTCAGTTTGCTCCTCTCTCCCTCCCTCCCTCCTCCCCTCCCTGCTGGAATCTTAGCACTAATGCAGATTTGCACTTGTTATAGTAAAAGTGCCCTCGGATGGTACAAGCTGAGCTTAGAGACTTCTGCTCTTCGTGGGTGGGACTGCAGTGATATGGTAAGTTCCTGTCAGTATATACAGTATGTTATTTGCTTTGCACTTGCATAGATTATTATTTTTATATCACCAGCAATTGATGTTATTGGACTGTATGAGTCACATGCACCAGTCACCAATGAAACCGCAAAACTATTTGTTAAATATGTTGTACTATTGATTATTTTTAGAGGAAATTAACAATTTATAACAGTTTTATGAACTATTTTTATATCATTCAACTGAAATCTGTATAAAATATCTGCATATAAAAACTTAAATAAATTAAAAAAAAAAAAAATTTGTGTTTTAACTCAGCGCAGGTCTACATAGATAATTGTTATGCTGCCGCCTGAGATTTTGGTAAGTGCATTAATGAAGGCAGCTCCCAGTTGCTAGACACCCCCATGGTTCTAGTTACTTACTTCTGAATCCTGGACCAGTCCTTCTCTCCTTCAAAAAAAAAAATGGACCTACCTAGGGTATTTTATGCTTCTTATAGGGCATTATACATCTTATATCTTCAGTAAGGTGGAGAGAAATACTGTGGGCAGATTTATCAAGGGTCGAATTGAAAATTCTAATTTTCTAGTTTTTTATGGTCAAAACTGTCAAATTCTACTAGGGAGTTACTCGAATTCAATTCAGATTTTCAAAACTTTGAATTAGATTTTCGAGATTTATCATATACTCTGCATACTCTGGCCCTTTAAGAACTCAATTTCGACTATTCACCACCCAAAACCTGCCGAATTGCTGTTTTAAGTCAATGGGAGACGTCCAGGGATCAATTTGGAGTTGTTTGCAGCCTTCCTGACATTCGAATCGAGTTTTTGAAATTCAAATCAAAATCAATTCGAGTTTTCAGGTTGATCTTATTCACCCAAGTTTAAAAAATTTGATTTTTATAATAAATTTCGATTTGGTTTAATTTAGAGTTCATTTGAGTTTAAGGGACTTTATATAAACTTGCATGAATTCGAAATTCGATCTTTGATAAATGTGCCTCTATGTGTCGTGTCCATTTTACAAATTTGTCGACTGTGTTTCCATACTTACACCAGCCTTTAAAAAAAAGGTTTCTTCAAGCAGCCATGTATCAAATATATGGGAGACAGTTACCAGCTGCTAGGAGTAAAACAGAGCTAAATGTACATCCAACTCCCAGTAGACGTCGGAGTCCATCTGAACAACGCTAAGGTAACGGAGCATTAGTGACAACCGCCATGGATATATTAAATATTTTATATTTTATTGTCCATTTAAAAACATAACATGCTGGAGGAACCATAATACAATTTGCGGCGTTACGCCACTTCCTCGGAAGGGATCACATGACCCATACAGGTGTGTATCTCCAACACTACATTATATTTGTATTATTTTTTTGTTAATTTTTTGGTGTTACTGTACCTTTAAGGGGACACAAACATTTATTTTGTACCAACTTGCAGTGGCTGTGAAGAATCCTTCAGAATACAAGTGCAAACTAGGAATGCACTGAATCCACTATTTTGGATTTGGCCGAACCCCCGAATCCTTCACAAAAGATTCGGCCGCATATGCAAATTAGGTGTAGGAAGGGGAAAACATTTTTACTTCCTTGTTTTGTGACAAAGTCACGTGATTTCCCTTCCGCCCCTAATTTGCATATGCAAATTCTGATTCAGTTCGGCCTGGCAGAAGGATTCAGCCGAATCCTGCTGAAAAGGGCCGAATCCCGAACCAATCCTTAAAAAGATATCAACCATTTCTTTGCAGTATGAATAAGTAGTGCCCTTTAGGAATGGAATAACAATATCCCCACAATGAATATCCCCACTTAAGGTGGCCATAGATGCAAAGATCCGCTCGTTTGGCGATGTTGCCAAACGAGCGGATCTTTCCCCGATATGCCATTAACAGGCATGGCTATATCGGGGGTAATCTGATCGTTCGGCCGTATGGCCGAACGATCAGATTACGATGTGCCATGAGCTCCGGTGGGATCGGTCGGGTCAAAATCAAACCTGACCGATCGACCAAACGACCGATCTCCGCCGGGCGAAAGATGTTGGCACACGCCACACACGATCCGAAAATCGTACGAATCCTCGATTCGTACGATCCGATCTGTGTGTCTATGGCCACCTTTACTCTTTAAAGGAGAACTAACCCCCAGTAACAAAAGCCCCCTTAACTGAAAAAAACAAACTGGTCCTAAAATACAGAGCATCACAGCAGAGTTCACAGGCATCATCTTCTGGCCATTTGCATTATCTTCTGGTCTGAACAAGGACAGGAGATGCGCAGTTGAAGCCGATTCTTAAAGGAGAAGGAAAGCTATGGAGGCATTTTATTGCCAATAGATTAGCTGCATTAGTGCAAGCTAGAATGCTATATTTATTCTGTAGAATGTTTTACCATACCCGAGTAAAAAGCTCTAGAAACTCTCTGTTTGTTTAGGATAGGAGCTGCAGTATTAACATGGTGTGACATCACTTCCTGCCTGAGTCTCTCCCTGCTCTGGGCTCAGATTACAGCAGAGAAGGGAGGGGCGGGGGGAAGAGGAGCAAACTGAGCATGCTCTTGCCCAGGGCAATGAGGTTTAAGCTGAAGGCAGGAAGTCTGATACTGAAGCCCATGAGTACACAATAAAAGGAAAGAAATGCTGTGTTTCTTTTGACAGGGGACTCCGAGCAGCATTACTTTGGGGATTTACTGGTATATTTAGGTGGATCTTTCTGATAAGGCTTACTTAGTTTTAACCTTTCCTTCTCCTTTGACTAGGGCCACTTGCGCATTTGGAGGGAATTCACAAAAGTGTTGGGAACAAAAAATTGTCATTGAAAGTGTTGTAGTAACAGCCAACAAATTCACAGAGCATTTACCCTTCAATTTTCAGACGTGTACGACACTTTTTGAAAAAAAAAAAGTGGGCATGGTTTTTTCAGCGCCACTTTTCTCAACATTTTTATAAATTGCTCGTAGACTCATTTGTTTTTCCGACAATTTTTCCGACACATCGGGCTCTCCAAAATAAAAAATTGTCTTTTGAAAACGCTCGAAAAAATGTCTGTCCGACGAAAAGATATACAACGTTTTAGGAAATTGGCGCACTTACGAGACATTCAGAGACGGTAACATCTGCCTTTGTGAATTTGCCATTTTACAAATTTGTCAACCGCCACTTCTGGTTTACTTACTTAGAGCAAGATGGAGTGAAAGGGTTGGTACGGAGCAACCACTTGGGCAGATACAATTTTTATTTAGGGAGTTTAAAGTTTGCATTTTGTATTTTTAAGAAAGTTTTTCTTGCATTTTAGAAGAGTTTGGTTGAAAGGAAAACAGCTCTGTATAAATCCACTAGAGGGCACTTTAGGTTTGAACATTTGTAACCCTAATTTGCTTTAGAAAGGCAAATACTAACTATAGGAGTATAAGATACACTGAACCCTCTTTCAACAAGATGGGCTTTTGCTAAGTGGAAAGAGCATGTGAGGGGTGTTGTCATGGGTAAATTTTTTTTTTTCAAAATGAACCAGTTAATAGTGCTGCACCAGCAGAATTCTGCACTGAAATCCCTTTCTTCAAAAGAGCAAACAGACTTTTTTTATATTCAATTTTGAAATCTGACATGGGGCTAGACATTGTCAATTTCCCAGCTGCCCCAAGTCATGTGACTTGTGCTCTGCTAAACTTCAATCACTCTTTACTGCTGTACTGCAAGTTGAAGTGATATCACCCCCTTCCTTTTTCCCCCCAGCAGCCAAACAAAAGAACAATGGGAAGGTAACCAGTTAGCAAGTCAAGTGGATTTTATTGTCATTTCAGCCATATACAGTAAATAAAGTACATAGTAGAAACGAAATGACGTTCCTCCAGAACCCCCCGGTGCTATACAACAACTCTAGTACACGGTCATGCTGGGCAAAGTGGACATTTTTTTTTTAGCAGCTCCCTAACACAAGATAACAGCTGCCTGGTAGATCTAAGAACAGCACTCAATAGTAAAATCCAGGTCCCACTGAGACACATTCAGTTACATTGAGAAGGAAAAACAGCAGCCTGCCAGAAAGCATTTCTCTCCTAAAGTGCTGGCACAAGTCACATGACTAGGGGCAGTCTCACAATATCACTCGCTACATCATACTAAAAGTTATCTCAAAGGTGAACAACCCCTTTAACTGTTTTGGATTTTGCTGTAACTATTTTTGATCTATTATGATCACGTTTGCCTATTTCTGTGACTTTGTTTAGAGTGAAAACATAATCACCAAGGGTACAGTAGGGAATACAATTGTTGGTCATATGTATAGTGATGGCAGAATTCTCATCAGGGAAAATATTCTGTTCAAATTGCGGATGTCCTGTCCTCATATATTGGTTTGCTGTCTCTGTAAAGCTTCATTCATCACCCTTTGGTTGCAGGCAAAGTATTTTGATCCTTCCTTCCATGACTTTTCTTTTTGGCTTGTGACTTGTGAGGCTTGTTTCATTAGCGTTCAGTCCCAGGCATGAGTATTGATCCTTACGCCTCTTGTTTCCTAGTTTCCCCTCAATGACTTCTCTCTTTGGCTTGGGACTTGGGCTTGTCTCATACGACCTTGGTCCCAGGCATGAGATATTGTTCCTTCCACCTCTTGTTTCCTAGTTTCCCTCAATGACTTCTCTCTTTGGCTTGGGACTTGGGCTTGTCTCATTGGACCTTGGTCCCAGGAATGAGATATTGTTCCTTCCACCTCTTGTTTCCTAGTTTCCCTCAATGACTTCTCTCTTTGGCTTGGGACTTGGGCTTGTCTCATTGGACCTTGGTCCCAGGCATGAGATATTGTTCCTTCCACCTCTTGTTTCCTAGTTTCCCTCAATGACTTCTCTCTTTGGCTTGGGACTTGGGCTTGTCTCATTGGACCTTGCCCAGGCATGAGATATTGTTCCTTCCACCTCTTGTTTCCTAGTTTCCCTCAATGACTTCTCTCTTTGGCTTGGGACTTGGACTTGTCTCATTTGACCTTGGTCCCGGGAATGAGATATTGTTCCTTCCACCTCTTGTTTCCTTCAATGACTTCTATCTTTGGTTTGGGAGTCAGGCTTGTCTCATTAGCCCTTAGGGCTGAACTACATGGTGCGTGTCCTTCCGATCCGGCGAGATGAGAGGAAGAGCAGGCGTCACGTTGGATGTGCCGAATCTAACTGATTTCATCCTACACGACAGATGAAGACTCAACATATAGCGTTCGCTAGATTCGGCACATCCTACGTGACACCTGTGCTTCCTCTCATCGTGTCAGATCGGAAGGATGTGCACCTTGTAGTTCAGCCCTTAGTCCCAGGCATGAGATATTGATCCTTCCGGCTTTTGTTTCCTGGTTTCCCTCAATGACAACTCCAGGCTTGGACTGGGCCAGCAGGACACTGGGAAAATCCAGGAGAGCCCCGGGCGCAGCAAAAAACAGGTGTAAAAGTGAGCAGGGGGCCTGAAAGGGGGCTGCGGCTGGGGCAGGGGGGCCTGATGTCCGACCCTGGACTTCTCTCTTTGGCTTCTGATTAAGGGTTGTCTCATAATGCCTCACTTCCAGGCACGGATATTGTTCTTCCTGGCCTGGATGCTGTTTGCTTCTTTTCATTTCAGTTCTTGTCTTACTGCCTACTCAGAACACAAACACTTACTCCACACTGGGCCCTTCCAACATTTCCTTCCACCACTGATTTAGTACAAACCCAACAAAATTCCCTCTCTCGTTGCTTATTTTGTAATACTCAAAAATGAAACAATGGGGAAGCCAGCTCGAAAAAAGCATAAACATTTGGAAAGGTCATAAATATTCAAGCTATTAGTGTCCCGTGCTTATTATTAAAAGGCTTGAAAGGAGACTTGTACTGCAAAATACAGGAGATTCAAGCAGAACTTTGGCCCGCATTCACTATCAACACTTAATCCAGATGATGACACATTAATAAACAAGCTTCATATTCCTTAAGACTAAAAGTATGAGCAAGGCCTTGTTTATGCAATTAAAGGGACACTAATACAGAAAAGAAATCTGCATTTTATCCCGTGCTGCTTTGCCAAGTACTGTGTCTGACAGGAGCTTAATTTAGAATAAATAGGGCTCAGGTTAGACACACAAATATAATTATGTTTATAAAACATAGTCCAACACAAATATTGTCAAGGATATTTCTTACACAAATGAAACTTGAGGCAGCCTGTCGCTCCCCTGCAGCTAGGCACTTACATTAGCTCTTTTTGCACTCGGAACAGGGTGAGGGGGGACCAAAATCCCAAAAGGTCTCTGAAACAACAACAGTAGTTGCCCAGATTATATTCTATTTTGATCAAATAGAAAACTTCCCTTTCAGCCACACTTTCAACAACAGTTTTATCCCATGTATGGGCCAAGCCAATCTTTTTCTCAGCTGGCATCTTATGAGGCTATGGATGGGGTATACAAAGAAGCAAAATGTTGGAGCAGGGCACTCAAAAGATCACGCATGGATCAGACGAATGTAGAGTAAAAAATAGAAATCTTTATTGGTATAAACTACTCGTGCCTGACGCGTTTCGCGTCAAAGACACTTAGTCATAGGTAGCCTATGACTAAGTGTCTTTGACACGAAAAGCCTCAAGCATGAGTAGTTTATACCAATAAAGATTTCTATTTTTTACTCTACATTCGTCTGATCCATGCGTGATCTTTTGAGTGCCCTGCTCCAACATTTTGCTTCTTTGTATACGGTTTATCCGCTCCCTTCAGCTGAGGGCCTGGGGCAGGAGCACCTGGGCCACCTACTCCATTTGGTGAGTTATTCTACAAGTGAAGCCTATGCTTAAAGAAATAGTATCAACAAAAAATGAAAGTGTTTTAAAGTAATGGAAATATAATGTACTGTTGCTCTGAACTGGTAAAACTAGTGTGTTTGCTTCAGAAACGCAACTATAGAGTTTATATAAACAAGCTGCTGTGTAGCCATGGGGGCAGCCATTCAAGCACAGGATACACAGTAGATAACAGATAAGTACTACTATAGTTTATATAAACAAGCTGCTGTGTAGCCATGGGGGCAGCCATTCAAGCACAGGATACACAGTAGATAACAGATAAGTACTACTATAGTTTATATAAACAAGCTGCGGTGTAGCCATGGGGGCAGCCATTCAAGCACAGAATACACAGTAGATAACAGATAAGTACTACTATAGTTTATATAAACAAGCTGCTGTGTAGCCATGGGGGCAGCCATTCAAGCTGGAAAAAGGAGAAAAGGCACAGGATACACAGCAGATAACAGATAACAGATAAGCTCTGTAGTATACAATGGGATTCTTCAGAACTTATCTGTTATCTACTCTGTATCCTGTGCTTGAATGGCTGCCCCCATGGCTACACAACAGCTTGTTTATATAAACTATAGTAGTACTTATCTGTTATCTACTGTTTATCCTGTGCTTGAATGGCTGCCCCCATGGCTACACAGCAGCTTGTTTATATAAACTATAGTAGTACGTATCTGTTATCTACTGTGTAACCTGTGCTTGAATGGCTGCCCCCATGGCTACACAGCAGCTTGTTTATATAAACTATAGTAGTATTAATCTGTTATCTACTGTGTATCCTGTGCTTGAATGGCTGCCCCCATGGCTACACCGCAGCTTGTTTATATAAACTATAGTAGTACTTATCTGTTATCTACTGTGTATCCTGTGCTTGAATGGCTGCCCCCATGGCTACACAGCAGCTTGTTTATATAAACTATAGTAGTACTTATCTGTTATCTACTGTGTATCCTGTGCTTGAATGGCTGCCCCCATGGCTACACCGCAGCTTGTTTATATAAACTATAGTAGTACTTATCTGTTATCTACTGTGTATCCTGTGCTTGAATGGCTGCCCCCATGGCTACACAGCAGCTTGTTTATATAAACTATAGTAGTACTTATCTGTTATCTACTGTGTATCCTGTGCTTGAATGGCTGCCCCCATGGCTACACAGCAGCTTGTTTATATAAACTATAGTAGTACTTATCTGTTATCTACTGTGTATCCTGTGCTTGAATGGCTGCCCCCATGGCTACACGGCAGCTTGTTTATATAAACTATAGTAGTACTTATCTGTTATCTACTGTGTATCCTGTGCTTGAATGGCTGCCCCCATGGCTACACAGCAGCTTGTTTATATAAACTATAGAAGTACTTACCTGTTATCTACTGTGTATCCTGTGCTTGAATGGCTGCCCCCATGGCTACACAGCAGCTTGTTTATATAAACTATAGTAGTACTTATCTGTTATCTACTGTGTATCCTGTGCTTGAATGGCTGCCCCCATGGCTACACGGCAGCTTGTTTATATAAACTATAGTAGTACTTATCTGTTATCTACTGTGTATCCTGTGCTTGAATGGCTGCCCCCATGGCTACACCGCAGCTAGTTTATATAAACTCTAGTGGTGTTTCTGAAGCAAACACACCAGTTTTACCAGTGTGAAGCAACAAAAGATTATACGGTCACTCCTTTAAAAAACAAATTTTTTGGTGTTACTGTTCCTTTAAATACATATGTTTGTTTTGCATTTATGCTATGGATGGGGCCCAGGGTCACCCGTTTGGCATGTCCTCTATGTGACTCAAGCATTGGCCTAAGAACTTGATGGACTTTGTCTTTTTTGAACCCGATTTAACTATAATATTATGATCTGCCCAATTTAAACCAGTACTCAGGTGGTCAGCTCATGAAGGATCCACTAATTTGGTCACTTACCCAAACAAGGGGATAATTATCATGCCCTGCCAAGTAAAGGGTTATTTAAAGGAAAATATATGCTAGGTTAAAGTATACTATGTGTTTTTAAAATACAAGCGTATATTATTCACACAAAAGCCTAATTCATGTTCAAACTATTTTATTTAGTATTAAGGGGGCTATGTAATAAAAGGCAATATGTCTGCCCAGAAGCAGTAACCAATAGCAACCAATCAGCAGGTAGCATTTATTGGTCACCTGTTTCAATGCAAACATTTCATTGGTTTCTGTGGGTTATTGCTCCTGGGCAAACTTATGCCTTTTATTACATATGGGGGTAAGTTTCTTAAACAGGCAAATTTGTAAGAACGAAAGGAACAATGTAATATCTCTTGCATTTAAGTTTTTTCCCCTGCAACTTAATGCTATGAAATGTTTTCAATTGAAATGTTTTCTATTGGGTTTAGAATAAAAACTCTGATCCAAAACTTTACAACTGTCTCTCAGTAATACAGAAATAGGACAAAGTAAGTTTTGAGGGGTCTATAGTCCCTTCATCAGGCTCATTTCTACAAACGACCAGCTTGTTCAAATTAAAAATTAAATAAATAATAAATCAAATGAAAAAATATTTCTACTCTTTAAATGTTTATTTTATAAAATAGTCATTGCTTTGTTCTGCATGCATATTTATCTCCTAGCAGGACCATCTATTTAATGTTCTCCAGGATCCCACTAGATGGAGGTAGAGTCCTGCAGTGGGTCAGGTACCCGCGGGTTACCCGCAAAAACCTGTGGTACCCTGCGGGTAGAAGTTTGTGGTGCGGGTATAGACGCGTGTCGACGGTTCTGCAGGCCAAGGGTCTTCTCAATAGCAATTTTTACTCGTTTTTTTTTTTAAATGCCTTCCGATGCTGTCCCTTCCGGGTTTACAATGACAGCACTTCCTGTTTTACTCCATTTTTTCTGATCACGCCTACTTCCGAAGATGTCACTTCCGGTTTACAATGATGGCACTGATTCTTGATGGTGAGCAGGTCGCAGTTCCGGGTTGCGGATAAGGTACTTGCGGGTCGGGTAGCGGGTCCAAGGGGGTAAGAATGCGGGTTGCGGGTCCGGGTTGCGGATAAGGTACTTGCGGGTCAGGTAGCGGGTCCAAGTGGGTAAGAATGCGGGTTGCGGATAAGGTACTTGCAGGTCGGGTAGCGGGTCCAATCAGGTACGAATGTGGGTTGTGGGTCCGGGTTGTGGATAAGGTACTTGCGGGTCGGGTAGCGGGTCCAAGCAGGGCGAATAGCAAAAATAATTACTAAATATACAAACCTGTTTCACATAGATGGAGATATTTCAGGAAAATCTGCTGCCAATTGAGGATGAAAATGTAATTGAAGGGAATCTTTTACTGAGACTGACATACTAATCAGATCCAGCAATATTGTTATGCTCCCCTGCATTGTCAGCCAAACTGATTCCAGACCTGAAGATTAGGCTGAATCAGAATCCTAAATGAATTAAATCAGGGGTCATGGGTCAGTGTTGGGCAATGCCAACCAAAAACCGCATGTAACCCAGCTGGCCATGTTACTCCCCCCACATGCCGGCACAGGGACAAGGGACCTTGAAATAATGGGTGTTTGGGGGAACTTGAATTATCTGGCAGTGGGGGACAAGTGCCAGTTTAGGGCTAGACTAAAAATGAGGTATGTGCCCAGTATGGATGTACCGAATCCAGGAGTCTGTTCGGGCTTCAGCCTTTTTCTGCTGGATTTGGATTCAGCCAAATCTTTCTGCCTGGTTGAACCAAATCCAAATCCTAATTTGCATATGCAAATGAGGGCGGGGAGGGAAATTGTGTGACTTTTTGTCACAAAACAAGGAAGTAAAAATGTTTTCCCACGCCTAATTAGCTTACGCATTTGGTTCGGTATTCGCCCGAATCTTTTGTTGAAGGATTCAGGGGGTTCGGCCGAATCCAAAATAGTGGATTTGGTGCATCCCTAGTGCCCGGTGCCTCCCACTGTTGAGCCCTGAGCCCACTTTCATATCTTCTAACATTTTGGAAATAGAATGAGGGACAAAAAGATTTGCCATGCTTAGCGCGGCAAATCTTTTACCACGCCATTTGTGTGGCCACACCCCCTAATTACCATGTCCATTTTACAAAAATTGTCAGGATATGAAAGCTTGAACACATTTCAGGGGGTTTTAGGGTCAGGTGTTATTACAGTTTTGCTAATGAAGGGGAATTGTCCATTAAGCTGCAAGTCACAGTTTCCCCAAGAGTCCTGCGTATCTTAAATTGTTACAAAAGTATTCAAGTGCACCTGCCACATATTCTGGGCTCTCTGCCAAATCCAATTAAGTTTTAGAAACTTTGTATCTTTTTCTGGCTGTTCAGTGCAGGAGATCAAAGAGAGGATATTTCAGTAACAATCCAGGAGTGCGAGGTGAGCTGACAAAATCGGGACCGTCCCAGGAAATACAGGACAGTTGGGAAGTATATACTTTTGTCTACCCCCTAGTTCTGTCCCAGGCACAGGTAACTGCAATGTTGTGCATAGTTCCCCCCCTCCCACGGAGTCTTCCCCTTAGACTCCAACCTTCATCGGGTTTTCTACTAGAGATTTTCTATTTCCCAAAACTCGTACCCTATGCCTTCCTTTTGGCAAAATGAAAGGCCCCATTATCTCCTAAAAGTAAGTGACTAATGAGAAAAATGTTATTCATGTTGGACTTAAAATTCACAAATCAAACAAATGTCTAATCTTGTGCCTGTGCCAGGAGCCTGCTCTCCTTCCAGCACCTTCCATTAAATCCGGCACAGAAAATAACACAGAATGTGATGTCCAATCATTGCCAAAGAATGTAAAAATGAGAAATGTTATTCCATATTTTCTCCCGTATTATAAAAAGAGCAGAAAACAGGGAGGAAGAAGGTGACGGTGACACTTTATAGCAGAGTTGATAGATAAACTCACCTGGGTGGTGCATTCTGTTATCCACAATGCTTAGGACCTGGGGTTTTCCATATAAAGGGTATTTCCATTTCCCAACATTTTGAAAAAATAAAAAGAGGAAAAAAAATTGGCCACGCTGTGTACCGTCAACATTTTTTGATCACGCCCATTGTTGTGACCACACCCCCTAATTACCATGTTCATTTTACAAAATTTAGCAGGTTTGAACACATTTCTGTGTTTTTTATGTGTTATTACAGTTTTGCTAATGAAGGTGAATTGCCCTTTAAGCTGCAAGTCACCATTTCCCCAAGAGACCCGATTATCTTAAATAGTTACAATTGTTTCTTTGCTTATCTTAAATTGTGCACCTGCCACGTATTCTGGGCGCTCTGCCAAAAGCCAATTACGATTTAGAAACTTTGTATCTGTTTCTGGCTGTTCAGCGCACCCACACTATGGACTGCAACTCCCAGCAGCCTCTAGCAGAGGATCCGTGTTACAGACGAACAGAGAGTGTGGCTTCAAGCTTTTGTATTTTTTATTTTTTTACATTTTTTACTTCTTATGTGTGCAGACAATTATGGTCTGAGCACTGGCTTCACTATTTATGTGTTGTAATATAACCTATATACGCATCAACGTTGTAAACTGTGTTAGTACATTTTTCTTTAAATCCATTACCCAGACTGCACTATGTTGTATAGTTCAAAGTGCATGTGAGTTTTAAATGGGTGCACGTGTTAATGGTCCTTATTCACTTGATAAAGGGTATTTATTTTATTTACCACTGCCTGGAATAAAAAGTTGTTTGCAGTAACACTGCTGGAGTTCCTCTTCCTTCTCCTATACTTGGACCTTTTATTATTACAGAGAAAAATTATATTTTTAAAAATGTGAATTTTCTTTTTTTTTTTTTTTTTATTAAATAAAATTGAGCCTATGGAAGATTCTGAGCTTTCTGTATAACAGGTGTCCGGATTCCATGCCATAAAGAAAAAATGTTCAACTTTCTTAATGTACATAAAAAAAGAGATGAAATACAGTAGGAGGCAATAAAATGTATCAAGGGGAAGTGCTAAACTGGATGTCTGATTTAGTGTCTGCTCTCAATGTCCTGATTGATTTGCAGGATGAGAATCACTGCTGCTTGTGGCCTAGCTGTGAATTTAACCCCATCCCTGCCAGGTCCCATTGCCATTAACCACATAGCACTGCATTAGATCACAAGGGGATCTGTACAATCTGTGTCACTGGAACAATGGAAGGTTAATGTTACAGTAGACTCTATACCGTGTGGCACTAAAAGGGTTAAAGGCACAGAGTTTGACAAAAAGCCACTGTTTTGACAAACAATATATGTTAATGCAGTGGCATTTATTTTTGGTGTTCTCCTGAATTTCACTGTTGCACCATTGAATGTGCAGGAAAGCAAGGGTTAATAGATTGTATTCTTCACTATTGAGCTTCCCGTTGCATCGCTCTAAACTGTTTATTGCAGAAGGAATGAATAATGTTTGGTGCATTTTACCTTCATTCTGTGATTTAGTGGGGTACAGCGGGGAGAAGTCCACTAGCCCAAAAGAATGTAAGGTTCACCTTAAAAACGTAACTATTGGTAGCATATAGAAGAATGGCTAATTCTATGCAACTTTTCAATTGGTCTTCATTTATTTTTATTTTTTTATTCTGCTGACCCTTTTCAGCTTTCAAATGGGGGTCACTGACCCCATCTAAAAAAACAAATGCTCAGTAATGCTACAAATGTGTTGTTATTGCTACTGTATTCCTCTATTTTTTTTATTCAGGCCTCTCCTATTCATATGCCAGTCTCTTTTCCAAATCAGGGCATGGTTGCTAGGGTCATTTGAAAGTGAAAACTGGAGAGCCGCTGAATAAAAAGCTAAATAACTCATAAACACAAATAATAAAAAATAAAAACCAATTGCAAATTGTATCCGAATATCACTCTCTACATCATACTAACACTTGAGGGCACATTTACTTAGCTCGAGTGAAGGAATAGAATAAAAAATACTTCGAATTTCGAACGTTTTTTTTGGCTACTTCGACCATCGAATTGGCTACTTCGACCTACGACTACGACTTCGAATCGAACGATTCAAACTAAAAATCATTCGACTATTTGACCATTCGACAGTCGAAGTACTGTCTCTTTAAAAAAAATCTTCGACCACCTACTTCACCAACTAAAACCTACCGAGCATCAATGTTAGCCTATGGGGAAGGTCCCCATAGGCTTTCTAGCCAATTTCTGATCGAAGGAAAATCGCTTGATGGATTAAAATCCTTTGAATCGTTCGATTCGAAGGATTTTATCGTTCAATGGAACGATTATTCCTTCGATCGTTCGATCGAACGAATAGCGATAAATCGAAGCCAAAGGATTTAACTTCGACGGTCAAATAACGAGGGTTAATTAACCCTCGATATTCGACCCTAAGTAAATGTGCCCTTTAACTCAAAGATGAACAAACCCTGTAAGCCTTGCTGTGTTAAGTATATATATATATATATATATATATATATATATATATATATATATATATATATATATATTGAAAAGAAGGTCAGCACACTCTGTTGAACATACAGAGTGTGCTGACCTTCTTTTCAATATTGCTACAAACTTGGTCGTGCACCTCTGGCTTCGTCTATGACCGAGTGCAGGCCCTGTCTGATATTATATATATATATATATATATATATATATATATATATATATATATATATATATATATATCTATATATATATATATATATTTTTTTTTTATGGCATAAGTATTCTAAATATAAGGGAATTTGTGTGTTACTCTTTATTACATCAGGAAAAATAGACATAACTGAGCATAGACATAAACTAGACATAAGACATAATGCTGATATTTTCCTATGGTGGGAACCTGTGCTTGTGCAATATAAACATATTGTTAAAATAAAGAATAGAGAAAGCTCTT
Organism: Xenopus laevis; assembly: GCF_017654675.1. NCBI lineage: Eukaryota > Metazoa > Chordata > Amphibia > Anura > Pipidae > Xenopus > Xenopus laevis. The sequence goes on from NC_054382.1 coordinate 12,504,984, forward strand.
TATATTAGCAGTGAAGCAGAAATTAAAATTGGAAAAAAATGTTCTTTGCACTTTGTGCCCAGCACTTTTCTAAATTTCCGCAGGCAGAAATGAATACAGAGCGACAGCATTTAGCGGCACTTGTATTTAGAAGGGGTCAACAGGGGGACGCAGATAGGCCACAGTGGAACCCTGTATGTAAACAATGGCCCCTGGCAGTACACACTAACTGGGGGTTATTTAAGTCTGAATGCCAAAATCTGAATTTCTAGTGAAATTTTTCACAATTTGTTATACCCCGAGGATGGAGAAAGTCAGAATCTGAAAATTCAATGGGAGAAGTCCCGGAGATATCCTGATCTGCGCTGGGTTTCGTGCAATAATCCGAAGATTTCGTGTTTTTCAGGCAAAAATCCGGAAAGATCCAAAAAAAAAAAAAAGCAAATTTTTCGGTTGGAAAATCCGAAAAAATTGTACGATTTGACCATTCGTAAGATTTTGACGATTTATTCGAGTTTTTTTCCCGAAATAGAATTTTTTCCCGTGTGGATTTGGTCGGAGTATATTTCAGAAAATAATGAGATCAATTCGGATTTTGATGAATAACCCCCTCTGTATCTAGTACAGGTGTAGGATCCATTATTCAGAAACCTGTTATCCAGAAACGTCCGAATTATGGGAAGGCCATCTCTCAAATCAAATAATCTCATTTTTAAAATGAATTTCCTTTTTCTCCTTAATAATAAAACAGTAGCTTGAACTTGATCCCAACTAAAATATAATTAATCCTTATTGGAAGCAAAACGATCCTATTGGCTTAACTTAATGATTTTAAGTAGACTAAAGTGAGCATTTTGGTTAACAGGTCTCATACCTGTACTGAAATCCTGTACCTCTAGGGGCTAAAAATTCAGTATTCCCAATGTTTATTTGTAATATTATTGGCCTCGTTTTGTGCTGTCTTTAATAACCAGTAATAATCATTAAGCACTGGGGACCCTTATTACTGTTAATTGCTTGCGCTTGGTCTGGTTTACTTTACGCTAGATTAACGCAAGGAAGTCCTGTCCTTTCCACCTGCCATTGTATAATAATAAACATTATAGTACAGGCCCAAATGGGTTAAAAGTAGTAGCATCTTTCACAAAATAATACTTTTCGCAATTACCAAGTATCCTGCTTTCAGGACAAGGGGCAGACACTGACCCATTCGTACACGATCACCTCTAATTTGCCCAGAGTAGAGTGCAACCCGTCTGGCGCTGTCCCTGGGCCGACCCCTAATCATAAACTGTAATTCCGTGATTTAGCATCGCTTCTATGTCTAAAAAATGAAGCCATGAGAAATGCAGACATCAGACAGAAGTTCAGTAATAAAGACTTAATATTGATGCTCGCTGACCTTTTGTATTGTTTTTCTCTGTATCGTTGGAAGGGAGAAATGTTCCAGCTGCCGGAGAGAATCTGAGATCTGACCTTACGGCCAAGAGATCCGCGCCAGAGATCCATGAATTGTAAATAGCCGAGACATTAACAGTAATAAGGGTCCCCAGGGCTTAATGATTATTACCAGTTATCGAAGACAACACAAAACGAGGCCAACAATTCAAATAAGCATTGAGAATACAGAATGTTAGCCCCTATCTACAGAGGGTTCCTAGAGGTACAGGATTTCCGTACAGGTATGAGACCTGTTATCCAGAATGCTCAGGACCTGGGATGTTCCGGATAAGGGGCCTTTCCATATTTTGGATCTCTTAAAATTAATTTAAACATTAAATAGAATTGTTTTGTCTCAGATAAGAATTATATCTTAGTTTCGGTGAAGCACAAGATGCTATTTTATTATTAGATAGAAAAGCTGAATTATTTGACTAAAATGAAGTCAGTGGGAGACGGCCATCCTGTAATTTGGAGCTGTCTGGATAATGGGTTTCTGGATAACAATCCCATACATTTATGCTTTTAGACTTGATGGTTCTATACCAACTGTATTAAAAACCTGTATTTGTTGATATAATTCCTGGCAGATCTCTGTTCATTAGTGATGGGCGAATAAATTTGTCAGGAGCGAATTTGCGGGGAATTTCCATGTTTTGCCGCAGGCGAATAAATTCGCAAAACTGCTGTGAAAATTCGCCGGCGTCAAAACATTTTGGACGAACGGTGGAAAAGTCACTCACATCAAAACCTATGTGCATTCACATCATTCAGACGCCCATGTACTTTAACGCTGGCGTTAAAATTCACGTTTCACAAATTTTCCACCATTTTGTGAATTTCGCGGGAAATTCGCGAATTCTTCAGCAAAGCGTTACGGGATAAATTCGCCCATCACTACTGTTCATATCATTTAGACTTGGTGATAAGCATGAGCCTTAAGGTGGCCATAGACACACAGATCTTATCGTACCAATCCTCGATTCGTACGATTTTTGGATTGTGTGTGGTGTGTGCCGACATCTTTCGTCCGGCGGAGATCGGTCGTTTGGTCGATCAGTCAGGGTTGATTTTGACCCAACCGATCCCGCTGGAGCCCATTGCGCATCGTAATCAGCCACCATACAGCCGAACAATCAGATTACCGCCGATATAGCCATGCTCGTTAATGGCATATCAGGGGAAAGATCCACTCTTTTGGCGATGTTGCCAAACGAGCGGATCTTTGCGTCTATGGCCACCTTTATACCCCATAAGCCCATAAATGTATTATCAGGGGTCAGATGAATGCTGGCCACTAGTCATCTACTGTAGATAATAAGAGGCAGGGAACGGGGCAATGTTTTATTAAAGACTCCAGCAAGGAAATAGATGGGGTAGAGGTTTTGCTTAAGAGCAGGGATCCCCAATCTATTTTTTTACCCATGAACCACATTTAAATGTAAATTGAATTGGGCACAACACAAGCATGAAGAAAGCGTTCAAGGGGTGCCTAAAAAAGCTGTGGTTGGCTATTTGATAGCCCCTATATAGACTGGCAGCCTACAGGAGGCTCTGCTTGGCAGTAAACCTGGCTTTTATGCAACAACTTGCCTCCAAACCAGGTATCAAAAAATAATCCACAGGGAGCAACATCGAAGGGGTTGGTGATCAACATGTTGCTTGCAAGTCACTGGTTGGGGACCACTGCTTTAGAGGGTGAAGAAACCCAAAAGGGCAGTGTTTCTAAGATGATGTTACAGCTAATAACTGGACCCTGGGTTATATGACATAAATTTAGGTCTTTGGCACAAAAGGTGTGGAAGGAGCATGGCCAACAAAAAACCTTTTCCACGGGGAAAGCTGTGACAGACACGTGAGCTGCCAAATTTATTTTACTGTTCCCTGCTTGACAGCCGTAGTGTGAAGAAATTGCTGCGACTGCCATCTGTAAACAATGATACATTACACAAATAATGGATAGTGTCCAACCCATGCCTCTTCTACTCAATGTACCATCTCCAGCTGCTAAACCATAGCCATCCTAAAACCAAGGCATGTAGTCGTTCTGGTACCGCTGGAGCTGCTGAAAAGTATATTGTTCGGAAGAGTGGGTTACAAGAAGCAAATGCACAGGCCAAGTTGCTGGAGCCACACAACTGACTAAGTAGCTCCATCTGATGGAGCAATGTGGTGAGGTGGTATCTCTATGTTTGTATAAGGTGTTAAGTAGCTCAAAGGTTCACCACTTAATAAATGGTCTCAGATCATCTTCATGCACTAATCTCGACTAGGCGACTAATCTCCCCAAACTGCCTCCCGCCGGCTAGAATCTAAATCACCGGCTGGAAGGCACTGGGAGCACTTTGTTTTCCGAAGTCGACCGAAATTTCCTTGTGAGGCAACTTCGGGCGACTTCGGAAAATGAAGCGCACTGATTACCGACCCGCCGGCGATTTAGATTCTAGCCAGCGGGAGGCAGTTTGGGGAGATTAGTCCCCCGAATCTGAGGGTGTGTCTCTGCCCTACAGCTTTATTTTCATCTAACAAACATTTCCCTGAACTTAAACATGTGTTTAGAGTACAGTGAATTTGGGGAGAATTCACAAAAGTGATAATATAGAGACAAAATAAAAGTGGAGAGAAGATTGTCGGATTTCCCACCAAATTCACAAACCTTTATCTCCGCTTCTGTGAATTTTTCTTTTAAACAGTTTATAGATTTTGTCTTCAGCACAACATTATTTCTGAATGTGTCCATAGAAAGCTGTCCAAATATTTGTTCATATGCTTTTCTCCTGGATCTTCAAACATGTCTGGCTTTTTCCTACCCATACTAGTGTATAGACCAGCTTTCTATGTACTTTCTGCCCATTAGCCCAGTGATATTGAATGTTACCATTGGAAAGAAGATGGTTGTGCAAACTGCTGCAAAATGCAAATAACCGCACATGATTTTCAATATAACGGGGGACGGGTAGCAAGAATGTTTGCATTGTACAATGTACACATTGTACATGTCATGTCCAACTACTGGAAGCTGAATTCTATTTGCATAATATACTTGAGAAGGTCAACGGTAAAGAAAAAGGTGCTCCATTAAATGTAAAGCCAAACAGAGCAGAGGATTCTGGGAGGCACCACAGACGTGTTTATCTAAGAGCTCCATACTGTACCAGTGAAGTGAAGAATCATTTAAACACATCCGTTTCAAATGAGATGGCAGACTTCTAGTCTCCATTATTCCAAAGTTTTGGACTCCAGCTTTCCAGTTTATTTGTCTATGTGGTTGTCTGCTTGCCAGGGTCCCACTATAGTTTTAATTGAATAGGACAGGGCCATTATAGAAGCCTTAATAACAATAAAAAATTTGCCTTGACCTCGTTATCATCCTGGTTTCTTGTTGTCATAGAGACCCATCAAGCAAACAGCTATTTACATTTCAGGTTACAAAATACAGAATAGTAAAAGGTTACTTGAAAACCCCTCAGGATCCCGTTACAATAATAGTTTAATTTCGCTCGGAGATGTAGTGCACAACTTCCAGAAGGCCTACGCCTGTTTTAGGTGGCCCTACTAAGGATAATATTCCCTGACCTGGCCACTGACAAGTTTATTGGGAAATACCACTGTCAAAATATCAATAATTATTATAATTAAGGAATTTGTGGGCTCTCGTCCTTAAAAATAAATGTAGCACAATCCAGGGATACAATTAAAAAACCCTTTATTAGTTACTTTTTGGCTTCATAATCTGGCCAAAAAGTCATTAATAAAGGCTTTTTAATTGTATCCCTGGATGGTGCTGTCTGCTACATTTCTTGGATATTTAAGTGGGTTGGAGTGGACACCGATGGACGTGCATCTGACTAATTCGCAAAGGATTGAAAAACTTGATGAGTGCTGGCTAATTGCCTTTCTAGGCTCTCGTCCTTATATTTATTTAGAACACAACTTAAAAAAATATCACCCATCTGGTCTACATTGGCCATAATCTGTTGGTCCATGGTTGAAGAGTTAAGATCTGTCCACATGGACAATAATTAAGTTTGTCCTCTAAACCCCACCACTTGGGCGGTTAAAGGAGATCTCAACCCTCAAATTATAAAAAGCCCTACCTAGTAGTGATGTGTGGGCCCACCCGATACCCGCGGGACCCGCGGGTTTACCCGAGGGTCGGGCGGGTTCGGGTCGACCTCACAGTGCTGCTCGCGGGTGGCGGGTGCGGGTTGAGCTCTTCTCCTGCTCTACCTGCCCGCCACCTTCAAATGCCGGCATCTGACTTCCGGGTTCCTGTTTTATACTCTCGCGTCTGCTCGCCCCGCCCCTTTTGTGACGTCATTATGATGTCATCGGAGGGGCGGGTCGGCACGGGTCTATAAAAGTACCCCCGGAAGCGGGTGCGGGTGGGTCGTTGCAGGGCGGGTCAGGGTTGGGTGTGGGTCAGGGAAACCCTGACCCGCACATCACTACTACCTAGTAAGCAAGATAGTCCCTTCTTCCCCTAGCATAGCTCAATAGGTCTGAAAATGTCCCTAAAATTCTCACACCTAACAGTGCAGAGTAAGCACAGCGGAGCTTGTGGGCGCTATCTTCCGGATCTTCAGATTTTTTCAGGTCCTCTTTGGATTTCTTTGGGTCCTCTTCTGCATTTTCCAGCACTGCTCCAACTGCACATGCTCCAGAACGGTGCTCTATTACAGATGAAGACTCGTGATCTGGAAGATGGCGCCCGCAAACTCCGCTATGCTTACTCTGTACTGTTAGGTGGGAAAAATATTAGGGACATCAATTTCAGACCTATTGAATTATGCGAGGGGAAGCAGGGAGGGGGACTATCTTGCTTACTAGATAGGGGCTTTTCTTAGTGCTTGGATTGAGTTCTCCTTTAAGGCAGCCAAAAATCTACTTATTTGGTAACCTTACCAAGCAAGAAGATCCGGTCTATGTACAACCTAACACAAGTAAAGTCAAATCCAAAGAATAGTCAGAAAGTTTTTAGTTTACTATGTTAATTAGCATATGGATTTCACATATTTTGTATAAAATATAATAGATGGTGGAAGTGGTTTTAAAAACTTGAATAGCACATATGTATTTTCTACAAGGGAGCTGAAGAGCAAAAATGTCTATAATCAAAGTCTATAAAAGTTGACATTTAAACATTCACATTGAGCTCTCCCCAATGACTACATCTGTACCTGATAGAATCCTTTATAATATACAATTAGACTTTGAGTAATCATACTTAGGGATGTCGCGGACTGTTCGCCTGCGAACTAATTCGCGCGAACATCGACTGTTCGCGTCCGCCGAATGTTCGCGAACGTCGCGCGACGTTCGCCAATTTGGGTTCGCCTTAGCTGGCGCTTATTTTTGACCTCTCACCCCAGACCAGCAGATACATGGCAGCCAATCAGGAAGCTCTCCCTCCTGGACCACCCCTACACCCCCTGGACCACTCCCCTTCCATTTATAAACTGAAGCCCTGCAGCGTTTTTTCATTCTGCCTGTGTGTGCTTGGAAGAGCTAGTGTAGGGAGAGAGCTGGTTAGGGATTTGAGGAACAGTTGATAGTAACTTTGCTGGCTAGTAATCTACTTGATACTGCTCTGTATTGTAGGGACAGAACTCTGCAGGGATTTGAGGGACATTTTAGGTTAGGTAGCTTTGCTGGCTAGTAATCTACCTTCTACTGCAGTGCTCTGTATGTAGCTGCTGTGGGCAGCTGTCCTGCTGCTGATCTCTCATCTGCTGAGTGCTGCCTGTAACCCAATAGTCCTTGTAAGGACTGCTTTTATTTTCTTTTTTGTTTTTTTACTTTGCTACTATAAGAGCCCAGTGCTATTAGTCTAGCTGTGTTGGGGAGTGGGACTGGTGTGCTGCTCCTCCTAGTAGTTCACCACTACCAGCACCAACCAGAGTCAAAATTGTTACAAAGTATCTTATTTGCACCTGTTAGCTGTTCTGAGCTCTTTGCCAAAAGCTAATTAAGTTAGCTGTTCAGTTCAGAGAAAAGAGGGACTTTCCAGTACAAAAGAGGGACAGGGGGTTGAGTGGTCAAAAGAGGGACAGTTGGGAGGTATGCAAGTGCCACCTAGCTGTGTGAGCTTTTTCACATTCTGTCTAAATAACAATAATAATTCTGTGTCCGTAAACATCACCTGAGTGATACAGCAGCAATAATATATTCCGTATCCACTACTGTATACGTTGCCCTTGCAGGCATTGTTTGCCCAGTCTTTAACCAAGTGCCACCTCGCTGTGTGAGCTTTTTCACATTCCGTGTCCAGAAACATCACCTGAGTGACGTAGTGTGATTTCTGCCCTTTACAGCACAAAACGCAGCGCTGTGTCAACAATGTATTTTTCAGATACATTTTTGCCCTTGATCCCCCTCTGGCATGCCACTGTCCAGGTCGTTGCACCCTTTAAACAACTTTAAAATCATTTTTCTGGCCAGAAATGTCTTTTCTAGCTTTTAAAATTCGCCTTCCAATTGAAGTCTATGGGGTTCGCGACGTTCGCGAACCGTTCGCATTTTTGACGCAAGTTCGCGAATATGTTCGCGAACATTTTTTCCGCCGTTCGCTACATCCCTAATCATACTGAAGAAAAGATGAAAACTTTTGAGCGTGGCCCGAGTCGCCCTCGCAAGCCGTCACCAAAAACAACTACAGACGTCTCAGGGCATTCGTTGCAAAGATTGTCAACCTCGTAATGATCACAGAAATATCAAGGAACTCTGCATCCCCTCGGGTCGAGAAAGACGGACGTTAATTAGCTGGGATTGGAGAACATTGGCTGCGTCATTGGTGACCTTGATGATAACTTACTAGAGATATCTTTATACTGTGCCATGCTTTGGATTGTATTTTAATAAGCAATAACAGCAGCAGATCAATGTACAACAGGCTCTTTTTGGAATATTCTATCAGAGAAATATGTACTGCATAATGAATGTTAATTATACAAAAGTGAATGATGCATCTTTAATTTAGGATAAGAGTTTCATAACCAACCCCTTAAAATTTTTAAAAGTCTGGCAATACAGTTCCATACAGGGTCATGCCCACGGACTTACACAATGAAGGGAAGGGTGACACATGGACATGACATTTAGGAGCAACGAGGAACATTTATATCACTTGGCACGGTTGTAACATAATAAACAAAAATCTCAACACAGTGCCAATGTTGAACTTATTTTACAAATACAATTTTTTATGCAAAAAATCTGCCTGTCTTTCTTGCCTTACTTGTTAATGCTGCATTGTAAAATTATGGACTGATTTAGTGGAAACCTTCTCTTAAAGAGAACTGTGCACCCCAGGAAAGAGCTTCAGAGAAGATTATAGCATGAAATGATAGGACAGAAGTGTAGAGAATTTATTGTATATACCTTGTAGGTAACCTGGCACCTTGCTGGGGTTAAGGGCATAGCCCAGTGGTGTAACTAGATGTTACTGGGCCCCACAGCAAAGGATGTCCTTTTTTTTTGCCAATATATGTTGTAGTTGTTCATTATGTAGGGCATCATGGGACTCCTATACCTCCTGGGCCCCCTTGCAGTCACAGGGTCTGCTTCCTCTGTAGTTATGCCCCTGGCATAGCCAGTGGTGTAACCATAGAGGAAGTAGACCCCACAGCTGCAGGGGGGCCTGGGGAATAGGGGGGGCCTGGACTACGGGGTCTGCTTCTCCTATAGCCAACAAGATAACCCCCTCCACAGCTGCTCTCTTACCTGCAATGGGGAAGGGGATGCAAGATGGCGGGGAATGGATGGAGGCGGACCAAAAGTGGGTGGGAGGATGGGGATTGGAGTGCGCTGGGTCCTCTGAAGACTTTTTTTGCAGGGGGGGGGCCAGGTGCTCTCTAGTTACACCACTGGGCATAGCTCTTGGGTGTAAAGGGGTTGTGAATACTCCTGCTTCCTCGTACTACATGGGCACAAAGGATTAGACCTTCTACCACAGGACAAAAGAGCATTCCACATTTATGGGTATTGATGGATGAGTGGACTGGGACTGAGAAATGAGAAGAGAATTGGGACATAGGATTGGGAAGGCTTATAGGCAGTGAATAATGATAGTTTATAGAGGCTAAGCTAAGCCTCCCCCATAAGTCCAACTTCTAACAATGCATATGCAATTATCTGTTCTCCAATGGAAACCCTTCTTTTGGAAGCCTTCCTAAACAAACCTTTTACTCCCTTTGACTGGGCTAAGCCAGGCCTGGATTTGTGGAAAGGCCACCTAGGCCCAGGCTGCTCATAGCCATGGACTACATTTGCACTTACAAGCCCAGCCATATGGACCCCAAAAACCTGGCCAGAGTTACATTATCAGCTCAATTTGAAGCCCGTAGAGTTGGCCAGTAACAATCTCCAGGCTAATAATTGCTTAAGACATTTACAGGGGAATGTAATAAAAGTCGCAAAGAGCAAAACAATTCGCACCAATAAGACTAAAAATCCACATCTCGCAATGTAATATTGTTCCTTAAACTGTTATTGCATTGCGAATTTTAATTGCGCATTGCGAATTTTAATTGCGCATTGCGAATTTTAATTGCGCATTGCGAATTTTAATTGCGCATTGCGAATTTTAATTGCGCATTGCGAATTTTAATTGCGCACTAATAAGAAGTGCTTGAAGGTGTCGTAATCTTTTGGAGCAAACATAACGACTTTTTCAGTAAGATGTTTTATTACATTGACTGCGCATTGGCGCAAACTATAAAATTCGCAAACGGTCTTTCACTGTCGGAAGTGGTCGCTAAACAGTTTCCGGGCTCGCAAAAGCTATATTAAATTCGCACAAAGCAAAATTTGTTCACGCAAAGGCATAACTTTTCGCATTGCGAATAGTTTTTCCGTTAGCGATTTTTATTACATTCCCCTGTTAGTTGGTAAATGAGCCAATGCAAAGAAATAACATTACATAAAAAGGTTTAATTGATGAAAGTAATGGAAAAACACATTCATATTAAGAAAAAGTCTTGATATACATTTCTTAAACCCCCATATTTATGAGCCTGACTGTCATATTTGTTTTATAAAATGCTTTATGGGAACTGCATAATGATGGCAAGATTTCTACATTTGGGAAACATCTATCGACCTTCACTTTTTCAGTTTTTGTTTTACCCATTATACATTCTCATTTCCAGAAATCTACTGTTCATTTTCTTTTAATTTTCTTGCCAAGTGTAAGTCTCCATTTAAGCGGCCGCTTTGATTATTTATCAAGTTTCACCTGGGCATGCTTATAGGTTGCCATAGGTTATACTGTTGATGATTTTATACTTTTTATTTCTAAATTACACTGTTAACTTTGCAAATACAAGATCATACAGAGAATTGCCTCATGTGCCACCTGCCTTAGGCCTGTTCACTGACGATACCAAATATATATAAATTATATAAATGAAGCAGACCTTGTTGTTGCAAAAGTCATGCAATGAACAATTTTTTTCTGACTTGTTAAAGGAGAAGGAAAGGCTAAAATTAAGTAAGCTTTATCAGAAAGGTCTATATAAATACACCAGTAAACTCTCAAAGTAATGCTGCTCTGAGTCCTCTGTCAAAACAAACACAGCATTTCTTTCCTTCTATTGTGTACTCATGGGCTTCTGTATCAGACTTCCTGTTTTCAGCTTAAACCTCCAGGGCTAGGGCTTGAGCATGCTCAGTTTGCTCCTCTTTCAATCTCCCCTCCCTTTTCCCTCCTCCCCTCTCTGCTTTAATTTAAGCCCAGAGCTATGAATGAGCAGGGAGAGAATCAGGCAGGAAGTGATGTCACACCAAGCTAATATGGCAGCTGCTATCCTAAACAAACAGAGAGTTCTAGAGCTGTTTACTCTGGTATGGTAAGGCTTTCTACAGAATAAATCTAGTCTTATAGCTTGCACTATTATGGTTAATCTATTGGCAATAAACTACCTATGTAGCTTTCCTTCTCCTTTAAGCTAACTCCACTGAAAGTCTTTTCCCAGTGTACTAATTTATATAAAGCAAAATATGCACAAAAACACCATGACATGAAGATTTATAGTATTATAATCAAATACATTTTTTTACTTAGTGATTAATTTTTGTTTATAGAGTGTTATCAGTTCTCTAGAATCTTCATAGCCTTTTGGCGTTAGTTTCCTTAACTATCAGAGACTGGAACTGAGCCCTGACCTTAAATATCTTTAAATCCTGTTCTCGGAAGTGATGGGCAAATTAATTAGACTAGGCACAAATTCACAGCCAATTTCCACGTTTTGTTGGCGGGGAATAAATTTGTAAAACCGCCGCAAAAATTAGCCAACGCCAAAAAATTTGTGGACGCGCGTTGGAAAAGTCGATTGTGTCAAAACCGTAGTGCATCATATTATTCGGAAGCCCATTGACTTTAACGCTGCCATCAAAATTAGCATTTTGCGAATTTTCCGCTGTTTTGCAAATTTTTCGGGTCAAAAAAAAAAGTTCAGGGGTAATGCACATCACCAAACCCTGGTGAGATTACAAACCAGGAAATATTTTTTAGGGCAAATTAAGATTTTATGTGATCTTGCCATGCAACTGCACGAGATTTGCAGGATCCTACAAAATCTGATCCCCTATAGCTAGAATGTAAAGTCGGATAATATAAAGTCTGATGGTGTCGTTTGTTTATGCATCTACATCTGACAATCACTGTGTTTCAATGGGAAAAAATGTCGGTCAGACACCGTCAGAATTTATCTGGTTGGATGAAGATGCAGCATGTAGCGTTCCCATCCAACAGTCATTTGGTCTTGGAATATTCATGCATTCATGACTTATTAGCTGTACTTATCTAGGAGGAACAGCATATTTCACTGACCCATGGAAGGGTGAGTTGCCTTATATTGGCCAGAGATTAGGGCCAGTGGGGGTACCCTGATGTTACTAGTCATGGCCAAGGAATGTGAGGGATGTGCCCTAGAAAGAACTTACCAATTTTCAAATCAGAAATAGTTGGAGGTCTATTTATTAAAGGTTGAATTTTAGTGGTTTTAGAGGTTTTTGAAACAACCACTAAACTCTCTTTCTCATGTCATGAAAGTTATTAAAAGACCTGAATATAAAATGCTGAACAATGCACTAAAAAAAATATGAAAACCTTGAAAAAAGTTTTTTCAGATAATTTCTAGCAAAAAAAATCCCAATTGATTAAAAAATGGTCCAACAGGATGTTGATGAAGGGAAGTTGTACCCCCTGAAACATCGATGTTGGTGGTGATATAAACAAATAAAAGGAAGGGGCACTTTCCCCACTGCAGAAAATTGTGTGTGTGGATCCGTGAACAAAAAGTTGCTGTTGCTGTGGGACCGTGCTAGGTCAATGGAAGACCAGCACCACTACTGACTCTTTCGGGTGTTCAGTGTAACAATTAGATTCCAATAGGACCAGCGCCTATTGACTTCTATGGGACCTCAACAGCATTTTGTATTAATTTTTCATGGTTTTTACACCTAATAAATCTAAAATTTTTAGAGTTTTAGAGAAATTCACAATACACATTTTTAGAGAAAAAATACAATTCATGGAAAAAATAAAAATCCAACTTTGAGTAATTCAGCCCCTAAGTATAAATTCTGTTTATTCTTCCTTCCCATCCCATTGGGGCTCGTTTCTCAACCAATCAGTGGGTAGTTGATTTCTTGCTAGCTGCAGGTAGAACAAGGAGAAAGCAAACATTTGAGTCCTTTTGTGAATGTTTAACAGGTCTCTCAGCCGTGTCTAGAGGTTCAAATGGTTAAAGGAGTGGTATCACCTAGGCGGGTCCCACTAGCACTAATGATCTAAAGCAAGGTTTTCCATTCCGTGGGCTAATTTTTAAATTTTGCATTTGTTTGTTGAATCTGGCAGCCCCTATGTGGACTGACAGGCTACTGGAGGCTCTATTTGGCAGAACACCTGGTTTTTATGCAACCAAAACTTACCTCCAAGCCTGAAATTCAAAAATAATCACCTGCTTTGAGGCCACTGGGAGCAACATCCAAATGGTTGGTGAGCAACATGTTCCTCATGAGCCACTGGTTGGGGGTCAATGTTCTAGACTTTTAAATGCTAACTACAACCATACTTTTTAACTAGTGATTATAGACAACTGCAGGCAAAGTTTACCACCACCATCTTCTAATTCACATCTGTCAGGAATCGCCTGTGATCAAACTCTAGACTGTGTGCTACACAATACCTGCACTAATCTCCTGAGCCACGGGGGCTGTCAGCGTTAACACTGGTCTGTCTTCCCAAGGTACATGGGTTATGTCTCCTGGCTATTCTACCTCTTCCGCCTACTTAGTTAATAACATGAATAGGCAATCTACAATAAAGCTCCTTTGTGAGCCTCCTTTTTACAATCCATGTTGCTTGATCATCTGAGCTCCCTTGCCTGATCCTGCCAGTTAGCTGTCGAATTGGTTCCTGTTCCCGAGTTCCTAGCCCTGGTCCAGTTCCCTGCCTTGTTTTGTGTTGATCTTCTGGTTTGACCTCGGTCTGTTCTTTGGGTTCATCCTTGTCTTCAGCCTGCCCAGACCTTGACCTGTTTGTAGGACTTTCCTTGTTTGCCTCCAGCCCAGACCTCTGCCTATATAACGCACTTGTTTGCTTGCCGCCTGCCTTTGACCACTGGCCTGGTAATAAGAACCTGTGTATTTTCTGATACCTCTCATTAACCCTAATTCATTGTCTTCCTTCATTAATAAAATCACTTTTCAACTTAACTACATGTTCCCAGCCTATCCTCAAATCAAAGACCCACTTTACCCATGTTATGCAGCACATTGGCTCCTATCAGCCAGCCACTCACATGTGGCCCAACCTGACGGTGTCGACCAATCATATATTTGTTTTCATTATTCTATTTGCTCTATACAAATAAAACCTAACTGCTGATTGATCACTATTGGTTAGTTGGGACACCCTTGACCAGGTTGGCACGTCACCTCCATCCTCTTTTAGCGATGGTCTACAATATCCCTGGAAAATGATTGTTAGTTGTGGATTTGGGTTTTTTTTCTGAAGAAAAAAGAGTCACTTTTCATATTACCCACAAAAGACTTTATAAAAAGAGAAGAGATTTCAGTAGCAACAAAGCTCACTACACAAAAAAGAGATTTACTGGTACAGGTATAATAATTTAGATACAAAAGTGCATGGTAAAAATCTATAGAACATTGAAGTGCAACATTATATTAACCCTCCCCACCCATCTGTACAGAGGTCCACTGGAAATCTGAGCTAAAGATGGTCTCTACAGAGTCAGTTTGGCCCTCTGCGGATAGAAATGCCATTTAGCCTTTAATGATTGATTGTCCTTGAAGGATACTGGGCTCATATGACTGTGGTTTCTGTCTGCAGGATGGACTGGGCCCTTGAGTTCCTGTGAAACTGGGGAGCACTCTCAGAGCCATTGTGAGAAATAGTGAAACTGTGCATCCTCTTATCTCGCTTCTTGTACCGGATATAATCCCAGCTCCGCCATTTTCTTTTTAGCTCTCCTTGCACCTGGTGGAGAAAAACCCACAATTAATGAAGATGGTGATAAGATTTTACATTATTATAAAGGTTTTTTCCTAGTTTATCCTCCCCCCTTGCTTTTTTCTAATATTCGGGGGTCCATCTCTCAGTTTGTCCTTCTTCTTATGCTTAAAAGCATCGGCCAGCCTGGAGGTGCTGTGAATCTTTATGTCCCATGGGAGTCCTTATCAGCAATATAGTGAACGATCAGTCTGCAAAGCTGCTGAAATTGTTCTGCAAATATGTAGCTGGAAACACTGGAAAGTTGCATTGCAGGTTGGCTAAATGGCTGCACACGTGGGCATGGGTTAAAACAGAATCTTGGCAAGACTTTTCTTATTTAAAAGAGAAGGAAAGGTAGAATGACTCTGATGGCAATTAGTTTAGCACCCTGAGTGGTTCTAGTCCCTTACCTCCAACACCCACTGTACCTTTGCAATGAGCATCACTCCGCCATTTTGTTCTGTCGCGCAGGCTTTCCCCACACCTACTCAGTTCCCTAGTGCAGAAAAGAGTTCTGTACTATGTGTGTGCTCTCACCCAGGGTGGTCCAGAGGAACCTCATGAACTCATAGGAAAAGCACCCTGAGCCAGTGCATTTTTTTTTAGGAGGAGCACTGGGCTGGGGTAGAGAATCAAGAATCACTACCTAACAACTTAGCACCCCTAGTTATTCTACCTTCCTTGATTTTTAAGTTTGTTAGGTAAAGCGGTACTGGAAATTCTAAACTAATTGCAGAACTGGATTCCTGGCAGGTCTGTCAGTGCACAGTGAGCTTTCTGCTCTATATTGTACCTGCTCTCTGTTGCTTTGCTTAGCTGTCATCTCCAGCAGCATATTCCACTTCTAGCAGCACTTTCCAAGCTGTCACTTTTAGCAGCACTTTCCTAGAGGTAACTTCTAGCCAGTAACGTAACTAAGTGGGGTCGGGTGCAGGCCGTGCAGCCGGACCCCCCACCCCCCTCCGGAAGCAGTTTTCCGTACGCCATCGCATCAGCATCCGGAAGGTCCCAAGGGGGTGCGGGTCCAGGTGTGAACCCCCTGCAGCCCCTGCTTCTAGCAGCACTTGCCTAGCTTTCATTTCTAGCTGTACTTTTGCTAGCGGTCACTTCTAGCAGCAATTTCCTCGCTATCAGTTCTAGCAGAACTTTCCTAGCTGTCAATTCTAGCAGCACTTTCCTAGCTGTCAGTTCTAGCAGCATTTTTCTAGCTGTCAGACCTAGCAGCACTTTGCTAGCTGTCAGTTCTAGCAGCACTTTCCTAGCTGTCAGTTCTAGCAACACTTTCCTAGCTATCAGTTCTAGCAGCACTTTCCTAGCTGTCAGTTCTAGCAGCACTTTCCTAGCTGTCAATTCTAGCAACACTTTCCTAGCTGTCAGTTCTAGCAGCACTGTCCTAGCTGTCAGTTCTAGCAGCATTTTTCTAGCTGTCAGACCTAGCAGCACTTTCCTAGCTGTCAGTTCTAGCAGCACTTTCCTAGCTGTCAGTTCTAGCAGCACTTTCCTAGCTGTCAGTTCTAACAGCACTTTCCAGCTCTCACTTCTACAACATAGCAGCACTCTTCTATTTATCATTACTCCAAGACTGTGGATCAGAGCAGAAAGCACATGCTGCATGTGAAAGTATTAGATGTGTCAAATATCCAAATTTGTTATAAGTTTAAAAATGTCAGTTTTACTTCTATTGTAATAATATTTATTTTGACTAGGAATTGTATTTATAAGCCTTACTTATTCAGTTGTTCTTCCATGCAAGTGAAACAATCCTGGCATTAAAACAGCAAATGAAACATGAGCTCAAGTTCTTACTGGTAATATGATGAGCATTTTTTGAGTAAAAATTAAATTAGGTTTATTTTGTGTATTTAAGAACCAGGGCAAATCTGCAATCAGTGGTTGAGTATTTGGAATAAGACATGGTTTAGAACTTGGCACTAAATTTGTCTTGTCTACAGCCACGTGTGTTACTGCGCTGCAACCTCGGATTCTCCTATTATATCTGGAAAATACTTTTCTAATTGTCATGACATTTTTAAATTTTTAAATGACTTACTTCTGTGTTCAAGAAACAGTATAAAATGACCACGACCAGTCCCTGCAAAAGAAGAACATTCAATTAGAAGACCCTTCTTTGTGCAATGAGACAGACAATATCATGCAAGTATTGAAATCATCTGGTTACCTGAAAGGATCCAACACACAATTCAAACCAAATCTGACATTCACTGAAACTTGGCATATGGAAAACTGTGAAGACCATGTAGTGAACCCCAAATAGTGGTATGAGCAGAAGTGTCGATTTAGTAAGTCTCCTGGAATATAAAAATGCAAAGATTTCCAGGAAAACAAATGAGTAAATTACGCATTTTATGTTCCTAGTTGAAAGAATTAAAATGTAGGCATATTGCATTACAATTGAATAGAAACACATTTTGGAGCAAACTTGAGATCGAGTCAATAAGCTCAGAGGACTCCACTTCTCCCATCATATCACCCAATTTATAAATACTGCACTTTCTTAAAATCTGCCAAAACTTAATTGTGTAAAAATGCAGCTTAAAATTTATATCACTTTATAAAAGGTAAGAATGTTTTATATAAACAGGTATGGGACCTGTTATCCAGAATGCTCAGATCTTACCGTAATTTGGATTTTAATACCTTAAGGGTAAGGGCACGCGCTGCTATTTCGGAAGATTAGTCGCCCACTGACAAATCGCTTCTTCTGCGGGCGACTAATCTCCCTGAACTGCCTTCCCGCCGGCTAGAATCTAAATTGCTGGCGGGATGGCACTCAAAGGGGTAAATTTATCAAAGAGTGAAGTTCCGCCACTAGAGTGAAATTCCGCAGCTCTCAATTCATTTCTATGGGATTTTGAAAGGCGTATTTATCAATGGGTGAAGTGAAAGTTCAGCCTTTGATAAATATGCCTATAAAAATCCCATAGAAATGAATGGAGAGTGGCGGAATTTCACTCTAGTGGCGGAACTTCACTATTAACTTCACTCTTTGATAAATATACCCCAATGCCCTTCATTTTCCGAAGTCGCCCAAAGTTGCCTCACGAGGAAACTTCACAAAGCCGAAGCGATCCGACTGCCATCCCGATGGCGATTTACATTCTAGCTGGCGGGAAGGCAGTTCGGGGAGATTAGTCGCCCGAAGAAGAAGCAATTTGGCGCTGGGCGACTTATCTCCCGAAATAGCCCTAAGTCTAAAAGAATTTCATGTAAACATTAAATAAACCCAATAGGCTGGTTTTGCTTTCAGTAAGGATTAATTATAACTTAGGGATCAATTGCAATTTACTGTCTTATTACTACAGAAAAAAAATTAAAAATTTTGAAAATTCAAATAAAATGTCCGTGGGTTATGGTCTTTCTATATTTTGGATCTTTCTGGATAATGGGTCTCCGAATAAGGGATCCCATACCTGTATATTGCAGAATATTTAAACTGTTGTGTGAGGGGCAAAATATTCACAAAATATTCACAAATTTGTTTGCAATGAGAACATTTATTCGCACTAAAGGGGTTGTTCACCTTTGAGATAACTTTTAGTATGATGTAGAGCGTGATATTCTGAGATAATTTGCAATAAGTTTTATTATCTAAGGTTTTTGAGTTATTTAGCTTTTTATTCAGCCGCTCTTCAATTTGCAATTGGTAGCTAGGGTTTGAATTTCCCTAGCAACCATGCATTGATTTGAATAAGGGACTGGGTTATGATTAGGAAAGGCCTGAATAGAAAGATGAGTAATAAAAAGTAACAATAAAAATACATTTGTAGCCTTACAGAGAATTTGCTTTTTAGAAGGGGTAAGTGATGCCCATTTGAATAGATCCTTATCAGAGTAAAAATAATCCTATTGGGTGTAAATCATCTTTAAAGGTTTTTTACACGTGCACTTACTTGAATTGTGATTGGTCGTTGCCCCCGACATCAGGCGATCGCAGCTTCTGTATCAGAATCCGAATGATGTTAATGAAAAGGCAGAAATTTAGCTGCAAATCAGAATGGGTTTAACCGTTAGTCACTGAAACTGGAGTTTTAACAGGGAACATTTACAACCAGAAATCATGCAAAATCAAGACACAGCAAACTAAAGGCTGGTCTGTTTGTGAAGTACAAGGAAAAGACTATGAGAGTACTATTTAGCCATGTAAATACTTGAATTTATGGCAAATGCTATTTTTATAACATTTTCAAACCAAACATGAGTGGCAGAAAATTTAGTTGGTGAGATGAGTTGGTTGTGATGCTGCTCTGCTTACAACTAGCCAGAGAAATGTAAACTGTCTCTTCTCTGCTCACTAAATTAATTTTCTAAACAGGCATCCCTATAACAAGACATTACTTTCCTCACATGATTCATGTTCTGCTAATTTTAGCCAATTCCTCTAAATAAACAGTATGTTTAAAAATTAGAAGAATTTTCTGAGCAACTTCACCTATATTTGTTTTCAGGTCCATATATCAATAAAACAGACATTTTAGTATAAAAATCATTCTGCGCCCAGCTGCTGGCTACTCCAGCCTACAATTTATTTTTCACTGGTGGAAAAAAATTATTTGTACGCAACAAAATTGCTTGCATTGTGCATTATATTCCACCTGGTACAGGTATGGGATCCGTTATCTTGAAACCCACTATCCATAATGCTCCGAATTATGGATAGCCTGTCTCCCAAAGACTCCATTTTATCCAAATAATACAAATATTTTATAGGAATTTCCCTTTTCTCTGTAATAATAAAACAGTAGCTTCTCCTTGATCCCATCTAAGATATAATTAATCCTTATTAGAAGCAAAACCAGCCTATTGGCTTTATTTAAAGTTTACATGATTTTCTAGTGTTCTTAAAGGGATACTGTCATGGGAAACATGTTTTTTTCAAAACACATCAGTTAATAGTGCTGCTCCAGCAGAATTCTGCACTGAAATCCATTTGTCAAAAGAGCAAACAGATTTTTTTGTATTTCATTTTGAAATCTGACATGGGGCTAGACATATTGTCAGTTTCCAGCTGCCCCCAGTTTTACTGAAGACAGAGTGATTAACAATGTGCTGCAAGATATAGAGGCTAAAAGGAGCCCGATAGCCCTGCCGGCCCTTGGGTAGAGTACTCAAAAGCCTGGTAAGCTCAACCAGGCAGGTTTAGAGCTTGGATGTACTTTATGTGTACTTGCACTATGAAGAGTGTTGGGAGCTATGTCATGAAGATAAAGCAAGCTGTGTGTGTTTTGCTGAATTGATTTCATCGCTGTAGATACCTGTTCCAGCTCTGCATGGGCCTACCCATCTGTGTGAATCCCCAGGCTGAGTTGTGCCCAAGGGAGGGTAGAGAAAGAAAGGATCCAGCATGTGTCCCTGTACAGATACAGCTGTTGTTCATGTACCTGCCATGTGGGAGCAACTTCCTCTGTCCAGCTGGAGAGGTATTTGGGCAGGTAGCGCTACCTGGGGAAAGTAAATGCTCTTAGGGGAAAAGGGACTGAGACTCTTTATCCACCAGGAGTGGAGTGTGGGACTTTGGCTGACAAAGAGCTGCCAGGATTGGACTGCAACAGGTTTCCCAGGGTAGTGGGTCATTGTTATGTGAATGCATATTTTATCTGCACTTTCTACTTATAGAAAAGTTTATTTGTTATACAGTGTTTGAGCCATGAGATTTAATTCACAGTACCTTTCACTCACAACCTGGTATAAGGTAATAATGTATAACCTTGGCACAGGGGGTGGCCAAAAAGGGGTTACATATATATGAGCACACTGTGGCACAATACCAGTCTATCTTTGAAGGCTATACTGACTTTTAATCCAGCTAAAGCAAGTCCTTCTGAAATAGACTAAGACCAAAGTGCATGTGCTGAGCATCCATTCCGAAGTCTGTGCATGCGCATAAAAATGTTGAGCTCCTACAATGAGGCAAGTATTAATGGCAAGGTCAGTGGGCAGGGATATTATGTGCATAGATGCTGTTGGTGGACCAATATGGCAGCCAAAACATCAAAGAGAGATTAATTTTCTTCAGGCTTATCTATTAAAAAGTATTGGATTTTGAGGAACAAAAATAAAGGGATTGGCATGGGGCTGGGGTGCACTACTGTTTGGCAATGGTAAGGGTTCAGGACTTTCCTTGTCCTTTAATATGACTTTGGTTCTCTGTTTGCCGCAATTACAGCTTCTACTCTTCTGGGAAGACTTTCCTTGAGATGTTGGACCATTGTTGGCGGGATTTTCTTCCATTCAGCCGCAAGACCATTATTGAGGTTGGGATGTGATGCTGAACAATCAGCCTTGCTAGATGTTGGCATTCCAATACAACCAAGGCCATTTCTGATGTAGGAGTCGCCTGAGGAGGCCTCATTTGCACAGTGCCCATGAATACATCTCACAGGTGCTCAGTTGGGTTGAGATCAAGGCTCAAGACCAATCAAGTTCCTCAATTTCTGTTTGAGCAAACCCATTCTGTATTACATTGCCCTTACCGTTTCCTTTTGAACATATGAAACCTGTGACATCCATGCTACAAATGGCCAAAATACCATGCTCATAAAGCAATAACAGAATGCAACCAAACTGTATTTGTTGGACTCTGAAGAACAACAATGGCATTTACTCACAGTGATGGATATGATGATGGGAATACGTATAATCCACCATGGAACACTGTGATCATTAGTATCCCAGCATCTAGAAGAGCAACAGAAATATAAGTTGCAAAAAAAAAAGAAGTAAAGCTCAGTGTATCTACTTGATTCCATGCATTTCCACTTACTCTGTGTCGTCTAAATAAATCCTTGAGATAATCCAAACAATAATGAATATGGTAGGGATGCCTGTTATAATAAAGAGAATATACTTTTTTAGCCATACATTTTTTTTAGCCACTTTTTTTGGCCATGCTTTTTAGCAAGAACGTATTCCTGTAAAAAAAAAAAAGTTCCAAATTCATGTCTAAATGGACAACATTTCTATATAATCTAAATTGCACAGAAAGGACTAAAATACAAGCCATTTTTAAAAGTTCCTATCCAATACATGACTCTACCTAATAAGGCCATGAGTCTTCTTCAAGCAAGTGAAACTCATTTCTATATTCTCTATGAAATATTTCAGTTTTTGTTTTGATTATACTTTTTGTTAATTAACTTTTGTTTACCTCCATCATCCTGTTATGGATTTCTATGAATATTCATGTTTACTGTACTGCATTTTCATTAATAAAATAACATTAAAAAAAAAAAAAGAACATATTCCTGAACCATATCTGTATTATATATACAGAGCAGGGGCTGATTTGCTGATGGGAAGACCCTGGTCATTGACCCACCACTTCTCCTGTCCTTTATGGCTCCGCTCCCCAAGCCCCATTCCATTCACCCAACACAGTTGCCTAAAGCCTAAAGATAAAAAAAAAGACAATGGGGCAGATTCATTAAGGGTCGAATTTCGAAGTTAAAAATACTTCGAAATTCGACCCTCGAATTGAAATCCTTCGACTTCGAATATCGAAGTCGAAGGATTTAGCGCTAAACGTTCGTTCGATCGATCGAACGATTTTTCGTCCGATCGAACGATTAAATCCTTCGAATCGAACGATTCGAAGGATTTTAATCCAACGATCGAAGGAAAATCCTTCGATCAAAAAAAGGTTAGCAAGCCTATGGGGACCTTCCCCATAGGCTAACATTGACTTCGGTAGGTTTTATCTGCCGAAGTAGGGGGTCGAAGTTTTTTTTAAAGGGAAAGTACTTCGACTATCGAATGGTCGAATAGTCGAACGATTTTTCGTTCGATTCGTTCGATTTCGTTCGTATTCGAACGAATTTAACCAATTCGATGGTCGAAGTACCCAAAAAATACTTCGAAATTCTAATTTTTTTCATTCGAATTCTTCACTCGAGCTTAGTGAATCGGCCCCCTAGTGTTGGGTGAATGGAGTGGGACTTAGGGGCCAGAGCGGAAACTGCTTTGCATATATGTTTGCCGCTGGTACTGAGAAAATACTGGGGCCCCTAGACATGGTTCAGGATTCTATTATTTGCTTGACAATGTATTGTTGCTCAAAGTCACACACACAAAGCTGTTTTTAGGTTTGGAATGTCCCAGATCCCACACATACTGGTGCTGCAAAAATGAAGAACATTGAGGCATGGCAGATCTATCAGGAGAAGATGGCAACAACAAGACATTATAGTGGCCCTAAAGCTCAACTAAAGAAGTAGGTCGTTACATTATGTTTTGGACTTTTGTACCAGCCCAAGGCAACCTCAGCCCTTTAGCAGTAAAGATCTGTGTCTCCAAAGATGCCCCAGTAGCTCCCCGTCTTCTTTTCTGCTGATTCACTGCACATGCTCTGTGCTGCTGTCACTTACTGAGCTTAGGGACCCACTCACAATATACAGTACACATAGAATAGAAATGTCACAATATAAGGCTGATTAGTAATTAATACAGATAATTACTACATGGCAGCACAGAAACCAGTGCAATTAGCATCAGAATTTAATAATCAGCAAACCTGTAGCATCAGCTTATATTACAGCCAGGGAAGCTCATTTTCTGCTGGATAATTAGTGACGAGCCCTAAGCTTAGCTTCTCAACAGCCAATCAGAGCCCACTGAGCATGTGAGTGTCACAGACACTTTCCAAGATGGTGACCCCCTGTGACAAGTTTGAAGTCCTGGATCATTGCTGCTATTGACAAGCTGAAACTTTAGCCTCGTACAATAAGTTCACTATATAAAATATGGCATTTTTAGTCATATTCATTTTTAGGGTTTAGTTCTCCTTTAAGTACAGTTCCCAGTACCCACCAGAATCATAAACATTTCAAGGGACTCCTGAATCTATTTTGACCTCTTTAGACCTTGCCACCACTAAAAGTGTTCCTTGGCTAATGCTTTTGTTTCTGGTTCTCCTAGACAGGATCCTATGAAGGGTCGTACCTTACCTACTTCTGTACATATATTTAGGTTAATGAAAATATATCTGTAAGTTTCTTCATTATTTAACAATCTTCGTTATTTAAAGTCTAATGATTACTCACCCCATCCAATCAGCAGATACACTGTGAAATGCCTGTTTGGAGAGAATATCATCACGAGAAGTGTCTGAAGATAAAGACCTTCAACCAATAGCCAATAGAAATTTGCCATGACACAGTACTGCAGGAATACCAATATCATTTTGCAGCCAATCTGAAATAAAAAAAAGGTAAAACCCAACTAAGCTCTGTGAATGATTATGAGATTTAAAATTGCTCAGAGTGCTCTTTTCAGCAATTTTGCTCTTTACTTTTTCTTAGATTTCAAGATATTGGTTATTATATCAGTCTAGGGATGGGCGAATTTGATCCGTTTCATTTCGCCAAAAATTTGCCTCCGGCGAAATGTTGCTGACACCCATTAAAGTCTGGGGGCGACCAAAATATTTTGACACGCGGTGAAATTTTTTTGACGTGCGTCTTTTTTTTTATTTTTTACGCACTACGCCATACAAGTCTATGGGCGTCATTTCCGCGGCGAAACAAGGCAAAATAATTCCCCCATTCCTAAACACTTAAGTGTAGGAGTACCCTCTGCTGTGGAGCAAGACAGAAAAACATAAGTTTAATTTACTGATGCAGGAAGCATCTCCCGCTGCTCCTAATTTCTATCCATTCTATCACCATGAGCAATAGAATGGAGCAGCAAAGCATCAGGAGACACTTCTTGCATCAACTAATCCACATTTGCTTTTCTGTCTGCCCTTTATTTAAAAAAAATATTTATTGCAAACGTGTTCCAAAGAGCAGTCTCAGCAATTTTATATTGTTATATGGCTGGGTATGGGTTCTCTTAAATACTGTATTTAGTAATATTCTTATTTATAAACAATAAATGATATTGAGAAGGATAGGAAGTTAAAATTATAGTAGGAAAAAATAAGATTTCTATATCAAAATTACAGGTATGGGACCTGCTTGGGACCTAACGTTTTCTGGAGAAGAGATCTTTCCATAATTTGGATCTCCATATGTTAATTCTACTAAAATAAACTAAAAAAAATGTATTTATTAAACTCCAAATGTGAAAAACCTGAAAAAAATCACGTTTTTTTTACTGTAAAATCTGAATTTTCAGTGGGAAAAAACCCCACAAATATTTCAGGATTTACCCCGAGGATGGAAAAGTCTGAATCCGAAAATTCGGTATCTCAGAACTGCCGAGGTTGCATATAAGTCAAGTGATCTGCGCTTGGTTTTTGTTGATAATCCAAAGATTTTGTGGTTTTTGGGCAAAAATCAGAAGAAAAACTACATTTTCAGGTAGAAAATCCCAAAAAGAATGTTCAAAATTTTTTTCCCCGCATAGAAAATCTTTCTGGGAAAATGTATTGTATTGATAAATAAAGTAGAAAACACATGCGATTTGGAGTATTTTTCAAAAAATAATGAGATAAATTCGGACTTTGATGAATGGACCTCTGAATAAACCCAATAGGCTGGTTTTGCCTCCAATAAGGATTAATTATATCTTAGTTGGGATCAAGTACAAGCTACTGTTTTATTATTACAGAGAAAATCATTATTGAAAAAATAGAAGTATTTGCTTTTAATGGAGTCTAAGGGAGATGGCCTTCCCATTACTTGGAGCATTATGGATAAAGGGTTCCCGGATAGCAGATCTCCTACCTATATCAGTTTATTTATGTCTTAATATTTCCATTAAGTAGAAATGAAGGTTAAATAATGTAGAAAGAGCAGTTAGTGGCCCTTTAAGTTTAGTTACCAAGGATTCCGAACATGAATTTGGGTTGGAGAAGAGGAAGTCGTCCTTCACTAAGACAGAGATGGCTTTCAAAATGAAAGAGATGAACAGATTCAGATGAATGTAATTCCGTGTACAGTGAAGTTTCCTTAAAAAAAAAAAAAAAAAAAAGATATTCAAAAAGTAAACTTTCACATTTCAGTTAAGGATTTAGAAAAATAGTAGCAATGATACAATATGTTACAGTTATCTAACCACGTGCTCTTTAAAGGAGAACTAAAGCCTTAAATTTGTTTTGACTAGGAAGTGAATGGTCCAATATCAGTCATGATCAAGGCATCCAAAGTTGCTCCAAAGGTGTTCTTCATCTCGGATGTTGTTAGGCCATCTTTTGAGTGTCAGTGGCACTGCACATGCTCAGTGGGCTCTGAGCAGCTGTTAAGAAGCTAAGCTTAGGGCTCGTCACTAATTATCCAGCAGAAAATGAGGTTGGTCTGTAATATAAGCTGATGCTACAGGTTTGCTGATTATTAAATTCTGATGCTAATTGCACTGGTTTCTGTGCTGCCATGTAGTAATTATGTGTATTAATTACTAATCAGCCTTATATTGTGACATTTCTATTCTATGTGTACTGTATATTGTGAGTGGGTCCCTAAGCTCAGTAAGTGACAGCAGCACAGAGCATGTGCAGTGAATCAGCAGAAAAGAAGATGGGGAGCTACTGGGGCATCTTTGGGAGACACAGATCTTTACTGCTAAAGGGCTGTGGTTGCCTTGGGCTGGTACAGAAGCACAAAACATCATGTACAACATTTCTGGCTACTTCTTTGTTAGTTAGTGAGTCATCTGAATTTCTCTGGTCAATGCTAAACATTATAAAACTTTCCTTTTTTCACAAAATTTGCATGTGACTGTAGTAAGTCAACCGAAATGAACAGCAGGTGGCGCTATTGCTTCAAATTCATTACATTAGTAGTTTTAAAACTGTAATATCTCGAATGCTATGAAAATACATTATTAATTAACACTGCAAAAGTAACAAGAAGAACGATCAAAGTAGTTATACATCCATGTGTTTTAAAGGTTAACATTCCTTTAAAGTGATACTGACACTAAAAAACTACTTTTTAAAATATGAATGTACATTAAAAGTTACCTATAGGTCATGCTGATCATTTTTTGCAGAGAGGCTTCTTTTTGTAAGTAATTGTCACTTGAAGTTTCTAAACCTGACTGTTTTGCCAACCTGACTGTCCCATCTCAGCCGGTCAGTTAGAGTTTCTAATGCTCGCGGACTCCTGCTGCACAAGTATGGCAGCCCCCTCATAGACAAACACAGGGAATCAGATAGTCAATAAAAATATTGGCCAAATTCTTTATGGCTAAATTATAAGTAGCATGGAAGGCCAATATTACGATAGATGTAAAGAAGGTATAGTTTCTGGTGTCAGTATCTCTTTAAGCTTTAGTTCTCCTTTAAATTCATATCTAGTGCAGTTAGTTCTGTCTGTAGAATATATAATTTCCACGGCGAGTGGGGATTTCTGTCTTCATCTTGGTAAATTAGGAGCTTTTATAGTCTTCTCTCCAATACAATGAAAGGTTTTATGGAATCTTACCTGAACAGGCAGAGAATGGTGCTTCCTACAGTCAGAGCAATCAGGGAAACGCTGTGTCCAAATGTGTAGATTGCCTTTACTATAATGTAGAAATCCGGCTGTGAATGGCAACAAAGATATGTTAAGCAGGTAGTCCATTCCAATTATTATTATACTTATTATTATACTTTTATTATGCAATTATTATTATACTTATTGTATTATTATTATTATAATTATTATTATTATTATACTTTTATTATACAATTATTATTATACTTATTATTATTACTATTATTATTATACTTTTATATTATTATTATTATTATTATTATTATTATTATACTTATATGTTAAGATGGTAGTCCATTCCAATTATTATTATACTTATTATTATTTAAACAGATTATTCTTCCATGAAAAATACATGTTATAGGAGCTACTGTATAAATAGGCCAGAATATGAAAGCTTTGGGAATCTTATGATCCATATGAAGGAGGAACAAAAAGACAAAATCCAACTCAATTCAACCCCCAGCATCCCCTGGCAGCCCTATAGATGTAAAAAGTTACTCACAATATAATATAATATAACCTTTGACTTCTTGTTATTGATACAGACATGGGACCTGTTATCCAGAATGCTCGAAACCTGGGGTTTTCCGGATAACGTATCTTTCCAAAATTTGGATCTTCATACTTTCAGACCTTTAACTAAACTATGCTGTGTCTAGTCACCTGATGCGTTTCATGCCTCACTTTGGCACTTCATCAGAGGTGACTAGACACAGCATGGTTTAATTAAAGGTCTCTGGGATGATACCTATTCATGTTTTTAATGATTACTTGGTAATAAAGTTTTTTCACTGATTTTCACCCGTGGTTGTAAAAGGCTCCTGTCACTTCGCTTTCTAATGGGACACAGCAGCTTCTGGCTGGAACAGAGTCCAGTCGACGGGTAGCCACCAAGAGGGTAACTATAAGACCACCTACATGTAAGTACTTCCAATATATTGATGTTTTAGCCTATGGGGGACCTTCTATAATCAATTTGGTTGAGTCGTTTTGAAAATCCTATTTTTTAAAAAAAAAAAACGAATCTAATTTGATCGAAATCGATTCAAATTCGATTCAAGTTTTAAATAAATTTCAATTGGTTGTTTTTTTTCCGAAATTCGAGTTTATGGGAGTTTTTATAAACTCCCATAAACTCTAAATTCGACCCTTGATAAATATGCCCCTAAATAAACCCAATAGGCTGGTTTGGCCTCCAATTAGGATTAATTATATCTTAGTTGGGATCAAGTTCAAACTACTGTTTTATTATTAAGGAGAAAAAGGAAATTGTTTTTTAAAATTTGGAATATTTCATTATAATGGGAGACGGCCTTTCCATAATTCGGAGCTTTCTGGATAACGGGCTTCCCAATAGTAAGGGGTTTCCCAATAATAGATCCCATATCTGTACAACTTTGATACTGGATGCCAAGGCCAATGGTTCTTTCTGCTCCACCCTACAGCAGCCTTCACCTTGCAGTGCGCAGCACCCCCTGGAGGTAGGATCTACATGAGCATAGACAATAAATCCAGCATTGATTGAGTTAGCATGATCCATTTAGCATTTATTTTCCATTGTATATAGAGCATATTTATAGAGATCTTCTCTTAATTCTGATTCTGATAGAATGTCTATTTATATACAGTAGGACTATCCAACCTCTCTGGTCCTTGAGCTGCTGTTGAAGCAAAACTTTGAACAGATACAGACAGAGGTCCTGAGATAGAGCAACCATCACCTAAAGTATTTCTGGTGCCATCTGGTATCCAAGTCTACCTTCTGTCCCCTGCTCTTCTAACCTCACTTCATTGGTCCAGGGCAATTAGTACAGAATTAAAAATGATATAAAACATCAACATAGCCACCATTTGAGGGGTGTCCCATAACAGTTGCCTTGCCCCGGGCCCCACCACAATGAAAGGCGTCCCTGGAGGAGAACAACATTTTGTGTCAAATCATAAAGGTGATTCCTTATTGTTAGTCATTCTCTCATTAGAATGGAATCCTCACATTCCCTTCAGTCACTTGTAAGAACCAGACAATCGATTCTGTTAGCAGAATTATAATTCCAGGATTAGCCCACTTCTCACTCCCCAGCGTTTGTGTTCTCTGCCCAAAGACATAATTAAACAACTCCTGGCGCCTCGTCTCGTGAAATGTTTATAAGGTGCAATTAAGCTCCATCAAACCCTTTACTTTTTGTGTGAGTAAAATAAGAGCTTAGAGATTATATTTAAGATTTATTTACAAATAGTTAATAGAAGAAAACTGGCAGAGAAAAAGTTGAATTAACAACAGGGAATAAATATAACACTGCAACATTTTGAGCCCTTAAAGGATAAGTAAACCTTTAAAATAGGTGAATGTAAAATTGATGAGGGGGCTATACTAAGCACTTTTGTAACTTTCATTCTTATTTATTTTTTATTCCAAGATATTAAGGGATACATGTGCTGTTAATATGAGAGAATTTTGTTACAATAGCGCCACCTGCTGGTCAGTTTCCCACCAGTCTGACCACTAATTAGTCAAGGAAGTTGTCAGGAGAAAGAAAGAGGCTGCTCTGATGTTCTTCTGCTTAGGAATAAAAAATAGAAACTTTTCTCAAGTCTTTCCTAAGCAGAAGAACATCAGAGCAGCCTCTTTCTTTCTCCTGACAACTTCCTTGACTAATTAGTGGTCAGACTGGTGGGAAACTGACCAGCAGGTGGCGCTATTGTAACAAAATTCTCTCATATTAACAGCACATGTATCCCTTAATATCTTGGAATAAAAAGAAAATACTGTAAATAATGAATGTAAATGACAAAAGTGCTTAGAATAGCAGCCTCATCAATTTTACATTCAATTATTTTAAAGGTTTACTTATCCATTACGAAGGAGGTCCACTGACTTTTTGCTTTCAATTTCAAAATGTTGTTGGTCCCCCCCAGACAAGAAACATGGTTGAATCAGTCAATTTTGTACCATTCCACAAATATGAAAGGCAATAAATAATCAGTCAGCCTTACTTTCACTGCTTTGGGCCCAGGGGAGCCAATAAAGTTGCAGACGGGAGTCAGGGATTGAGAAAAAAAAGGTGAGCAAGTCAATGAAAACAAGGACTGGGACAGACTATGGTGTGGGAAACCATAATTACAAGTCACCAGACTTGTAGGAAAAATACAACTTTGCAAAAATAGATATTTCCATATGTATTCAGAGAGGTTCTTGCACTTATACTGTCTGCTTTAATTTATTGCAAAAAAGGGTTCAACTGCCAGGTAGCTCTGAAATTAAAACTGCCACTTGGAGTCCAGGATTCCCTTGTTTGAGAGCTTACACATGCAGCTGACTTGTATCTAGTGAACCAAACACTAACACCGATATTGATGCACCTCATATGAGTTCCAGATGTCAAGCCACTTGGGTAGCGGATTACCAAGGAAAAACTTTTTGTGCAACGTGTGCTCAGTTTACTGCCAATTTAGGCCCACAGTGGCGAATCGTGAACTCGTTTACATCAGGATTTTAACCTTGGCTGCATGTCGGAGTAAAAATTCATCATTATATGACCATGACTTTGTCCGAAGGAGTTGGACAATGATTTGGTTTCCTCTATCGGAAAGGGTCAAGATGACAAAGACCATGAAAGTGCCTGAAAACCTGTTCCACAGAATGAGATGAATTTCTCCAGCCAATGACACGAGGACCAAACTGACCTAGTGGGTATACTGCATCCCATTATTTGTTATGTTTTATATTAGTCGCTTGACTAACTTTGCTGAACAATCGCCAGGCAAGGAGTTTGCCTTTGGGTCAATTAGCACAGACAGCACAAAAAAAATCGGAGCAATTGAAAATGAACCAACGTTCTCCTTTATTGGAAAGCATTTCTTAATTTATTTTAACAAAACATTTCAATTCGGCTACGTGGAACGATATCAGTATCAAAGAACCAGAATTCCTGCTTCTAAATGTTACATTTACATTCTTCATTGTCCCGTCTCCAAACAGAATGTTAAATCATTAGTTCTGCTCTCGCTAAGTAATACCAGGTCATCTGAAACCCTATTCATAAGGGAAATTGGCCTGCTCTTTCTGAAATTCAGTAAAAGAATATATTTTGTTGGCGGGGATCGTTGGCCTTGATTGAAATGAGATAACTTAAGGAAGGCGTTCAGCAATGAGGTTATGAAGCAAGTACTAAATAAGGAACCTGAATTTCAATAGGCATCTTGCAGTCTTATGTCGGTTTCTGATATTGTCTATTCTCTTTATATATCTTTTCAAGAATACACTGCAGTTTCCAAGTGTCCCACCAAACCATGGGTTGCAGCACTAATCTATCAATCTTGGGTGCAGTTGTTGGTATAAAACCAACAGGCAGTTAGTGAAAGTACCATAATTTGCTTAACTTGACCATATATGGTATCATCTGAAGTTTAGGCCTATGTGCCAAAAATTGTGGAACTGGGTCATACTTAAGTTACATAGTTTCAGAGTTACATAGTTAAATTGGGTTGAAAAAAGACAAAGTCCATCAAGTCCAACCCCTCCAAATGAAAACCCAGCATCCATACACACACCTCTCCCTACTTTCACATAAATTCTATATACCCATACCTATACTAACTATAGAGTTTAGTATCACAATAGCCTTTGATATTATGTCTGTCCAAGAAATCATCCAAGTCCCTCTTATAGTCATTAACTGAATCAGCATCACAACATCACCCGGCAGTGCATTCCACAACCTCACTGTCCTGACTGTGAAGAACCCCCTACGTTGCTTCAAATGAAAAGTTATTTTCCTCTAGTCTGAAGGGGAGGCCTCTGGTACGGTGATCCACTTTATGGTTAAAAAGGTTCTATAATGTCCTCTAATGTACTTGTGCTAAAGTGCTAAGAAATACAGCCTTTTCCATCACCTCCTACACCTTAAAGGAGATCACTGGCTGATGTGAATTTTTGGTCCACATGGTGGTCGCACAAAACGACAGTCCAAAACAATGTTCTAAACACAATGGAAAGCCATGTTGTTCCTTGGTGATCCAGCTTACTGTCATCAATAGATCAAAATGAAACCTGTATATGTTCAGAATTAGACTGGGGAGGATACAACAGACCAAGTATTGAAGTATTTTAAATAATATTAAACGTATATTTTATCATAATCAAGATCATCATCATCAGACATCATGTCTCTCTACATGCAGAATTTGTGCAAAAGGCAGTTATTTTGTTACATTTTGTTTGTATTGGAATCAGTTATTTGAGTGAGCTCTAAAACATCTGCTAGGAAAGGAGCCCCCCTATAAGATATATTGGATCTAACTGTCAATAATTATCTGACACCCAACTGCTGCATGAAGACAGAATGAAGAGAAACAGATACTGAAGGAGGGACAGTAAAAGTAAACTTGATTATTTCAGAAACGGTGCAGAATATTTATTTGATTGTATTTACAAAGTTTCTTACTTCAGTATGCTGAAGCTTATATTACATTTTCGCAGTAGTTCCCCTTTAAGGAACATCAGAGACAATATTTATAGGGACAAATATTACAAAATAAATGTAGTTGGAAATTAATGTTTCCTGCTGCTGCCATCTATGACTCATGCATTGTCTCCATAAATCATGAGCAGTACATCATGGTGTCAAAACTAATGATGATGTGATGCCATGACTAAGGCCTCCTTCTCTTATCTTTCATTGGCAAAACCTGGTCAGAGAATTGGACCTTGAGAGTTGCACTATAACAACAATTGAACGGCCTATAGGTTAAACAGGACTATTTTAGATTACAGGTAAGGAGTTTTTATCTTAAATGCTCAGGACCTGAGAGTTTTCCAGATATCGGATTTTCTGTAATTTAGCTCTATACCTGAAGTCTGCTAAAAATTAATTTCAATGTTAAATAAAACTAATAGGACTATATTGCCTCCAGTAAAGATTAATTACAACTCCGTTTGTGTTTTATTAGTACAGTGAACAAGGAATTCATTTTTACATGTTTTAATTATTTGGTGAAAACGGAGTTTATGGAGATGACCTTCCCATAATTTAGAGATTTCTGGATAATGGGTTTCTGGATAACAGATCCTATACCTGGGGGCACCGCTACAGCTAAAAACAGACCTGGCTGCATGGATAGAAGGCAAAGCCACTTCTGCTCAGGAATGAACTCTATCGGATTGGCATACACGTGTAGCTCGTTGCATTAGACGAGAAATTATTTTAATCAGAGAAAGTTGCATAGAGAAGTATTAGTATCTATTAGTGACAATATGGTTTCCTGCTGGTACTGCTGCGAGTAGAAAGAAATTAGGACCGGCACACAAGGCAATTCAAACAGGGGACAAGCCCCTTGTGCGTTTATTGTGTGTGACGCAATAAATGCACAAGGGGCTTGTCCCCTGTTTGAATTGCCTTGTGTGCCGGTCCTAATTTCTTGCTACTTGGATTTGGGAGTGCCGTCTTCCTATTGGTCTGTGCACCAGGCAGAATTTAATCTGAAGGGCCCCGGTGTGCACGTGATTACTTTCTACAGGTACTGCTGTGAGAGCAGTGAGAATTTAAGGACTGGATTTGCATTTGATTAGCAGGATAAAAGTGCCCAGTGATTGTTATTACAGAGCTTTTCATAACATAGAGCTTTAAACACTTCATTCCTCTGCTCCCAATCAATAGACCCAGACTAGTGGCATTGACATATATTAATTGAAAGTGTAATAGCATCAATAGAACTGCTTCCCCAGTGCTGGGAATACATGCAGAAGGCTTTGCATTTAAAGCACTGCCCGTGCATAAAGTAATGGGATCTGTTAAATCAATATTGTTAGAGGTTAATGAGCAATGCTGTCATTTCATGCTATAGAATGTTCCGTTCCTATCGCCCACTGCTAAAGGAACTGCAGCATTACAATTAAAAGGCCATTATACCTTCCTTTTTTATAGTCTGTTGGACACATGAAAAAGCCTCTGTTCTATCAATTTATAAAGCAGGACATTCTAGGGATTAGTGTCTGGTAGGGGTACATGGGACCCTTGGAAAAAACTGGATTTTGCCGATCAATGACAAACCCCTCACCTACTGCCACTAGATGTGTCCCCCCTCTGTCACTGCTCATGGGCTGGATTGGTTAAAACAGTGATCCCCAACCAGTAGCTCGTGAGCAACATGTCGCTCTCCAACCCCTTGGATGTTGCTTCTCGTGGCCTCAAAGCAGGTGCCTATTTTTGAATTCCAGGCAAGTTTTGGTTGAATAAAAACCAGATGTACTATCAAACAGAGCCTCAATGTATGTTGACAATCCACATAAGGGCTACCAAAAGCCAATCACAGCATTTATTTGGCTCACCAAGAACATTTTTCATGCTAGCGTTGCTCCCTTACTTCTTTAACCTCTCAATGTTGCTCAAGGGTTCAAAAGGTTGGGGTTCACTGGTTTAAAAGGTAGTGGAAGATCAGAAGAACAAGTCTTGGGTGCTGGGGACCAGTTGGATTCTTCCCAGTATCCTGATGGACCAGTCAGACCCTTCTTAGGTACATGGTTTATTATTGTTCAGTGCTACTGTCATGGCAGAACCTGGAATCTTATGCGTATCACCATGATGAGCAAAATGTTAGGAGGCACTTTATCATGGGTGGCAAATAGGTACTTTTTGCATGGGGTCTGCTGGCCACCCCCAGCAGAGGCATCAGGTCTACTGTGAATACCATGAAGCTCTGTAATCGCAATTGGAAGCTCTGTAAAATCAGGACATTGTGAGGTCACTTTCAATTATTCATCAGTAGCACAGGAATGAATACACAGTACAATACCAGGAAAAATGACTCTTTATTTGATCTACGATTAGGACGGAATAGGCTGATAACCAGGAATCCTTTTTTCCCCTGCTTATATTATACCTGTTTCCCTGCTGTGTTTAATAAGATGGCAACAGGCAATTTACACAAATGGTCTTGTGCAAATAGAGATACACAGAATAAACGCAACCGACTGTTTAAACAAAGAGCTAATTTCACAAATCAAACACACTTGAATAATTACTGGATTTATTGCCATACACTAAAACTATAACCAAGGCCAATTAAAAGTAACATGTTGAATGAGCAAGCAGGGCACGGCAGAGATAGGAGACATAATAAAAATCCTCAATGTGTTAGATGATTAAATATCTGCTATTTGGCTACTCAGTAACCATGTGGCACATGGAGAAAGTTGTGTAGATGTCACCACCTCTAAGCAACGCCGCTGCAAAGAACTTTCCTTACTTTTACTTGCCCATCGACATCTATTATGAAGGGGGCTGGAAAAGTCCTGGAAAAGAGACACTTGAAGGCCTGAGGATTTGGAGTCGTCAATTTCTTTGTTCAACCTTGGTACAACTCAAGAATGATGGGACCCTCAGTATAAACATATCCACTGACTTGTGTTTTAGCCAATACAGGGTGATGCAGGTCAAACAAATGACCAAGATATGGTACAAATATGAGTTTAAAATCCCATGGTAAAGGAGATCTTTATTTTTTTTCTTGGATGGTAGTCAATTTGTCTTCTTGCCCCCCCCAAGTAAAGTCTTCTCCCCCATCAATGAGTGTGTGGTTGATGGTTGTAAA
Source organism: Xenopus laevis (assembly GCF_017654675.1). NCBI lineage: Eukaryota > Metazoa > Chordata > Amphibia > Anura > Pipidae > Xenopus > Xenopus laevis. Next base: position 12,540,945 of record NC_054382.1, read on the forward strand.
CAGATAGTTTAAGGGGCACATTTACCTAGGGTCGAATATCGAGGGTTAATTAATTAATTGAAATCCTTCGACTTCGAATATCGAAGTCGAAGGATTTAGCGCAATTCGTTCGATCGAATGATCGAAGGAATAATCGTTCCATCGAACGATTAAATCCTTCGAATCGAACGATTCGAAGGATTTTAATCCATCGATCATAGGATTATCCTTCGATCAGAAAAACCTTGGAAAGCCTATGGGGACCTTCCCCATAGGCTAACATTGGCCTCGGTAGGTTTTAGGTGGCGAACTAGGGGGTCGAAGTTTTTTTTAAAGAGACAGTACTTAGATTATCAAATGGTCGAATATTCGAACGATTTTTAGTTCGAATCGTTCGATTCGAAGTCGAAGGTCGAAGTAGCCAATTCGATGGTTGAAGTAGCCAAAAAAAACATTCGAAAATTGAATTTTTTTTCCTCTATTTTCCTCTATTCCTTCACTCGAGCTTAGTGAATGGGCCCCCCAGGTCTCATTTACACCAGTGATTTACTTGGTTTGGGTTGGAAAAACAGATGTAACAATATTTTTGCCGGTTTTTATTGACATCATTTTGCTGTATGGGTTGTTTACTTTGCTCAGTTTTTCTTGGATGCTATTAAAAATCTTAAGCAGTTTATATAAGTGAATTAAACCCATCCCTATTGAGTTGAGTGAGCTGTCTGATTTTGAGGGATTTATGGAAAAAAATGGACCTGCAATCCAATAAGTGCTGAACAAAAGGCAGGTGTAAATGGGTTTTAGTTTCTTTTGAAAGTTGCTAATGTGGCATATTCCTAGGCAGAGGGTAATAGCTGTCCTACAAAAGGTGCTGCTGATGCCTTCAAGAACATGGAGCCCTTGTGGTTCCTTCAGGTGATTCCTTCTATCATACAGCAAAGTGCAAGATATGGAGGGAAGCACATTCAGTACATACTCTGAGCATTATTGCCACAAAATAATATAAAATTGGTAATGTTGCACTAAGGGGGTCTATGGAGCCATAAATATCTCTTGGAAAGAACACATATGGTCTTCAATCAGACAGGCTGCTTTAGTGGTCATAATGGTGGAATAACTTCGCAATTTCAATATACTTTAATTGCATATGTATGAAGAATATGTATGAACTGTTAATTGCCTCGCCTTGAAAAATATCTTAATTGTGACTTGTTTAACAGAAACCCTACTTGCTTCCTTCTAGAATTATTTTTTTTTTAAATTCTCCCATAATTATCTCTCCTCCTATATTTATGCAGCAGAAGACATCTATGCTCTATGGCTTTGCTTTAGACTTTACTGTATAGGGCTTTTAACATGAATAAACGTAACTATATATCACTGCAGTGCAGTAACAGCATTAAGCTGCCTTTACATCAATACTGCCAGCCCCCTGGATAATTTCTGGAACAAATCACCTTCTAATTAGTGTGAGATCTCTCTATACGGCTCTAATCTGCCGGCAGAAACCTGCTTGAGTAATTACACTTCCCTAATCTGGATCCTGCTGTTCCAGCCGGACTTGTTTTAGTTTGTCGTTTCTGCTGTTATCCCAATTAAGTGGATGTTATTTTTAATAGAAATGCAATTTATGTTATGCATATGCCGTATATGGAGCATCTCATTACCGAGGGGGGGAATGAAAATGTATATTTTGATAATTGAAGGTCCTCTTTGACTTGTGCCAGGGATGGAGTTAGAGAAGTTTTAAATGACATTTAAAGGGTATGTCCAATGTGCGTGTAGATCTTAATTGGGAATGAATCTTACAGGGTATTTATTAAAAGGGTAACAGGTATAAGAGTGTTTAGACATTCAGTTGTCCGTCACTGAGGAAATATAAACTGATGGGTTCCTTTTATCGAGCGGGTGTAAATGATTTAACAGCTGCTCTCAACCTTCCCGTGTCCTGTATTCATAATATTTGCTTTGTTGCTTGGTAATTCCGGGCTTCTTGACTGATATCTGGGGTACTGGGCACGTAACCCTGCCTTTTACATGTGACGAGAGACATTGTGACTTATCTGTTAGGATCTCCATAATAAGTGGACTTCTGCTGCATCATTTTGACAATACTTTTGTATCTAAGGGCCCTTACACACGGGCGTTTTGAGCTGCGCTCCCCTGCGTTCCAGGTCCATGCATTCAGCTGCAGGAGAGCGCAGGAGTAAACGCACGTGTGTAAGGGCCCTTACTCTTGCAGCACCAGCAGGGAAGTTCTTCTGATTGAAGATAGTTCTCCTTGAAATCAAGGTATCAAGATGTTCAGCAAATAAAAAATACCCTCTTCCTCACAGAGCCACTGACTGGTCACACAACTTCCACTGCTGTAACCCATCTTAAATCTTTCTTTTTCGATGCTCTTTAAGGCCCATACATGGGCCGATAAAAGCTGCCGGCAGCTTATTGGCCATTGTGTGGGGCCCTCAGACGGGCTTCCCCGATCGATATCTGGCCAAAAGTCAGCTATCATTGATGCAGTTCGCTATCCGACTGCCCGTATGGCCTCCATTCTGATGCAGGCATATAAGGGAGAGATCCCTGTGTGTGGCCACCTTTAAATCTGCAATTCCATCATTGAATTCCTCTGTAGAGAATCTTCCTTCAGCGGTAATTCTATTGAATGTCGGATGGTCCCTCACTCCAAATGTATCAAGGTTCTGCACAACAGAGTTAGTGGCACCGTCCAAGCCACAATAAATCCAAGGTAAAAGTAAAGTTCACTCTGGAGAACCACATTCGATTCAGTGTATTTTATTTAAACACAACATGTTTCGGAAAGACATGTCCTTCATCAGGCACCTGATGAAGTCATCACATGATCCATAAATACAAACATCAACCAATCAGTGCACAGTGTTGATTAATTATTCATGCTGGTGAGTGTGTTCTGCATTAGCGTGTCAGCATCAATTACAAAATTCACTATTAAAGAGTCAAAATACGTGTATAAAAGAGATTGATCATATTGAAAAAACGTTTAAAAACATTAAAAGTGGTGAATTGTCAAATCTTTTAGAAACATGTAGAAACTGTACAGATAAACAATTGCAAATACGGGGTTCTCAAGGATGTCCATATTATAAAAATAGTAGAAGTTTTTTTAAATTTTTTAAAAAATAATAAGTTAGTTGGCCAAATGTAGCAGCATTTAGCAGGGTTTGGTGGTGCGTTTTTACTGGATTAATAACAACACCTCTCAAACCTTGTAGGATTCTACCAAAGTAATAGCATATACATATCCATGTGATCAATCTCTTTTATACACGTATTTTGACTCTTTAATAGTGAATTTTGTAATTGATGCTGACACGCTAATGCAGAACACACTCACCAGCATGAATAATTAATCAACACTGTGCACTGATTGGTTGATGTTTGTATTTATGGATCATGTGATGACTTCTGTGTGCATCCTGACGACGGTTCAGAGAGAACCGAAACGCGTTGATGTGGGGTAGATTGTAACACTCCAATAAAAGCTTTTTTCACAATACCCGTGAGTGCTCTTAACTACATATCTATATATATATATATATATATATATATATATATATATATATATATATATATATATATATACAGTGATACAAGGAGAAAGCTGGGAAACTACAGCCTCTCTTTAATCAGAATTGAACTTTTCTGTGCCTCTTTTGTACAGACATCAGTGAGTGCATTGCCATCAAGTGAGCGCTACCTGCTCAGTAATGTTTTGTTCTTTCCGCCAACTCCATCCTTCCATTTTTAAAATGTCTCTACAGAAAATGTTACTTAGTGACTCAAAGAGGTTTTAGCAGGGATCTCTGCGGACGCACTTAACATAACAAAAGCTGCCTGGCTTCATACCATTGAATCCAGTGACTCACTCTTTCCTTTACTCCCCGGCGGCCGTATGCGTTTGCCTTCTTTCTGCAATCCTCGTTGTTAGAGGAACTAGATTGTTTAGGCGCAATTAGTGTAAGTAACAGCTCATAAGTACGTTTTCACTTTGATACACAAACATTAGAATAGCTTTTTTGTACTGTAAATATAACATATCATTTGTATTTTTTGGTAAATTTTTACATCTCATTCCAGATCGGGGGAGGGGGGATATGTATCCATTAGTACCCACTGGTCACTAAAGGCTAAAATAACATAAGATAATTTTCTTATCTGCTATCACCTGAGTCATTCATCTATCCCATGACCTTCCAAATAACTTAACTAGCTTTGTGGGGTTACTTAAAGGGACACTGTCATAGGAAAAAAAATTTTTTCAAAATGCATCAGTTAATAGTGCTGATCCAGTAGAATTCTGCACTGAAATCAGTTTCTCAAAAGAGCAAACAGCTTTTTTTATATTTCATTTTGAAATCTGACATGGGGTTAGAAATATTGTCAGTTTCCCAGCTGCCCCAAGTCATGTGACTTGTGCTCTGATAAACTTCAGTCACTCTTTACTGCTGTACTGCAAGTTGGAGTGTTATCACCCCCTCCCTTCTCCTCCCCCAGCAGCCTGAAAACAGAACAATGGGAAGGTAACCAGATAGCAGCTCCTTAACACAAGATAACAGCTGCCTGGTAGATCTCAGAACAACACTCAATAGTAAAATCCAGGTCCCTCTGAGACACATTCAGTTACAGTGAGTAGGAGAAATAACAGCCTGCCAGAAAGCAGTTCCATCCTAAAGTGCTGGCTCTTTCTGAAAGCACATGACCAGGCAAAATGACCTGAGATGCACCTACACACCAATATTATAAGGAAAAAAATCCACTTGCTGGTTCAGGAATTACATTTTATATTGTAGAGTAAATTATTTTAAATACATCATAAAAATCATGACAGAATCCCTTTAATCTTGGAGACATAGCTTCATATCACCCAAAAAAACTAGTTTTTACTTCTAACTGCAAAATACCAACACATGCCTCAACAGTTTACTTCAATCAATGTTATACAAGCTATGTGTCTCAATGCTGTGAGTATAGTAGTTAATTCCTATATATATCTCTCGGCCTAGCAGATAAAGGGGGTCATTTATCAAAGTCCGAATTTATCTCAATATTTTCTGCTACAAACTCGGATCAAATCCGCTCTGGTTTTTTACACTTATTTATTATAAAAAAAATTCTGAAAATTTGCTTTGATTTTTTTATCTGATTTCCAATTTTTTTTCAGAGTTTTCACCTAAAAATTCAGATTTTGCAGAAAACCCAGTGCACATCAAAAAATCATTGGGACTTCTCCCATTGTCTTATATGCAACCTCGACAGGTCTGAGATGCCAGATTTTCAGATTCAAACATTTCCATCCTCAGGGAATAGTCAAAGTTTTTTAAAAAGACTTCAATTTTCGAATGGTTGAATTTTGCAATTCTAATCGAATTTCTTCTATTCAAATAGAATTTTGGCCTATTCGATGGTCGAAGTACCCAAAAATGACTTTGAAATTTTATTTTTTTTAATTCGAATTTTCACTTCGACCCTTGATAAATCTGCCCCCAAATATACTAGAAAATCATGTAAACATTAAGGGGCAGATTTATCTAGGGTGGAATTTAAAATTCGAAGTAAAAAAATTAGAACTTCAACCTATTTTTGTGTACTTCAACTAGGGAATAGGCCAAATTCGATTTGAATTTGAAAAAAATTAGAAAATTCGAATATCTAAATTTATCATTGACCATTCGCCATCTACAACCTGCCGAATTGCTATTTTAGCCTATGGGAGACCTCCTAGAACCTGTTTGGAGTCAATTGGTGGACTTTGAATAATCTAAGGTTTGTTTTTTTTTTTGGAAAATACGGATACGATCTGCGAATACAGCCTATTCACCCGCAAGAAAAACTTTGATTTCTTTAATACATTTTGGTTGGTCTTTTTTTATTCGAATTTCGAAGTTATGAGAGTTCAAAAAAACTCCCATTACTTCGGAATTTGACCCTTGATAAATCTGTCCCTGAGAGGCAGATTTATCAAGGGTCGAATTGAAAATTCAAAGTATAAAAATGTTAATTTTGAGCAAATTTTGTGTACTTCGACTAGGAAATGGTCCAAACTTGATTAGAATTTGAAAAAATATCAAAATTTATCATGTACTGTTTCTTTAAAACTTGACTTCGACCATTCGCCATCTAAAACCTGTCGAACTGCTGTTTTAGCCTTTGTAGGGCCTCCTGAACCTCTTTGGAGTCAATTGGTAGACTTTGAAAAATCTGAGTTTTTTTTTGAAAATACTTCGAATTGAATTCAATCGAATACGATCTTCAAATACAGCCTATTCACCCGCAAAAAAAACTTTGATTTTTTAAACAATTTTGGTTGGTCTTTTTTTGTTCAAAAAAACTCCCATTACTCCGGAATTCGACCCTTGATAAATCTGCCCCTTAATAAAAGATCGAGGGAGAGAGAGAGAAAGCTACAACCCACAGTCTGCATTTGGGAATGGTGAGAAGCAGCTGGAGGTACTGTATGTTCTCTCTTTCTCAGGGTCTGCTAGCCAATAAAACCCAAAATATCATAGGACAATTCTACTGGTTAGAAGTTGGACACCCTGATATATGCAAAGGGGCCTATTGCTGTGTAAAACAACAGCGACAAAATTCAAGAGGCATCGCAGAGTAAAAAAACAAAGTGTACTTTTTTAACTTTCTACTGATTTCCGGCGACTACGTACCTACATGAACAAATCTGGCGTAACTGTAAGCGGCTGCTTAAAGATCCAATGGAAATTCATCCATTGTGGCTTTTCGTGCGTTTTTTCCTAGCGCGTCTTCCAGTGGAACTTACTTGAATTTACTTGCCAATTTAATTTTCCTCGTTGAAGTCTGAAGAGGCGTACAATAATGGCCTCAAATATGGCCGCATACAAAAATTGAAAAATGTGCCATTTATTTTACACCTTTTTTTCTGCGATATTCCTATTACACACCATAATAAACTGGCGCCAAAGTGTTTTGTGGTTGTAGAATTCTATGTCGCCCTATATCTGCTGAACAACAACCCAATGCGGATACTTCCATAGTGAGCACCAATGTCATTGAAATGGCTCTGGCCCAAAAGCGTCAGACTGGGGGGCCCAGGGCCCACCGGGACTGCTGTCCAGTGCCCCCTCCAGACCCCCTGGCCCCCCATGTGTGCACAGAAGCCGAACGGCGCGCATAGGAGTCGCACATCGGTGCACGGCACTGCAAATTGTTTTTCTTTTTTTATACATCCAGGAGATCGGGAGAGTGGGGTCTGTCCCGGCCGGGGCCCACCAGGTTTTTTCCCGGTGTCCCGCTGGGCCAGTCCGACCCTGAAAAGCGTAGAGAACAACTTGATCTAAAAAGACGCTCTATTGTTAGAAACACAACTAATTAAACACTATGGGGCACATTTACTTAGCTCAAGTGAATGAATAGAATAAAAAATACTTCGAATTTCGAACGTTTTTTTTGGCTACTTCGACCTTCGACTACGGCTTCGAATCGAACGATTCGAACTAAAAATCGTTCGACTATTCGACCATTCGTCCATTCGACCATTCGATAGTCGAAGTACTGTCTCTTTAAAAAAAACTTTGACCCCCTACTTCGCCAACTAAAACCTACCGAGCATCAATGTTAGCCTATGGGGAAGGTCCCCATAGACTTTCTAGCAAATTTCTGATCGAAGGAATTTCATTTGATCGATGGATTAAAATCCTTTAAATCGATTCGAAGGAATTAATCGTTCGATCGAACGAATAGCGGTAAATCCTTCAACTTCGATATTCGAAGTCAAAGGATTTAAGTTCGATGGTCGAATATAGAGGGTTAATTAACCCTCGAAATTCGACCATTAGCACATGTGCCCCTATATGTAATATAAGGTACTATGTTTGCCCAGGAACAGTAACCCATGGCAACCAATAAGATTCTTGCATTTAAGCAGGTGACTAGTAAATGCTACCTGCTAGTGATGGTCAAATTTCTCCCGCGAAATTTGCGAAACAATGAAAAATTTTCAAAACTAGAATTTTGACACCCGCATCGATTCACGTTAATTTTGACACCATCATAATAGGTGCCCAAATAGTGTTGACGCGCAACAGTTTTGACGGGAGACACTTTTTTTTTGCCGGAGTTTCACAAATTTATTCGGAACACGGAAATTTGCTGCGAATTTGCGCCTGCTGAATTTATTCGCCCATGACTACTACCTACTGATTGGCTGCTATGGGTTACTGCCCCTGGGCAAATTTAGTGCCTTTTATTACATAAACCAATGTATGGGTTTTATCCAAGCATGGCGGAAGGAACATGGAGGCAAAAAGGCTTTCTGAGTCCAAACACGGCATGTTGTGACATCCTCTAAAGTGATATTGTCATACGTTATGGCCAGTCTCATGCTCGTCTATATCTGTCATGGTTCCAGCTTTATAAAGGTGGCCATACACGGAGAGATCCGCACGTTTGGCGATGTCGCCAAACGAGTGGATCTCTCTCCGATATTCCCACCTTGAGGTGGGCAATATCTGGCTGATCTGATCGTGGGCCCTAGAGCCCAACGATCGGATCCTAGCGAACGTGAACGGGCGGTCGGATCGCGGGACCGCATCAACGAACAGATGCGGCCGCGATCCGACTGGATTTTTCGTCCCATCCGATCGAGATCTGGCCGACTTTCGGCCAGATCTCGATCGGGGAAGCCCGTCGGGGGGCCCCATACACGGGCCAATAAGCTGCTGACTCGGTCTGTCGGCAGCTTTTATCGGCCCATGTATGGCCACCTTTAGTCTACAAAGACCAAGTCAGATGGCCAGGCAAGCCATCATTGTCCCACATGAGTAATAAAACACAGTTGGAGACATTAGGGGGCCGATTCATGAAGCTCGAGTGAAGGATTCGAATGAAAAAAATTCGAATTTCGAAGTATTTTTTTGGTACTTCGTCCATCGAATTGGTTAAATTCGTTCGAATTCGAACGAAATCGAACGAATCGAACGAAAAATCGTTCGACTATTCGACCATTCGATAGTCTAAGTACTTCCCCTTTAAAAAAAACTTCGACCCTCTACTTCGGCAGGTAAAACCTACCGAAGTCAATGTTAGCCTATGGGGAAGGTCCCCATAGGCTTGCCTGTGATTTTTTGATCGAAGGATTTTCCTTCGATCGTTGGATTAAAATCCTTCGAATCGTTCGATACGAAGGATTTTATCGTTCGATCGAACGAAAAATCCTTCGATCGATCGCAGGATTAGCGCTAAATCCTTCGACTTCGATATTCGAAGTCGAAGGATTTCAATTCGAGGGTCGAATTTCGAAGTATTTTTAACTTCGAAATTCGACCCTTAGTGAATCGGCCCCCATAAGATGTCCATGATGATGTGCTTTTAGATCTCGGTTTTATTACATTGCATCTCCTTACATATATGTCCTCTTAAATATCTCAATTACATAGATACATATAGGGGCACATTTATTAAGGGTCAAATTGAAAATTCCAATTTTCAAATTTTTTCTATGCTCAAAACTCTCAAATTCTAATTTTAAATTATCCAAAATCGATTTGAGTTTTAATTTGTATTAGAATTTCAAGATTTATCATATTCTGGCCCTTTTTAATACATGAATTTGACTATTCGCCACCTAAAAACTGCCAAGTTCAATGGGAGAGGTCCTGGGACCATGTCAGTAGCCTTCCTGGCATTCGAGTTTCTTTCAGAGAAAAAGTTCATACAGAGTTTAGTCGAATTCGATTTAAATTCCATTCGAGTTTTCGAGTTGGTAAAATCTAAGCGAGTTTTTAATAAAATCGAATTTCGAGTATATTCAAATTTAATAGAGTGAAAAACTCACATGAATTCGAAATTCAACCTTTAATAAATGTGCCTCCCCAAGTTTTAAATGTCCAGAATTCTCAAAAGAATTTGCCAGGTTTTAGATGGCGAATGGTCGGTCAACGCTTTAAAGAAACAGTACATGATGAATTTCAATATTCTAATTTTCTAATTTTTTTTCAAATTCAAATCGAATTTGGACTATTCCCTAGTCGAAGAACACAAAAATAGTTAGAATTCTAATTTTTTCACTTTGAATTTTCAATTCGACCCTTGGCAGATTTATCAAGGGTCGAATTCCGAAGCAATGGGAGTTTTTTTTCGAATAAAAAAAGTCCAACCAAAATGTATCAATTTTTTTAGCTTACATACTGTATGTCCTCTTAAATATCTCATTTACGTAGATACATATAGGGGCACATTTATTAAGGGTCGAATTGAAAATGAGAATTTTCAAAAAAAAATTTATGGTCAAAACTCTCAAACTGTAATTGTGAATTATCCAAAAATCTATTTGAGTTTTAATTTGAATTCGAATTTGAGATTTATCACACTCTTTACAAACTCAAATTCGACTATTCGCCACCTAAAAACTGCCAAGTTCAATGGGAGAGGTCCTGGGACCATGTCAGTAGCCTTCATGACATTCGAGTTTTTTTCAGAGAAAAATCAAATCGAGTTTAGTCGAATTCGATTCAAATTAGATTCGAGTTGGTAAAATTCAAGCGAGTTTAAGATATTCGATTTTTTTATTAAATAACTCCCAATTGAATTTCGAGTATATTCAAATTTAATAGAGTTAAAAAAAAAACTCACATTGAGTCGAAATTCAGCATTTAATAAATGTGCCTCCACCAGTTTTAAATGTCCAGAATTCTCAAAAAAATCTTTCATCTCCTAAATACAGTCAGTCGCTATTAAACCTCATCCGGCATACGCAATGTGACCCCTACCTCCAATGTTGCATTTTCATTGTATCCACAGGCATCAAAAATGTCCGGGTATATTTCTGTCCAGCCCCTCGGTGTGCACGTTCTGCTTATATTTCCTGCAGATAAACATTGGAATTCATTGTTTTATTATTTTATTAAGTAATAAAAATGGAGAGAAACAAATCTATCTACAATAAAAGAGTTAAATCTTGAGCTAAAAACACAACCTTCCCCTCTTGGAGGCCCATTGATCCACATTCTCATTTTTAGTGGTTTTGGAGGTTTTAGTAACTACGAATAATCTCATTTTCGCTAAACCACAAAATTTATTAAAAGGTTCAAATATAAAAAACACAAACGGTAAAAAAAAACTATAAGTAATACAAAATAAAAATCAGTTAACTCCTATGGGGGTTATGTACAGGTATGGGACCTGTTATGCAGAATGCTCGGAACCTGAGGTTTTCTGGATAACGGATCTTTCCCTAATTTGGATCTTCATTTCTTAAGTCTGCTATAAAATCATTAAATAAACCCAATAGGCTGGTTTTGCTGCCAATAAGGATTAATTATATCTTAGTTGGGATAAAGTACAAGCTACTGTTTTATTACTACAGAGAAAAAGGAAATGATTTTTGAAAAATTTGCATTATTTGGATTAAATGGAGTCAATGGGAGATGGTCATTCCATAATTCGTAGCTTTCAGGATAACAGGTTTCCGGATAACGGATCCTGTAATAAAAGGCACTAAGTTTGTCCAGGAGCAGTAACACATTGGGGCAGATTCACTAAGGGTCGAATTTCGAAGTTAAAAATACTTTGAAATTCGACCCTCGAATTGAAATCCTTCGACTTCGAATATCGAAGTCGAAGGATTTAGCGCTAAACGTTCGATCGAACGATCGAAGGATTTTTCGTTCGATCGAACGATTAAATCCTTCGAATCGAACGATTCGAAGGATTTTGATCAAACGATCGAATGAATATCCTTCGATCAAAAAAAGTTTAGCAAGCCTATGGGGACCTTCCCCATAGGCTAACATTGACTTCGGTAGCTTTTAGCTGCCGAAGTAGGGGGTCGAAGTTTTTTTTAAAGGGAAAGTACTTCGACTATCGAATGGTCGAATAGTCGAACGATTTTTCGTTCGAATCGTTCGATTTCGTTCGAATTCGAACGAATTTAACCAATTCGATGGTCGAAGTACCCAAAAAATACTTCGAAATTCAAATTTTTTTCATTCGAATCCTTCACTCGAAGTTAGTGAATCTGCCCCATAGCAACCAATCAGTAGGTAGCATTTACCGGTCACTTGTAAAGCAAATATTTTATTGGTTGCTATTGGTTACTGCTCCAGGGCAAACTTAGTGCCTGTTATTACATACAGGGGTATGTATATGTGCAAATTGATGAAAAAAAAATGGTCCAACAGGATCAGCGCAGCTCCCATTGACCTTGACTGCATTTACTTGGTGAATTTTTGTATTAGAGTTTTTGGTGGTTTTTACACTGAATGACTCTCCAATTTTTAGGGTTTTAGAGAAATAAAAAAAAAACACATTTTTGGAGATACAATATTTGAATGTTATTAAAAAGGCCTTCAATGTTACAGAAGATAAGCAATGAACAATAATGATAATGGAAGCCTTATATCTGATGTGGGGGTCAGTGACCCAGACAACAATAAAGCACTTTTCAATTGCAGGCTGGAAAGAGGCAGAATAGGAAAGGTAATAGAAATAAACAATGATAAATAAACTGTGTTATTACAGTTTTGCTAATCAAGGTGAAATGCACTTTAAGCTGCAAGTCACGGTTTCCCCAAGAGACCCGCTTATCTTAAATTGTTACAATTGTTTCTTTGCTTATCTTAAATTTTTATAAATCTATCAAAGTGCACCTGCCACATATTCTGGGCTCTCTGCCAAAAGCAAATTAAGTTAGACACATTGTATCTTTTTCTAGCTGTTCAGTGCAGGAGATTAAAGAGAAAGCCGGGACATTTCGGTAAAGATTAGAACTGAGGGTCAAAATCGGGACTGTCCCACGAGTGGGCCTTAGCAAACTGAAATTGTCCTACAGAATTGTGCTTATTACAGAGGAATACACATACTGGTGTAAATGTAACTGTCTCTCTGTGTATAAACCCCAAGAATGTGTATCTGCTGCTTCTGGTGAGACCTTCAATAATATCAGACCTTGCCGTTTGGGCTGCTAGTTCATAGCTCCTTCTCGCTTGCCCTTAGGGCAGTGATCCCCAACCAGTAGCTCGTGAGCAACATGTTGCTCTCCAACCCCTTGGATGTTGCTCCCAGTGGCCTCAAAGCAGGAGCTTATTTTTGAATTCCAGGCTTGGAGACAAGTTTTGGTTGTATAAAAACCAGGTGTACTGCCAAATAGAGCCTCAATGTAGGTTGAAAATCCACATCGGGGCTGCTAAATTGCCAATCACAGCACTTTTTTGGCAGCCCAAGAACATTTTTCATGCATGTGTTGCTCCCCAACTCCTTTTACTTCTGAATGTTGCCCACGGGTTCAAAAGGTTGGGGATCCCTGCCTTAGGGTATTGTAATACAAAAGGAGGACTATAGGAAGCTATAGGGTAAATTATGCCCAGTCAGCCTGAGAGACAATGGCAGTTTTGGCAAGGCTGAAACTACAAAGCTGAGGCAATCCGAACTTTATAGGACCTGAAAGGAATGAACTTTTTCTAAGATGTTGACCCTTTATGAATATCTGTATATAATACACAAAACCCATCACTATCCTGTAAATTATATCCTTATAAACGGAGAGTTCTGATGTCATCAGTTATAAACGGTGAGTTCTTACGTCATTTCTGTCACATGACTCACTGAAACTTGTGTATTATAATAAATAAAGTGCCCCCGGTTGTAAAATATGAGGATATTAGAAGTTACCTCGGAGTTCCATGACCTGTATAAAACCTCTCCCTTCGGCCTCATGTTTTTATATGGTCATGAAACTCCTCGGTAACATAATATCCTTATATTTTACAAGTGGGGGTACTTTATTCACTATATAATACACAAAAGCCATGCCTATCCTGTAAATTATATCCTTATAAACGGTGAATACTGATGTCACCAGTTATAAACGGTGAGTAGTGATGTCATTTCTGTCACATGACTCACTGAAACATGTGTATTATAATAAAGTACCCCCTGTTGCAAAATATGAGTATATTAGAGTTCCACGACGGGTATAAAAACATATATGGTATTTTATATGGTCATGAAACTCCTCTGTAACTTATAATATCCTTATATTTTACAAGAGAGGGTACTTTATTCTCTATATAAACGTCTCTTAGCGATGTCGTCAGTTACAAACGGAGCTTAATGATGTCATTTTGTCACTTGACTCACTACAACTTGTGTATTATAATAAATAAAGTTCCCCTTGTTGGAAATTATGGGGATATTAGAAGTCACCTCAGAGTTCCATGACCTGTATAAAATATGGTGACTTGTAATATCCTTATATTTTACAGTAGGGGGTACCTTAATCACTGTATTAAAATAATTGCAACCAATTTGTTTTGGCCTATACACTTCAAGTTACCAAACGAAAGCAAAGATCTGATTGGTTGCTAGAGGGGCAGATTAGCACCTGAGTTGAGCACCCCTACATAAGTTACCGTTAAAGTGGACCTGTCACCCAGACACAAAAATCTGTATAATAAAAGTCCTTTTCAAATTAAACATGAAATCCAATTTCTATTTTTTATTTAAGCATTAATAGCTGTTGTAAGCTCGTTTAAAAATCTCAGCTGTCAATCAAATATTGTCTGCCCCTCCTCTATGCCCGTGGCATAGAGGCGGGGCAGACAATTACTTTCACTTTCAATTCAGCACTTCTTAGATGTCACTGCTCCTCACACATTCCCCTGTTCTCTTTACCATTTAATTGTGTAACCAGGACATGGGGATGGACATCAGGTCCCCCATTCTGGTGCACAAACAAGATTCTGAGATGATACAAGGCTTTTCTTAATAACAGTGTCCACAAAATGCCTCCTGCCTGCTTGTTATAATTATGAATTCCCAGACTAAAGGAAACAAGATTCAAATAATTTATATTGTTTTATTAAAGTTCATTTTGCTTGACTAATGTGATAAAATAGGATTTTGAATAATTTTTTTGGGTGACGGGTCCCCTTTAAATGACATGACAGAAGTACAGAGTTAATACATTACCTTGCTTCCCGTTCATGTACCGCAGCACAACGGGACAGTTCTGGGTGACATTCTCTCCGTGCAGAGCTGTTTCCCAACATGTGATGTTATCCCAAACGCCAATGCACCCTGTAAACAGAATGAAACATACAGTTGTATTATTAGCCATTCATTCTGGTTTGTAGGGTGATGTGTAGTCAATATGGCAGCAAGACTTAAAATGCAAGCTCTTTGTGCAAGTTTCCCAAAGCAAGAAATGAATAAGCTGCAACGTTATCCCAGTACTTGTGCTCCTTTAGATATTGCACCACTGTCCCCATCTACATGTGCAGGATCTAGAGCCCCCCTATCAGCACCCCCAAAGACCCCAAAATCAACATTTTTCTGTATTTGAACTAATTTCATGAGATAACAAGGGATTGAACTGAAAACGTCTGACAACAGCTGCTCTGATGAGACCAAAAGACAAATGTGGTTCCACGGTTGTTCTGTTCTTTGGTTGCCTGGGTCAGCAGCCCTAGTAACGGAGGATTTTGTTTTTTCAGATTCGAAAGAGACAGAGTAGCAGGTCGCTGCTGATTATAGTACAGGTATAGAGGTTTCACTGTATATGTACATCTTGGAATGTTACACTAGTGGGCCATATTTTACATGGATATGAGATCACACAGATTTCTGTAATATGGTAATATGTTGGAATGCATTGGCTGTGCAATAATTGTGATTTATAGGGTTATTTACTAAAATCCGAATTGATCTCATATTTTATTTTAAAGAACCACAACCAAAATCCCATGTCCGATTTTAGCTTATTTATTAATAAAAAAAACTCAATTTAATTGGATCATAGAAAAACTCGATAATATTGAGCGAAATCCCAAATTGCTCAAATTTTTTGGGGTTTCTCCTGACTTGCTCAAATTTGAATTTGAATTTTTGCCTGAAAACCCCGAAAATTCTGATTGTGTGGCGAAAAAGCCTGAAAATTCACATTTTGTGCCGAAAACCCCCCGAAAATTCATATTTTGTGGCAAAAAAACCCATAACATTCATATTTTGTGCTGAAAAAACCCAAAATTCAGATTTTCTGACAAAAACCCCTGAAAATTCAGATTTTCTGGCAAAAAACATTGAAGAGCCTAATATCTTCAATTTGAGATTGGTGCCTCTCCCTTTGATTATACAGGACCTTGACAGGGGTCTCATTTTTGACCAAGGCGTCCGTTTTTGATGCCGATGTCCGTTTTTTTGGAGCCGGAGAAATTCCGCCAAAAACGGAAGCCGGCGTCCATTTTTTTTTACGCCGACAAATTTTCACTGCGGTTTCACAAATTTTTTCACAGGCGGCACAGACCTGTAGCTAGGGGAGGCAGATAACACTTAATTCAATATAAGCCAGAAAAAAACAAGAATACAGGTATGAGACCTGTTATCCAGAATGCTCGGGACCTGGGTTTTTCCGGATAACGGATCTTTCCATATTTTAGATCTTCATGCCTTAAATCTACTAAAAAAAATCATGTAAACATTAAATAAACCCAATAGACTGGTTCTGCCACCAATAAGGATTAATTATATCTTAGTTGGGATCAAGTACAAGCTACTGTTTTATTATTACAGAGAAAAAGGAAATCATCTTTAAAAATTTGGGTTCTTTGGATAAAATGGAGATGGCATTTCTGTAATCCGGAGCTTTCTGGATAACGGGTTTCCAGATAACGGATCCCATAACTGTATTTAAATATTAAATTCAGCAGACTTGATTAGCCCCAACCTTCTTGGCATGCTAACACACATTTTTTCATGTAATGGCCAAATCTATATACTTTAAAAGAAAAAAAAGAAACTCAGGCAGTCGATCATTGAATAAAATCTTGCTAAAGTTTTTCTTTTTAAATATTTCTGTTTAGTGCCGGGCAGTTCCACGTTGCTAAATATATCCAGTGTTTATACCGTTACATAATTTAGCATTTTTCTTGGGAGTGTTTTTATAGGTGATGTTACAGTGGATATATATATAATATATTATATATAATAAAACCTAGCTTCCAGGAGACATTATTTTCCACTTATAATATTGTATCCCTGCCTAATCCAGCAGCAGATAAAGATAATGTGTGTGTGATAGAGGAAGATGAGTTTATAAAGTGTTTTGTTTCAGGGAAGATCTAAATCACATGGATCCAGGGTATAATATTTGGTATCAATCATCCGTGTCCGACTCCTCATCCTGCAGCTGCTGAACACAATCCCAAAACAGCACAAATCCCAAATATAAGCAGATGCCTGATCCCCACAGCAGGAGGGCCTCCGGCCTGACATCTCTGATATATAAGGACTTGTGCTCAGCGGAATAATATTTTCTTCTTCTGAAATTCCTTATATTTTAGCACTAAAACTTACTGTCATAGACAACCTGGTTGTTATGTTTTTAATGAGTTGCCTGTCATTCCAGGAGGAGAACCTTCAGGAAACCTGTGGGAAGAGCCAAACACAGAGAGGCCCATTTATCAAAGGAAGAAATTCAGTGTCGGACTGGAGGGTAGGAGACCGACGGGGGGGCTTCCAACACAGGGGCCCCCACCCCCTCCGGGCCCCATCCAAAACTTTTCCCAGGTCCCCCCAACGCTGACACAATCCCCCTCTGTTCCCCAAGACGCAAACCCCCCTCCAGGGGATACCAGATGCTGAGATGCATTATAGGTGCACCCCACGATACCCCCCACGCTGAAAGGATTTTATTTATAGCTCTGGCCTAGAAAATGCAGATTGAGCCCCCCAGCTGAGCTGCAGTGCAAGGACACTGATACACAACATGCCCCTCAATCAGACAGGCACACAATGATTTCTGAATAATTAAACATTTGAATATAGAAATGTTATTAAGTCTTAACAGCGAGTGCTGAATGACACCAGGAATTTCTATTTTAAATTTAAAAAAAACATATGTATAATAACTTGACATTAGACATTCTTACCAAGTGTGAAAGAGAATGTGAATATAAGGCATTTTTTAGCTGTGACGGGGATCAGGCCAACACAGACTATACAGAAATCCAATTGTTTATATGTCCAACCCATGGCCCTTCAACTGCTGTTGATCTACAACTGTCAGCACCAACTGCGGGTGCATTTCAGTCTGAAGGGCTATAGGTTCTCAGCCATGTTGCTTCTGTCTCAGGAGCCAGATTCAGTGTCGGACTGGGATACCAGGGGCCCACCAGAAAACCTTAGGCTGAGGGCCCACTTTCCAAACTTTTATACCTCCCCTCCTCACTCAACCTCTTTATTCTCCTAGTCTCTTTTCTCTACATACTATACTCTATTCTTCCATTATTAAACCTCTTTATTCCCATAAAAAAATTGAGAATGGCCATGAAATAGGCCAAAAGGTTAGAAGCATGAGGGCCCACTGACACCTTGGCCCACCGGGAGTTTTCCTAGTATCCCGGTGGGCCAGTCCGACACTGGCCAGATCTTAGGGGGTTGGTTTTGTTAATAGGGCAGCAAATACTTTCTTGCTTACTCTAAATTGTAGGGTGCTCCAAATACTTTGGCTGTTCTCTGTACCACAGATGCATTATGATCCGATCGTTGGGCCCTAGGCCCAACAATCGGATCAGCCTGATATCGGTCACTTCAATGTGGGCATATCGGGGAGAGATCCGCTCGTTTGGCGACACCGCAAAACGAGAGGAGCTCTACGTCAATGGCCACCTTTAGGCCCCCCACTGGCTTCTGCCTCTCCACTCTTCCAACTACAGCTCTGCTAAATGGGGAGTCCCTGAGCAGTTACCACTTATTTGCACCTCCAAAATAACAGCTTTCCATATGCTAAAATACTTAGATTTAAAGGCTGGAGACATGGCATTTAGAGCAAACATCTGTAATGAGCCATTATCTGCCTGGATCTGCAGATAAACTGCTTTATTTTATGAAAATTTCAAAGACTTTATAAAATCTGCATTTCCTTCCTTATCCTATGGCTCACCAGTCATTACTGGGCATTCATTATTTAGAAGGAAAATGCAGAAAAGAAATGGTTTCTATACTCGCGAAGCAGCAGAAAATAGAGATTACAGAACTGCTGTAAATGTCAAAGTAATTCATAGCATACAAAGCATTAATCTGAAGTGTAAACCCTTAGCAGAGACACACGTACATCCTCCTATCATTCTGTTTAGACTTGTATCTGTCACATGGAGTAGTAGTAACCTGCTTTTGTATTGGACTGTACATACAGCTGTGTCTGCAGCAATTTTATAGTAAATGACAGATTCAGGCCCGAGCCAAGCCAGCCGGGCACCCAAGGCAACCCGGCCGGCCACTTCATCCCCATTGACTGCGTGGTCTTGAGTGGACATTTTTCAATTCATGGAGGGGAAGAGAACACGCACAGAGCCGCACTGGAGAGTGCCGGTGGGAGAGTAAGGGTCCGGACCAGGGGTTGGCAAAAGAAGAGGTACGCGCTTGGCGCCCCCAATTTTTTGTTCCCTAGGCACTTGCCTCTTCTGCCCACCCCTAGTTCCGGCAATGGACAGATTATCAGCAGAAACTTATATAGAGATCTTTGCAGCTGATTCACTATCTTTAAAGTGTTACTGATATACGGGCATTTACTTATCCCTCTGACAAAAGTGCAAGAACACTAAGGGGCAGATTTATCAAAGGTTGAGGTGAATTTTCGAATTCAAAAAATTCGAATTTCAAGCTATTTTTTGTGGTGTTCGACTAGGGAATAGTCCAAATTTGATTATTGGAATATCGAAATTTATCAAGTACTGTCTCTTTTAAAATTCGACTTCGACCATTCGCCATCGAAAACCTGCCGAATTGCTGTTTTAGCCTATGGGGGACCTCTTAGAACCTATTCAGAGTCAATTGGTGGCCAAAAAACAACTTCAACTTAATTTCAATTGGTCTTTTTGAATTCGAATTTCGACGTTTTTCAAATTCAAAATTCGGCCCTTGATAAATATGCCCCTAAGGGTCAGGGCACACAGGCAGATTCGGGGAGATTAGTCGACCAGCGACAAATCTCCTCTTCTTCTCCGGGGCGACTAATCTCCCCGAACTGCCTCCCTTGCCTTTCCGCCGGCTAAAATGTAAATCGCCGTCGCGATTCATTTACTAAAGTCGCCCGAAGTTTCCTTGCGAGGCAACTTTGGGCGACTTCGGAAAATGAATTGCGCTGAGAGCCATCCCATCGGCAATTTGCATTTTAGCCAGAGGGAAGGCAGGGGAGGCAGTTCTGGGAGATTAGTCGCCCCGAAGAAGAGGAGATTTGTCGCTGGGCGATTAATCTCCCCGAATCTGCCTGTGTGCCCTGAGCCTAAGGGGCACAAAAGCTTATTCAGGCAGCAAAAAAAACCTGCCACGGCCTGGACTGGGGCTAATTTATGAATTTATCATAGGTTACATGTAGTTGTACAGGGAATTTCCTAATGTTGGATTTCTCTTTACTGCACTTATCTACTCTCCTCTATTCCTAATGTGTTCTCCCTAATATAGGCAGCCATAAATTACTTGCAGGTACATTTGTTATACCCTTTCCCTTTAACCCTGGCCTGCCCATTAAGCCCAGATCCACCCCAATCTTACCCAGTTAGCTCTATGTTATTTGGGGCAAGGAGTGCAGAGACTTGTGATAAGTCCTCAAGAAGGTACTGTCCACCCTTTCAACTGCAGAATGGTTTGGGCTATAGAAGAGAGACAGAACTAATAAAAAAAAGGGAGGCAAAAGTTTCTGACTGTTTATAGGGTGAGGAAACCATAACAGATAGATGTGGTCTTCTGATATCTGAGAACATTGTGGCCACCATGATAACCTCTAGAGATACCTTGAGGTTCAGTAGAAAGACCTCTTTCTTTGCTCATGCCTTCTGCAGGGATATTTTGTACCCAAGGATAGATGGAGAGATTGGGCATCTTCTGATCCACCCTTGGCCGACACAAGCTACTAAAACTACTCAATACTCAGCATCTAGAAAGTCTGCAATATATTGTGTTGCCTCCAACCTTTTTGTGATGACATTTCCGATTCCTGTGCTTTCAGCTTGGCCATACAGTTCATCTCCTGCTGCTTCAGTACCAGCTTGATTCTGCATTCTGGGTGGAAACCCTGGACCTGTAGAAAATAACAATGACAAAACACTGAGAATCTTCATTTTTTTTTCAACTGCAATTGTGCTTTAAAAGAAAATGTCAGGTTCCTCCTCCACCCACTCATTCCCTGGGCTGCAAAATGATCTTTCCTAACATTAAACAATTCTTTCTTCCACAGTTCAGCTGAAATCACCCACAGATTTAGGGAAGTATTTAAAGATTTCAAAATGCAACACATTCATAAAACACTCCAAATTTGTATTTCTTTGTGTTTTATTTGGAATATGTTTTTTGAAATCATAAGGGGAATTCTCTCAATGTTAAGTAACTATTTATAACATGTCGACGCTGAAAATCGTCCCTGACCGATAGCAATTTGTGCTTTCGTGTTAGTTCTTTCCTAAGCCCATATTTGTGCAATTTGCCTATTGATCGTTGGGTTCATCTGATTAATTGGCTCCAGGCTGGTTTCCCTGTAAACCCCATACACAGACTGATGAGTAGCCAACTTTATCTGAAGGGGTCCAGTATCAGCCCATATCTGGCCAACTTTAGCTTATTGATTCCATTTTGTCAAAATAGCTTTTGGGAATTCAATAATTTACCCAGAAGGCAATTCTTTATCCTCCTGCGTCATTTCTGACACTCAATGTCACAATAACATCTGCAACCAGTTCTTTAGTTAAAATACACAAAGGCAAGAAGCAGCTGGAGGCACAACTACCTTTAATTGACGCCAGTGATTTGCACAGCAACTCGTACAATTGTAGTTACGTTTTAAGGACATGTAAACCTCCTCCACAAAAATGTAATCTTTGAACAGCCTCTTTGAAATCTTTAGATCACTGCCACGCTGGTTGTTAAGATTGTTAAAAGGTTAACAGTAAGGCTGCAGCATCCTCTTAATCACTTAGAAATCCTTCTACTCCTCTAACCACTCGGCCCCTCCCTCAGGAATTTGCTTTAACTTATGAGCATGCTCAGTTCTTCTCAGCTCAGATCACTAAACACACCCTCCAGTCTAACAGCCAATGATGAGCATTACTGGTTCCCATAGAAACTCTCTTCCTGTGCCTTTTATCCTTTTTTCAGCATGAATGGCTGCCCCCCATGGCTACACAGCAGCTTATTTATATAAACTACAGTAGTACTTATCTGTTATCTACTGTGTATCCTGTGCTTGAATGGCTGCCCCCATGGCTACACAGCAGCTTATTTATATAAACTACAGTAGTACTTATCTGTTATCTACTGTGTATCCTGTGCTTGAATGGCTGCCCCCATGGCTACACAGCAGCTTGTTTATATAAACTATAGTAGTACTTATCTGTTATCTACTGTGTATCCTGTGCTTGAATGGCTGCCCCCATGGCTACACAGCAGCTTATTTATATAAACTACAGTAATATTTCTGAAGTCAACACTCCAGTTTAACCAGTGCAGAGCAACTACAATATGTTTTAATCACTTTGATACTCTTTAATTTGTTTTCGTGTTACTGTCCCTTTAATGAAAAAGCCCTAATAATACTGTATCTCCCCCAATACAATGATTGGACTGGACTGGGCTGGAGTAATTGAATCCTATAGTAGGATCTTTAAATATTCTATTGGTTCAATTGATGCAGTTTTGTGGGGGATTGATATGAATTCAATCGGTGCAGAAGATTTCCAAATTGAGCTGATTTAATCACGTTTCTTAGATTCATAATTAAATCACAAACTCATCTCACTGATTATGACCGATTGATTTATCTAATTGATGTTCAATAAATTCGGAGCAATGGAGCCTCTTCCCTCTGCCATTAGCTGGGGTTTTCCACAGACTTTAGGGCTCATTTGTATAAATGTATTATGTTCTTTAAACTGTTTGATTCTATTCATTAATATCCTTCATCATTCAAACAGGATGTTTAAATATTTCAGATTGTGATATGGGTTATATCAGGGCTGTCACTTTCAAGTGTTCCGGGGTTTTATCCTCCGATAGATATTTACTTTGTGTAATTATAGATCAGACCTCCTAATGCGCCGCGATAGAGACAGAGAAAAGAGACGACTATAAGGGGGAACTGACTCCTATACCTACCTATAGTGCTTCTGTTTATAAAGTCCTATTCTCATACATTCTGTGGTTACAACTGTGTTTATATACAGTATATATATATATATAGTAGTATACTACCCCTTTCAACCTAAGACCACCTCCAAATTGATATGATAGTAAACCTGACATTCTAAAGAAAAACAGGTATGGGATCTATGAGGTTTTTCTGGATAAGAGGGCCTTCTGTAATCTGGATCTCCATACCTTTAGGGGCACATTTACTAAGGGTCGAATATCGAGGGTTAATTAACCCTCGATATTCGACTATCAAAGTTAAATCCTTCGACTTCGAATATCGAAGTCGAAGGATTCACCGATATTCGTTCGATCGTTCGATCGAACGAATAATCGTTTGATCGAACGATTAAATCCTTCGAATCGAACGATTCGAAGGATTTTAATCCATCGATTGAACGAAATTCCTTCGATCAGAAATTAGCTAGAAAGCCTATGGGGACCTTTCCCATAGGCTAACATTGATGCTCGGTAGGTTTTAGGTGGCGAAGTAGGGGGGTAGAAGTTTTTTTTAAAGAGACAGTACTTCGACTATCGAATGGTCGAATAGTCGAACGATTTTTAGTTCGAATTGTTCGATTCGAATTTGAAGTCATAGTCGAAGGTCGAAGTAGCCAATTCAATGGTCGAAGTAGCCAAAAAAATACTTCGAAATTCGAAGTATTTTCCATTCGAATCTTTCACTCGAGCTAAGTAAATGTGCCCCTTAGTCTGCTAAATAAATAATTTCAACTTTATTCAAACCCAAAAGGGTTGTGTTGCTTCCAATAAGGATTAATTATATCTTAGTTGGGATCAAGTACAAACTACTGTTTTATTATTACAGAGAAAAAGGAAATCATTTTTGAAAATTTTAATTATTTGTTTAAAATGGGGCAAATTTACTAAAGGGCGAAGCTGGCGAGAATTCACCAGAATGACAATCCGCAGGGACATCGCCAATTTACTAATAGGCGTAGAGGACAATTCACTATTGAAAGAGCTCAGCGCTAACGAAGTTTCACGCCCTTACGCCAGGCGAATTTTTAAATGAACGTAACTCAACAAACGTGTAAATTTTCCACTATGTTACCCGTTTCACCAGAGTCTGTTTCTCCAGGTTATACCTGACAAATTTATAAGATCAGCCTCCTCAATCTTATGTCAGTGACATCATATATCCTGAATGCCGAAAAGTCATAAAACAAGACAAAACGCTGGCCTCTTTTTCATATTTTAAAGTGGGATTATGTTTAAAAGTTGTAACTGTTAAATAGTTTTTTTTAAACCATTTGAGGGACATGCCACATTTGTTTGAGGGTGGGCTCAAGTCTAGGACAATAGAGGATCTCGTTTGTCTTTATTTTGCTTCCTTGATGACATCAGAACTCACCTTTTATAAGGATATAATTTACAAGATATTCATGGCTTTTGTGTGATAGGTGCGAAACCGCGGTTACGAGTAGTGCTGATGCCTCAATCTCGCGTGATGAGATTTGAGACGTTGGGCTTGGCTGTCAGACTGGAGGTAAGGAGCTGGATAATAACGGTGTTGTGGTACCAGCGCTCCGGGACTGTGGGCTGTGTGAGGAAAAACGGGACGGGCTCACAGATAGCGGGACTGTTGGGAAGTGTCACCTTTACTTTCCCTTCTGCAAATCCCATTGACTTTCTGGCGGGTGAGTGAATGAGTGAGTGAATGAGCGAGTGACTGAATGAGTGAATGAGTGACTGAATGAGTGAGTTAATGAGTGAATGAGTGACTGAATGAGTGAATGAGTGACTGAATGATTGAGTGACTGAATGATTGAGTGACTGAATGAATGAGTGAGTGAATGAATGAGTGACTGAATGAGTGAATATGTGAGTGAATGAGTGAGTGAATGAATGAGTGACTGAATGAGTGACTGTATGAGTGAAGAAGTGAGTGAATGAGTGACTGAGTGAGTGAATGACTGAGTAAGTAAATGAGTGAATGAGTGACTGAATGAATGAGTGAGTGAATTAATGAGTGACTGAATGAGTGAATAAGCGAGTGAATGAGTGAATAATTGAGTGAATGAGTGAGTTAATGAGTGATTGAATGAGTGACTGTGTGAGAGAATAAGTGAGTGAATGAGTGAATAAGTGAGTGAATGAGTGAGTTAATGAGTGAATGAGTGACTGAATGAGTGAGTTAATGAGTGAATGAGTGACTGAATGAGTGAATGAGTGACTGAATGATTGAGTGACTGAATGATTGAGTGACTGAATGAATGAGTGAGTGAATGAATGAGTGACTGAATGAGTGACTGAATGAGTGAATATGTGAGTGAATGAGTGAGTGAATGAATGAGTGACTGAATGAGTGACTGTATGAGTGAAGAAGTGAGTGAATGAGTGACTGAGTGAATGACTGAGTAAGTAAATGAGTGAATGAGTGACTGAATGAACGAGTGAATGAATGAGTGAGTGAATGAGTGAATAAGCAAGTGAATGAGTGAATAATTGAGTGAATGAGTGAGTTAATGAGTGAATGAATGAGTGACTGTGTGAGTGAATAAGTGAGTGAATGAGTGAATAATTGAGTGAATGAGTGAGTTAATGAGTGAATGAATGAGTGAGTAAATGAATGAGTGAATGAATGAGAGCAGGGCTGACAGCAGAGGGGAAGGGAGGATGGGCGGGCTCACAGCAGCAAGCACAGTCACAGAAGGGAGGGCAGGCTACAAGTATGGACACAGAGGGGAAGGGAGGGCTGAGAGCAGCAAGCACGGAGGGGAAGGGAGTGTGTTGAAACTTTTATGACCTGCTTAATTTTGTAAAATGAACATGAAAATAAGGGGGTGTCCACAAAAACGGGCATGGTCAAAAAATTACGCTGCCGCGTTATCAAGGTAGATCTCCTGATGGAGGCCAGGTATCGAGAGTAGATCCCAGTGTAACAAAGTCTGGGCACCCCTGATTTACACCAACATCTCTAATAAATATATATATATATATGACCTATATGTACCTAAGCGTAAGAGTACTAACGAAATTGACCTAATTGTAAGAGTACTAACGAAGTTTCACTAGGCAGAAACTTACAGTAGCGAAGCTTTTGTCTGCCATGATGTAACCGCAGTTAGATGAATATGCGTATCCGCTGCAAATTAACATCTGCAGAAGCTTCCGTGGTGAAAATTCGACCTATGTAAGATGCCTTCCCATAATTTGGAGCTTTCTAGATAATGGGTTTCTGGATAATGTGTCCTATGACAAAGCAGCAGCACTTTTTTCCTTTTTCGGAATTATTTCTGACGTTGCCAAGGTTTTAGAAGGCTTTAAAAAACATAGACGAAATGTGTTTCTGTTTTTTACGTCTTTATGAAGTCTTGCCGCTTTAAAAATACAGTTTCCTGATAAATTACCACCTAATAATCAGTGCAGGAAGGAACGTTCCTAATATATAAACAGCGCCGGATTTCAGTGTGCGGCGCCCCTAGGCCGCGCGGTCCGACCAGGCGGCCGCGCGGTCCTAGCGCCCACCTCACCTCCCCTTCCCAGCGCGCCGGCGTTTCTTCGCCGGCGCAGCTGCTGTAATTGAATGGGGACGCACGCGTCCCCATAGTGCGGCTGGGCGGCATGCCGCCCCTATTTTTTTGCCGCCCTAGGCCCGGACCTATGCGGCCTTGCCGCAAATCCGGGCCTGTATATAAACATGAAGTTATATCGTCAAAGGGGATGAAGGAAGAATGATGCCACTGAAGACGAGCTGTATCCTGGTGTCCTGAGAATCTGCTCTGTATACGTCATTTAAACTCCATGAAATATAGTGATCTAATTTAGTCTATAAGCTCCAATGAGCAGGACCCTCTATACCTTATGTATCGGTCAATATTTGTACGGAATCTCTACTTATGATGTGTATACCCGTCTATTTTACAGCATTGATGCTTTCTAAATACATGTTAATAATCATAGTAATATTTTATTGTCATAATGAATCTCAGGCAATGTAGTTGGTTATAGTTACCAGTCCAACGGCGCCCTCTGCAGCTTGTCTACATTACTGACAGACAACCCCTGATGGATATTATTTAAGGTCCCAAATCAATCCCCAAGGAGGCCCAGTAAGTATTACAAATACAAAATGTATAAAAGTAACAAATGTAATACTGAAATAAACATTTTTTTGTTCTTATTTCTTAATATATAAACGCATGCCACGGTTAGGAATAACGAATCAAAAGTGTCTCAGTGCTCTGAAATCTTAATATCACATGGAAAAGGATAGAACTTGCAGACCTCCCAACTGTCCCTTTTTCGGAGGGACAGTCCCTCTTTTGACTGCTCAACCCGCAGTCCCTCATTTGTATTGGAAAGTCCCTCTTTTCTCTGCACTGAACAGCCAGAAAAAGAAACAAAGTTAATTGGCTTTTAGCAGAGAGCCTAGAACAGCTAACAGGTGCAAATAAGATACTTTGTAACAATTTAATAAAAACACAGTTTAGATAAGGAGAAATATTTTCAAACTTTCATAACCTGCCAAATTTTGTAAAACTAACATGGTAATTAGGGGGTGTGGCCACAGAAAGGGGTGTGCTCAAAAAATTGCTGCGCTACATGCGGAAAAAAATTTTTTGTCCCTCTTTTTACTTCCAAAATGTTGGGAGGTATGAACTTGTTATAAAGTAACATTAGAGAACTGTCCGAGGGGCTTAATACTTTTGCACGGCAGTGTGGGATACAGAACAGAAAGATGAGAATATTCAGTCCAATATTAGCTCTTCTACCCCACTTATTTCCCATTAAATATAACTTCCCATTCAATAAGATCAGTTTTATCAGGGGGAAGTTAATGTGGAACCTGAATTGGAGGAAGATACTTGAGTAACTGGAGGAAACCCATGTAGACAGTCAGGGTTGGACTGGTGGGACAACGGGAAAAAACATGGTGGGCCCAACCAACCCAGATCCGCTCCCCGGTGTCTCGATCCCATTGATCACCCCATGATCGCGGCCACAAAGGACAGAAGGGAAAAGGTTCAGTGGGATTGGGTTGCGGCCTCAAAACGAGTTCAAGAATGGGGCCCTAAGAAGGTGTGGGGCCCCTGAGATGGCAGCTCCTGTGGGCCCCAGTCCAACCATGCAGACAGTGCCTGTGCTTGGGATCAAACCCAAGACTCTCAGGCATGAGAGAACTTGAAGTTACCCTTCACATGTGCATTTAGCATTCTATAGATTGACCTTTTCTAAGAAACCTTCCAATTGGTTATTCCACCTGGAAGGTAATATGTTATCTGGTTGTTGGAATGAGAAGCCAGGGGATAACTGATCTTAAAGAAACAGTAACACCAAAAAATGAAAGTGTTTTAAAGGAATGACAATATAATGTAGTGTTATCCTGCACTGGGTTTGCTTCACAAACACTACTATAGTTTGTATGTGTAGCCATGGGGGCAGCCATTCAAGCACAGGATACACAGTAGATAACAGAGAAGTACTACTATAGTTTATATAAACAAGCTGCTGTGCAGCCATGGGGGCAGCCATTCAAGCACAGGATACACAGTAGATAACAGATAAGTACTACTATAGTTTATATAAATAAGCTGCTGTGTAGCCATGGGGGCAGCCATTCAAGCACAGGCTACACAGTAGATAACAGATAAGTACTACTATAGTTTATATAAACAAGCTGCTGTGTAGCCATGGGGGCAGCTATTCAAGCACAGGATACACAGTAGATAACAGATAAGTACTACTATAGTTTATATAAACAAGCTGCTGTGTAGCCATGGGGGCAGCCATTCAAGCACAGGATACACAGTAGATAACAGATAAGTACTACTATAGTTTATATAAACAAGCTGCTGTGTAGCCATGGGGGCAGCCATTCAAGCACAGGATACACAGTAGATAACAGATAAGTACTACTATAGTTTATATAAACAAGCTGCTCTGTAGCCATGGGGGCAGCCATTCAAGCACAGGATACACAGTAGATAACAGATAAGTACTACTATAGTTTATATAAACAAGCTGCTGTGTAGCCATGGGAGCAGCCATTCAAGCACAGGATACACAGTAGATAACAGATAAGTACTACTATAGTTTATATAAACAAGCTGCTGTGTAGCCATGGGGGCAGCCATTCAAGCACAGGATACACAGTAGATAACAGATAAGTACTACTATAGTTTATATAAACAAGCTGCTGTGTAGCCATAGGGGCAGCCATTCAAGCACAGGATACACAGTAGATAACAGATAAGTGCAGCAGAATCCCATTGTATACTACAGAACTTATCTTTTATCTGCTGTGTATCCTCTGCCTTTTCTCCTTTTTCAGCTTTGAATGGCTGCCCTCATGGCTAAGGGCTAGTCCACACGGGGAGATAGCGACGCGTTTGCGGTCGCGGCGACAAAGCGCCGCGACAGTCGCCGCGACTGGCGCAGGCGACAGTTTTGTATGGGCGCCTATGTAAAAACGCCTGTGCTAACCACACGAGGCGATGCGCTTTTCAACAGTCGCCTGAAAATGCCTCGCCAGGCTTTTTCAGGCGACTGTTGAAAAGCGCATCGCCTCGTGTGGTTAGCACAGGCGTTTTTACATAGGCGCCCATACAAAACTGTCGCCTGCGCCGGTCGCGGCGACTGTCGCGGCGCTTTGTCGCGGCGCTTTGTCGCCGCGACCGCAAACGCGTCGCTATCTCCCCGTGTGGACTAGCCCTAAACAACAGGGCTGGAACTAGGGGTAGGCAGAAGCACCTGCCTAGGGTGCAACAATAGGGGGCGCTAGATAGGTACCTCTTAAATTGCATGTTCATTAAAACAATAATCATTTTTTGGTGTTACTGTTCCTTTAACTACAGCAAATCAAAATGATTATTCAGTTTTAGTGAAAACCTTCGTTCTTTGGCTTCTACTTCTTCTGAGGCCCTTTCCTAGTCATCTTCCATTCTGCCCTCCAAACTGCCATCTGGTTACTAAGGTAATTATGCCCTAGCAACCGGATCAAAGTAAAAATTCCAAGCCTGACAGCTGTACTGGAAAAACTGTAAATTATGAAAGCAAATGGAAAAAAGGACCTTAAAATGGTACTGGCTATCATACTAAACATACATATCTGTGCTTTCCTGACAAAAATGTATTACTAAAGTTAAAGATGAAAATCTAAAGAAATAAAAATTTAGATCTAAAAACTCTAAGCAAGTTTTCAATTTTCTACATATTTTCTGGTTATGAACATATTTGTACAAGGAGGATATAGTTGAT
The DNA here is from genome assembly GCF_017654675.1 of Xenopus laevis. Lineage (NCBI taxonomy): Eukaryota > Metazoa > Chordata > Amphibia > Anura > Pipidae > Xenopus > Xenopus laevis. The sequence goes on from NC_054382.1 coordinate 12,571,323, forward strand.
ATTAAAATAAATGTTTGTTTATGCCTCTCTGTACTATTGGTTGTAAGGGGAAAAGATTGTAGCATTTGCTTTTCGAGAAAAATGATGATTTATCAAAAAAAATATTGAAAATTCAAAACGGTTTGGCAACTAAACTCCGGGGGGATTCAGTGGGATGTGTATTTCCAGCATTCAAACTATTTTTAATTTTTGAGTTTTTACATTTTAAATGAATTCAGCCATTGCTTTAATGGCAAGATACTTAGGGGGGTTATTTACTTAACTCCAAATGCAAAAATCCTGAAAAATATATGGGGTTTTTTTCATATAAATTCAGACTTTTAAAAAAATCACAAATTTTTCGGAATTTATTAAACTCCTAGGATGGAAAAATCAGAATCGGAAAATTCGACATCTCAGACCTGCCGAGGTTGAATATAAGTCAATGTGAAAAGTCCCAATGATTTTTATGATGCGTTTCGTGCCATACCCCGAAGTTTTCAGGCAAAAAAGCTTAAGAAATCGACGTTTTTGCGTGAAAAATCCGGAAAAAAACGTGATTTTTTTCCAGCAAAGCAAATTTTTGTGAAAATGTAATAAATAAGCGTAAAAAACCCGAGCGGACTTGATCGGAGTTTGTAGCAGAAAATGTTGAGATAAAATCGGACTTTGAAAAATAACCCCCTTAAAGTGATGAAGTACAGAAATGGGACCTGTTATCCAGAATGCTTGGGACCTGAGGTTTTCCGGATAATGGAGCTTTGCACAATTTTGATCTTCATTCTTTCAGTCCATACCTCCCAACATTTTGGAACTAAACAGAGGGACAAAAAAGTTGGCACACGTAGCCAACTAGCCAACTGTTCATTTTACAAAATTTGGCAGGTTATGAAAGTTTGAACACATTTCTGTGTTTTTTTTCAGTTATTACAGTTTTGCTAATGAAGGTGAATTGCCCTTTAAACTGTGAGTCTAACTTTTCCCAATGGACCTGTTATCTTATATTGTTACAATTACTTATTTGCTTATCTCTCAACTGTTACAAAAGTATCTTATGTGCTGCTGTGGCTGTTCGGGGCTCTCTGCCAAAAGCCAATTAAATTAGAAACTTTGTTTCTTTTCCTGGCTGTTCAGTGCAGAGAAAAACGGGACTAACGAGGGACTGCGGTTTGAGCTGTCAAAAGAGGGACTGTCCCTCTGAAAATGGGACAGTTGGGAAGTATGTGACAGTCTACTAGAAAATCATGTAAAAATGAATAAAAAAAATGAATAAATCCCAAATAGGCTAGTTTTGCTTCCAAAAATGTGCTAATAATAGCCAATCACAGCCCATATTTTGCACCCCCAGGAACGTTTTACATGCTTGTGTTGTTCTCCAACCTTTATTTATAGTTGAATGTAAAAAGGTTGGGGACCCCTGATCTACATTATCACAATACCAGGCAGATCTTTGTACATTAATTCATGTTAAAGTGGTGGTTCACTCTTTAGTTAACTTTTAGTTTGTAATAGAATGGTTAATTCTAAGCAACTTTTCAACTGGTCTTCATTATTTATTTTTTTAGAGTTTTTTAATTATTTGCTTTTGTCTTCTGATTCTTTCCAGCTTTCAAACGGGGGTCACTGACCCCATCTAAAGACAAATGCTCTGTAAGGCTGCAAATTGACATTCAACTGTAAATAAAGGTTGGAGAGCAACACAAGCAGGCAAAATGTTCCTGGGGTGCAAAATATGGGCTGTGATTGGCTATTGGGGCAGCCTATAGGAGGCTCTGTTTAGCAGTACTCATGGTTTTTATGCAACTAAAACTTGCCTTCAAGCAAGGAATTTAATAAGAAGCTCCTGTTTAGAGGCCACTGGGAGCAACATCCATAGGGTTGGAGAGTATATAGACTGATCATATACACTGGCTGACAGCAAGGATTAAACTCACACAGAATACTTTTCAATTGGTCATCATTATTTATTTTTTCTAGTTTTTAATTATATGCCTTCTTCTTCTGATTCTTTCCAGCTTTCAAATAGGGGGTCACTGACCCCATCTCAAAATAAAAAACAAATTCTCTGTAAGTCGAAACATTTATTGTTATTGCTACTTTTTAATTACTCATCTTTCTATTCAGGTCCTGTTTATATTCCAGTCTGTTAATCCATGAATGATCGCCAGGGTCATTTGGACCCTAGCAACCAGAAATAGCAATCCGGAGAGCTTTTGAATAAAAAGCGAAATAACTCAAAAACCAGAAATAATAAAAAAAAAACGAAAACCAATTGCAAATTCTCTCTCTACATCATACTAAAAGTTAATTTAAAGGCGAAGAACCCCGTTAAATGAACAGGTAGGCATAAACTGTATGAATTAATCACTACATTTCACACCTTCCCCAGCAGAACTCAATGCAAAACCTTATGCTGGGGCAGTTCAGCAGTAAAGCTGTCTCTTTAGACAGAAGGCACAGGGATCAGCACTATACATAGTAAAGGGAACATTCTGCAAGAAATACAGGCAAGCCGGATACTTACAGAAAACAGGAGCGGAACCATCAGCACAAGGACACGTAGAAGCTTCTCCATGGCACACAGGGAATCAGGTTGCTTGAAGGCAAATGCTGCTGCTGCTGTGATCATCCAAATGCATTAGATCCAATGGCATAGGGTCCAGAATACACAGTGTCCTGATTCCAGCACAGCCCTCCAGGAGATCAGTGTTTCTAATATAAGAGATTCCCAGGCAGGATTCCTGTGGGCACTAAACTGCCAGTGCAACTGGGCTAAGCCCTTCAGCCAATTGACAGATAATAAACAGCCGCCTCTATGTGCCACCGGCAACTGTCCCACTCACTCCCCTCCGCTGATCTGAATCCACATCACTCCCAGCAATTTGTTGCTGAACTTCACACTCCTCTATTAGAGCAGCTCTATAGAGGCACCAGCAGCACCAGCAGCAGGGATCATCCTCAGTGCATTTCTATAAATGTAATGAATGGGAGGGCGGCAGTAACAGAACCAAAGGGAAAGCTGAAACTCCCCAGCAGTGAAGAGCTGCCCCTTCTTGCTCTGCACTAACAACAAACTAAACTCAGTTCAGTGTGGAGTCAACAAAGCAGGGGTCTTAATTAGCTAGGCAGGCGTATACCATACAATGCTAATAGCAATCTTAATTGTAAGCTCTGCAGGGCAGGGACCTCGTTCCTACTGTGTTTTACAGTTAGGATTTATTATAATATGATATGGGACCGATTATCCAGAATGCTCTGGACCTGGGGTTTTCCAAATAACGAATCTTTCCATAAATTGGATCTTCATTCCTTAAGGGCTCTTACACACGGCCGTTTTTGCCTGCACTCCCCTGCGTTTCGCTTTCTTCCATTGAGCCGCAGGGGAGCCCAGGAGTAGATGCAGTCAATTATTTTGAAGGGGGCTGTACTCACACAGATGCAAGTATGAGCCGAACGCAGGTGAAATGCAACATGATGCGTCCCAACCTGCGTTTGTCGCTTACATGCGTCTGTGTGAGTACAGCCCCGTTCAAAATAATTGACTGCGTCTACTCCTGGGCTCCCCTGCGGCTCAATGGAAGAAAGCGAAACGCAGGGGACTGCAGGCAAAATCAGATCTTTCTGTAATTTGGATCTTCATACTTTAAGTCTACTAGAAAATCATGTAAACAATAAAAAAAAATAATAGGCTGGTTTTGCTTCCAATAAGGATTTATTATATCTTAGTTTGATTTTGGATGTTTTTGGATAAAATGGAGTCTAGACGGCCTTTCCGTAATTTGGAGCTTTCTGGATAATGGGTTTCCAGATAACGCATCCCATACTTGTCTTTTATTATAATACCTGTCTTCACTGCATCTACTTTGAACCTTGCTCAAAGATTGTACAGTGTTAGGTATCCTTGTAGGTCTTTATAATTTTCTTCCTTGGACATGTGTAATAATAAGTGGCCACTTCAAGCATTTGCACCAACATCTCTAATAAAGACGTATATATGACCTATATGTACCCGCCCTATTCAAATTGATATAAGTGTAAGTGTTTTAACGAAGTTTCGCTAAGCAGAGATGAACGGTAGTGAAAGTTCGCTATGAAATGCTCGCGTTGAGGAATTTACGCTAGCGAAACTTCACCAGCATTCGGCTGCCGAGCCGCCACTTCACATTAGTGAATTAGTAGTGAATTTGGACCTGACGAAGTGGTGTGGAGTGTGACGAAGCCTTCGCAGGTGAAAATTTGCCCTTTAATGATTTTGCCCCAATGTTCTCACAAAGATCTGACACGGCCCCTTATTCCTAACTCCATTCCATCTTTGCACACACTGGGCATTTTTCAGCCAAAATTGCACTATTGTAGGGCCGAGATCTGTCCCGTGTGTGTGCAGTAGGGTTGCCACCTTTTCCGGAAATTTTTGCCGGCCGTGGTGGGGGCGGGCACAAAAGGGGCGGAAGTGACACAAAAGGGGTGGAGCAACTGGGGAGTGGCGCAAAAGGGGCAGAGCCACATCGCGCGATGGTCAGAATGCTAAGAAAAGGTAAGTTTGGAGTGAAGGGCTTTTGTTAAAGGGATCCTGTCATCGGAAAACATGTTTTTTTCAAAACACATCAGTTAATAGTGCTACTCCAGCAGAATTCTGCACTGAAATCCATTTCTCAAAAGAGCAAACAGATTTTTTTATATTCAATTTTGAAATCTGACATGGGGCTAGACATTTTGTCAATTTCCCAGCTGCCCCTGGTCATGTGACTTGTGCCTGCACTTTAGGAGAGAAATGCTTTCTGGCAGGCTGCTGTTTTTCCTTCTCAATGTAAATGAATGTGTCTCAGTGGGACCTGGATTTTACTAGTGAGTGCTGTTCTTAGATCTACCAGGCAGCTGTTATCTTGTGTTACGGAGCTGTTATCTGGTTACCTTCCCATTGTTCTTTTGTTTGGCTGGGGGGGGGAAAGGGAGGGGGGTGATATCACTCCAAATTGCAGTACAGCAGTAAAGAGTGATTGAAGTTTATCAGAGCACAAGTCACATGACTTGGGGCAGCTGGGAAATTGACAATATGTCTAGCCCCATGTCAGATTTGAAAATTGAATATAAAAAAATCTGTTTGCTCTTTTGAGAAATGGATTTCAGAGCAGAATTCTGCTGGAGTAGCACTATTAACTGATGCATTTTGAAAAAAAATTTTTTCCAATGACAGTATCCCTTTAAGGGTATTATAAATTTACTAGTACATTGCCGGAAATTTGTAATACCGGCCCGGCCTTGGCAAGTGTTTTACCAGCTAGACTGATAAAATACCGGCCCTCTATATTACCTCCAGATAATAAAACAAAGACACACAGCACATACAGATTAGGATGGATAATGGATATCAAGACGCACAGCCACACAGACACACAAAACATGTGGATACAGATGCACTCACACAATGTATTCCTTTTATTGTCATTTTTTTCCAGTGTTTTTTATGCGTTTGACGTGTGTCAAAATGCCGGTTTGAGCGTGAAAAAAAAAAACTGCATTCACAAATTGATTCCATTCTATTTAGGCTGTACTCATGAGTGTTCTGAGTTGCGTTTTACTCCGTTTGAGTGTGTTTGTTTAGACGCTGCATTTTCTTGCGATTGACACACATTCAGCTATCAATAGAATAGAGGGTTGCGTTAGGAACGGGAAAAAAACGAGCTTAGCTGCATCCAAAAAGGTGTCTAAACGAAATATATGCGTTTTTTTTTGCACTGCATCGTGTGCTTCAAAGATGCATAAGCAAACGCTGGTGTGTAAGAGCCGTAAAAACGATTGTGCTTGTTGCACTAGTAATGTGGCCCCTCTTTGATCCAATGTTTTAAGTGGGTACATGGGGAATCACCCCTGTGTATTTGTACAAATATGTTGTACAGGCAGGGCCGCCATTAGAAATCACGGGGCCCCGTACAACAAAATTTTTGGGGCCCCCTGGGCCCCGCCCACACTGACGACCAAGCTCCGCCCCATATCCCGCCCACATCGCAGTTAAAAGACCACACAGACATCAGCGCTAAAAAAGTAACCCCCCCCCACACAAGTTGTAAAAAGCTATTGATGGTCAGGGCCCCCTTATAAAAAAAATTGGGGCCCCAAAAAAAAAAAAAATTAAAAATTTTTTTTTTTTAAAAACATTGGTGGCAGGGGCCCCCTGTTAAAAAAAACTTGGGGCCCCAACAAAAAAATGTAAAAAAAACTAAAAAATAAACAAACATTGGTGGCAGGGGCCCCCTTCTAAGTTAAAAACAAATTGGGGCCCCAAAAAAAAATTTGAAAAAAATTTAATTTTTTTTGAAAAAAAAAAAAACATTGGCGGCAGGGGCCCCCTTATAAGTTAAAAACAAATTGGGGCCCCAAAAAAAAAATTTGGAGAAAAAAAAATTTTTTTGAAAAAAAAAAAATGGTGGCAGGGGCCCCCTTACAAGTTAAAAACAAATTGGGGCCCCAAAAAAAATTTAAAAAAAAAATAATTTTTTTTTGAAAAAAAAAAAAAACTGGTGGCAGGGGCCCCCTTACAAGTTAAAAAATTTGGGGCCACCAAAAAGAAAATTAATTTTTTTTAAAAAAAAAAAACCCAAAAAAAAACAATGGTGGCAAGGGGCCCCTTACGAGTTAAAAAAAAAATTGGGGCCCCAAAAACAAAAGTTTTAAAAAAAAGATTGGTGGCAGGGGCCTATAGAATATTAAAATAATACATTGGTGGCCAGGGGATTAAAAAAAAAAAAACACAAACTGGTGTTCAGTAGAATTGAACTCATGGCTTCAGTACTTCAACTTTGCCTCCTTTCGTGACTTCGGGTCTTTTCACCGCTTCAGGACTTCGGCTTCGGCTGTTTTCGTGACTTCGGGTCTTTGCGCTGCTTCAGGACTTCGGCTTCGGCTGTTTTCGTGACTTCGGGTCTTTTCGGCGCTTCGTGACTTCGGGACTTCGGCTTTTTCCGTGACTTCGGGTCTTTTCGTCGCATCGGCTTCGGCTTTTCGGCACTTCCGCATTCGGCACTGAAGAGGCAAGACGTACGGCTCGGGCGCTCGTAAGGGGGGCCCGGATCTTCAAAAAAATGCAGCGCTGCCGGGCCCCCCTTCATGCCCGGGCCCGGTACGCTTGTCCCCCCTGTCCCCCCCTGATGGTGGCCCTGTGTACAGGAGCAGCGTGTCTGTCTTCCTATAACCTACTGATTGTGGAAAGGGGAAGATGAGACAATTAGGGGCAGATTTACTAAAGGGCGAAGTGAGCAACACTGGTGACGATTCGCCAGTGTTACCGCTTTCGGGCATTTGCCGATTTACAAACGGGCGCAGGCAGGGCCGCCATCAGGGGGGAACAGGGGGGAGAGTTGTAGGGGGCCCGAGGGTAAGGGGGGCCCCGGCCACACCACACTTACTTGATTAGCCAGGCCCCCGATCTTTCTGAGAGCTGCTGACTTCGGGAAGGCATGGACGTTTAAGGGGCCCTGGCCACCAATTTTCTTATAATGTGGGTGGGGGGGCCTGGCCACTAATTTTTTTTTCTGATGTGGGGTCCTAGCCACCAATATTTTTTAATGGGTGGACCCTGGCCACAAATGTTTTTTATGGGGGGCCCTGACCACCAATATCTTTTTATTTTTTTTTCAACATGCGGGAACCCTAGCCACCAATATATATATATATATTTTTTACTGTGTTGGGGAGGGCAGACCTGTAGGTGGGGCATGAGGTGGGCGCAGCCCAGGGGGCCCAGGAAATGTTGTCGTACTGTGCCCTGCGATTTCTGATGGCGGTCCTGGGCGCAGGCGTAACTTCGCTAGTGAAAGAGACAGACGCTAGCGGTCATTCGAACGTTATCGCCACAGGGAATTTTAGCTCTGGCGAATGGACGTTACTCCGCAAATTCACTAAGATGCGGATTTTACTGAACGTTACCTCTTTCGCCAGATTTGCATCCGCCAGCTCAGACCAGAAGAAGTGCAATGGAGTCTATAGATCTTCCTCAATCTTCTGTTACTTACATCATATTTTTCATGGAAAATCTCCCAAAAAAACGCTGGCGTCTTTTCCTTTTTTCAGAGTGATAACCTGCAAAAGTCCTTGAAAACATTTTTGGCCAACTGGGCTCACCCCTACATTTTCTAACATATGGAACATAAACTATACAGTGGGCTCATGTGTAGGGCATTATAACAACTCTATTGTCTTTATTAAGGTTCCCTGGACTTGTGTAGTGTAATGTATTTGCTGCAACATATACTCCCATTCAACTTAATTAGCCTGAGCAAAGAACTAATGCATAATCGAACGCTAGCGCATCTTCGCTTTGATTGCAAAAGTAACGCTAGTGAAAAATCGCCAGCGTTCAGCGCCCTGGACGTAACTTCGCATTTAGCGTTGTCTGAGCAAATTTTTATCTGGCAAAGTGTTGTGATGGGTGCAAAGCCATCGCTGGTGAATTTTCTCCGCTTAGTAAATTTACCCCATAATCTGTTGTACTTTCCCATGGGGTCCCATAATCTACTGTTAAGTGCAGTTAAGTGAGTTAAAGGAGAAACACATGATTAGCAGCACTTAAGCACCAGCCCTGGAAGTACGACGAGCTGATTAGAAGATTCTCTGTAATGATGAAAGTGCACTAGAAACATATACAAAAGTGTATGCGCTCATGCCATCAATTAAAGAGGCTGAGTAGCTGTTAGTTTGATGTAGAGAGTGACAAAAAAGTTGCGCATGTAAAAATTGACGCCCATTGATTTTAATGCATTTCGCGAATCTTCACAAATTTTTTCGGAGTTTCGCGAATTTTTCGACAAAGCGAAATGGGACACTGTGCATTCCCAGCCCAGGCCACATATGCTTTCATTACTTTAGTTTGCAGAAATGATTCCTTGCTTGTAATGGTGCCAACATATTCCCCAGAGCTTTCCAGAGATTATACACCATTCACATCAGCGGCACTGGAGCTTACAATCTATTCATCAACACTAGGGTGAATGTTATTAGAAGCCGATTAACTGGCATGTACGCCCATACCCATACATGGACATGGGGTTAATACACTCACATCCCTTACAATCACTCCCCAGGACCCTGGTGCTGCAAGGCAGGAGTTAATTAACCCTCGATATTAAACCCTTAGTAAATGTTCCCCTTAGTATGACGTAGATACTGATATTCCACGATATGTTTTCATTTTTTATTATTTGTTGTTTTTGAGTGATTTAGCTTTTTATTCAGCAGCTCTCCAGTTTGTAATTTCAGCCATCCAAAATGACCCTGACAACCCTGCATTGATTTGAATAAGAGACCGGAATATGAATAGAGGCCTGACGAGTAAAAAAAAGTAGCCTAGTGATAAATGTTTAGCCTGACAGAGCATTTGTTTATTTTAAATGGAAAGTATCAGAAGAAGAAGGCAAATAATTTAAAAACTATAAAAAATAATTAATGAAGACCAATTGAAAGGCTGCTTAGAATGGGATTTCAGTGCAGAATTCTGCTGGAGCAGCACTATTAACTGGTTCATTTTGAAAAAAATGTTGTTTCCCATGACAGTATCCCTTTAAGTACACTTTTAGTATGTTATATGGCTAATTCTAAGCAACTTTTCAATTGGTTTTCATTTTTCTTTTTTATAGTTTTTTTAATTATTTGCCTACTTCTTTTGATTCTTTCCAGCTTTTAATTGGTGGTCACTCACCCTGTCTTAAAAACAAACAAATGCCCTGTAAGGAGACAAATATATTGTTATTGCTACTTTTATTACTCATCTTTCTATTCTTACTCTTTCCAGCTTTGACATGGCGGTCACCCAACCCAATCTAAGAAAACATTAATCTTTAGGACTACAAATATATTCTTCTGCCTACTTTTTATTACTCATCTCATGATATAATATGAATATCATATTCCAGTCTCTTAAGGTGGCCATACACAAGGCGAGGGCGATATCGGGCTGATCTGATTGTTGGCCCTAGGGCCCAATGATCGGATCAGAATGGAGGCCATACTGGTGGTCGGATCGCGGGACCACATCAATGAACAGATGCGGCCATGATCTGACCAGATTTTTTTACCCTGCCCGATCGACATCTGCCCGACTTTTGCCCAGATATCGATCGGAGGAAGCCCGTAGGAGGGCCCCACACACGGGCCAATTTTATCGGCCCGTGTATGGGGGTCTTTGCTCCTTATCAATGCATAGTTACTAGGTAATCTAGACCCTAGAAACCAGAAATTGAATACTAGAGAGCTGCTGAATAAAAACTAAATAACATAAAACCGCAGATAATAAAAAATTAAAACCAATTACAAATTGTCTCAGAATATCCCTCTCTACATCATACTAACAGTTAAGGTAAAGGTGAATGACTCCTTTAACTTTTATTTGATTGAATCCTCCCATCACTGAATCAGTAGACTAGAATTTTTTTTACCATAAAGCTATGTTTCTCTTTTTTTAAAACAGCAAAAAAATATAACTTCATCTGTGTGCCGTACCATATATATAATACATTTTATACCCGTTATCTGGAAACCTATTATCCAGAAAGCTCTGAATTATGGAAAGGTCGTCTATCATAGACTCCAGAAAGCCCCTGCATGATGTGAACAGGGGGTCCCCAACCATTTTACCCATGAGCCGCATACAAACATTGGACTGGCGACCTACAGGAGGCTCTGATTGGCAGAACACTCTACACCAAAACTCCAGCCAGGAATTAAAAAATAAACATCTGCTTTGAGGCCACTGTGATGAACATGTTGTACACGAGCCACTGGTTAGGGATCACAGATGTAGAGATTGATATTCTGAGACAATTTGCAATTGGGTTTCATTTTAATATGTGTAGTTTCTGGGTTATTTAGCTTTTTATTCAGCAGCTCTCCAATTTGCAATTTCAGCAGCTAGAAGAAGAGGTAGAAGAGATAGTCTACCTATAGTGGAATATACAGTATTTGCCTGTGGGATCATCGTATGACTTTTCCTGAATAATCTTCCAACTTCAGCCAGTCAACTGCAACAATGGGAAATTCAGAAAGATCGTTTAGAAATGCAAAGTCATGCCAAGAGTGGCCCAGGACACCTGATTGTTGCATAGCCCATATAGGAATGTTGGATTCCATCTCTTCTTCAGGTCAATTGAAGGGCAACAGCGTCGCCAGATCATTCCAAATGAACTTGCCGCAGCCCAGATAAAAATATAAACTGACAGCCCTCGGGCAGAAGAACTGAGCGAATGGGGGATGTAACAAGGACGGCAGTTAAACAAAGCTATTAATATCTTTAATTCTGGAACATTTCCAAATCCATATTTGGAATTACAAACCGCATACTTGTCATTTTCTTCCTGATTCAGTCAAAGTTTTGAGACAGTTAAACCTTTCATACATTTATATTTGTCCTGGTCCAAATATAATTCACATCAATTAGGCATTTTTATTTATTTTTTTGCGTTGTCAAATGCCAATTGTGTTTCAGAATTTACACTGGGTTCTTGTATAACACTTATTTCAACTCAAGGTTAAAGACACGTAAGAGTTCTCTTAAAACCTCACCCTTACTGACTTTAAGGCTGGGCTTCCAGGTGTATCTTGGAGATCAACAATTCTCCAAATGAACCAAATGGAACCAATGGGCTTTAACGTCCCTCAACCTGAGCCCCATAGCCACTGCTCACGGCTCCCTAGGAAGACTCACCTCAATTTGGCAAATTCTAGGGCCTACAGGAAGGAAGTTGTGTAGGAAATAAGAGGCTAAACACTGTATTTACTGAATGTTATAAAAGTTATGGAGCTCATAGTAAAAAGCTGAGGGTAGGTTAGTAGGTACCACATGTCCCATCAAGAGTAGTAGTCCTTTTGAAGATCCTATGAGTGCAAAACCTGGAGCTGGAAAGTACTTATGGGTGCCTATGAATAATTTGTTAGAATAGAGAGAGATTTATTTTTGAGGGGTCAGAAATATATTAATATAATCATGATAGAGTACTAGTAGAACATATTGGTCTTATAGCAATTATTGCCTTCCTGAGAAGCGTATCAGTTTTATCCCACAGTGATTACTCCTTTATCTGTTTTCAGTCTTTTTTCAGTCTGTATCACAACCGTTCATTACTCCTTCCCACCTCCATTCAGATCCATTCATTCATGTCATCTGCTGAATGAATCAGTCTTTGTTATTTGGATTCACGTGTGTGGCCACAGACTGCTCAACCCCTGGTCCACATAATGCAAATATTGTCCTACACGTGGCCACATTCAACAACATTCTGTAACTCCAGTGGTTCTGCCCCATCCACTTTTCACTTTTGCACTTTGGGCTGTAAGCTCTACCAAGCCTTCTTGGTATATTTCTAATGATACAGTTGGCTTCTGTTAACTCTGTCTTAAATGATGCTTAATGTGATGGTATATTATTAAAAAAAATAATCGTTGGAATCTTTAGTTGATGTAATTAACATATAGTTGCAGGCGCCCAAGCAATGCAATTTAATTGACCTTTGTGGTTAGTGTGCAAATGAGAGACTGAAATATTCCATGTACAGTCATGCATGTGATCATCAGCGCTCAGTGTCGGACTGGGACACCAGGGGCCCACCCAAAAACCTTAGACCAGGGGCCCACTCTCAGTACTAATGTTCTTCATCTCCTCAATCAACCTTTATTTTCCTAGTTTGTTTTCTTTACATATTATAATCTATTATTCCATCTATTTAGCCTCCTTGTTCTCATAGAAATAGGGAATGGCCATAAAATAGGCCAAAGTTTAGCAGCATGAGGGCCCCCCTGGAGTTTTCCTGGTATCCCGGTGGGCCAGGCCGACACTGGCAGCACTATATAAAGATAATGGAAAGGCATAACCCAAACTGGTAATAAAAGGGGCTAAAATGTAACGAGGGCTATGTAATATAGATATCACTGTTGTGGATGTAGATTCTATGTGGGACATTCACTAAGATGCGTATTTTCGCCAGCGCTACGCAAATTCACTAAAATCCGAAGTTGCGCTCAGGGGAAGCGTAAGGTTGCGAAGTTGCGCTGGAGTTTTCGCCAAGCAAAGCGAAGTTACGCTAGCGATGCTTAATTTGCATACGGCGCCAAATTGAAGTTACAATGGAGGTATATGTAGCAGAACTACACAAGCCTGGGAAACCTTCAAAACAGCAAATAAAATTTTATTTTGCCCTACACATGTGCCCACTGTATAGGTAAGTTGCCATGAGTTAGGAAATGTAGGGGGGAAGGAGGGGAGCCCCAAAAAAACTTTTCAATCTTTTTCAGTCTATCAGCCATAAAAAAAGAAAAAACGCCAGCGCTTCACCTGGTCTGAGGTGGCGAAGGAACTTTGATTTTTCCACCAATTGACTCCAAATAAAACAGCAATATGACAGGTTTTAGATACAGTACATGATACATTTTGAAATTCGAATTTTCAATTTTTTTTCAAATTCAAATCGAATTTGGACTATTCCCTAGTCAAAGTACACAAAAATTAGCTCGAAATTCGAATTTTTTTAATCAGAACTTTCACTTCGACCTTTGATAAATCTGCCCCTGTGACTTTATGCAGTAACACAGGACAGTGTTTTCAAGAAAACCCAAAACATTCCATCAGCAATTTCAGTCCATGTCCCAAATAAACCCCACATTTATAACCCCCATTATTCTGAGATTATTCTGTAAATTCTGTTCATAGAAATGGTATATTTATTTCACAGTTCCCTGTGGGATAAAAGATCTGTTTTGTGCCCTTCATAAAACTGAATAAAAACACAACACGTTCTTTATTTCAATCTGGCGAAACATAAATATTTGCTTTCTTGTTTGTTTCGGTTGCATTTACGCATGTGAAGTCCCGGTCACTCCAGCCCCATCAAAGATGCAGGAAGAGTAAAATAAATAATCCTGTTCTTGCACTTTCTTCTGTTTATTGCTCCGGTTATGTCGGACTAACATGGCAGCTCCTGCAAAAGTCTTCTAGTGGCTCTTTTAAGCTGGCTCCCAAAATCAAGGGTTCAAGCAGAAAGCTTTTACGGGGAAATGTAATAAGATTCGCAAATTTGCAATATAAGATTTGCAAATAAAAATTGTAATATTCTTCATTAGACTTTTATTGCTTGTGAATCTTAATTGCGCATTTGGGAACCTTTAACGCCTGCTTGAAGGTGACGTTAACTTTTGGAGCAAAATTTTTCATTAAGACGTTTTATTACATACACTGCTCAAACTATAAAATTCATAATCGCTATCCAACTGTCAGATGAGGGGCAAAGGCTGAATTGTTCACTTTGCGAACATTTATTCGCATTGCAAACGGATTGAGAGCGATTTTTGTGTTAGTGAGCAATATTACATTCCCCTATTTGCATATTACAGAATGTTATAGTATGTTATAGAATGGCTAATTCCAAGAAACTTTTCAATTGGCCTTCATTTTTCAAATGGGGGTCACTGACCCCTATCTGAAAAACAAATGCTCTATAATGCTACAACTGTAGTGTTATTGCGACTTCTTATTTCTATTCAGGCCTCTCCTATTCATATTTCAGTCTCTTTTTCAAATCAGTGCATAGTTGCTAGGGGAATTTGGACCCTAGCAACCAGATTACAGAAAATTGCAAACTGGAGAGCTGCTGAATAAAAAGCTAAATGACTCAAAAACCCCAAATAAGAAAAAAATGAAAACCAATTGCAAATTATAGCAGAATATCATTCTCTATAACATTCTTAGGGATGCACAGAATCCAGGATTCGGTTTAGGATTCGGCCAGGATTCGGCCTTTTTCAGCAGGATTCGGATTCGGACAAATCCTTCTGCCCGGCCGAACTGCAAATTAGGGGCAGGGAGGGAAAACGTGTGACTTTTTCTCACAAAAGGTGGAAGTAAAAAATGTTTTCCCCTTCCCACTTCTAATTTGCATATGCAAATTAAGATTCAGATTCAGTTCGGTATTCGGCTGAATCTTTCGAAAAGGATTCAGGGGTTCGGCCGAATCTTTCGAGAAGGATTCAGAGGTTCGGCCGAATCCAAAATAGTGGATTCGGTGCATCCCTAATCATACTAAAAGTTGATTTGAAGATGAACAACCCCTTTAAGTTCTTTCAATATGTATGTAATTGTTACACAAAAGAGGAACGATGCGCAAAAACACAGGGTTTGCCCAAAATGCACCTTGCACCCATTAATTTGCAGCCACAGTTGTGCAGAAAATAGAAGTAGAATCTACAGTGTAATGAGCAGTATTATGATAACCCATGAGTGACAACGTGCACTGCAGTACTGAGTCACAAGAAGCAGTGCCTGTGGATGGTTTATCTGAAGTCCTGTATGACAGTTAGCTCAAGACTGCATTAACTGAAAACTATACCCCTCAAACAATGTAGGTCTCGATATAAAGATATGGCATAAAACAGCTAATATGTAAAACCCTGCTTCATGTAAATAAACCATTTTCACATTAATATACTTGTTTAATAGTATGTACCATTGGGTAATCCTAAATAGAAAACTGCCATTTTAAAAAATAAGGGCCGCCCCCTGGGATCGTAGGATTCACGGTGCACACAAACAAACCATACATGTTAGGTTGCATGAGCCAATTAACAGAGAGAGTCTCTTTTGCCTCAACACTTCCTGTTACAGTTAGAGCTGCAGTATTTCTGGTCAGGTGATCTCCGAGACAGCACACAGACCATCACAAAATGGTGGTTCAAGGCAAGAGATGTAAAAGGGCGAGATTTACTTACTTAAATATATATACCAGTTTGATAAGATTCTTTAATATCTCACTATCTGTTGCTCAAGTATTCATTTTTGGTGTATAGTTTTCCTTTAAAGGAGAATTCAACCCCAATGTTAAAAAACCTCTACCCCCCCACCCTACATAGACACTCCGGTGGAGTAGCGCATGAGCAGTTGGAGCAGTTTTCTGTTTTGCAACAACTGCGGAAGCGCAGAAACTCACTAAAATTGCAGAAGCGCCGGTCTCATTGCGAAGATTACTGAAGCGGCTGAAAATGGCGCGTGAACTCCCTGCACCGAGGGGTAAGTAAAAAGTTTGGGGTATTTGCCCGGGGTAACACTTAGGCTGGGGGAGGAGGAGGGAGGGGGGTCTGTGTAGGGTAGGGGGGGTAGTGTTTTTTAACTTTAGGGTTGAATTCTCCTTTGTGCCCTTGAACACTGCACTGTGCAACTTATGTGCTGCTGCTTTGCTCGGAAAAAAGAAATTTGCGGCTCAAGTCTTATCATAGGTCTCTGACTGCGGGAACATCTAAAAACCACACTTTGTATACGAAAGGTGTTTGTGCAAAAGTGGTGAGAAATTCTAAGCTCATCCCGAAATACTTGTGACCCGGGTGTACAAAAACCCCAGGTCCTGCACATATGTTGAATCCCGCTAGTTAACTCTTCAATAGCTTATGTGGAAAAAGGCACTCACCGAATGTTTGGAATGGCCCGGGTGCATCGCCTGAACCCGTAGCTGGGGTGAATGAAGAAACGATGAAGAGAACGGCAAGCACTCCTGGAGCCACTCGTCCTGACGCGTTTCGTATCTTAACGATACGTAGTCATAGGCACAATTGTGTTAATTGTGCCTATGACTACGTATCGTTAAGATACGAAACGCGTCAGGACTGTATGCTTTTACCCGACTGAAATAAAGCTGTTTTTAACCTATGAGTGGCTCTAGGAGTGCTTGCCGTTCTCTTCACTGCTGCTTTGCTCTACGTGATACAAAGAACAAAACCAAAACATTTTTGTCTTTTTATTGACCCTTTACAAACACTACACACACACACACACACACACAGAGTTGGGGGAGATTTGTGCATTCAGACAAGCTGTGTATAAGGTCACACTGCCTGTGGTTGGGGCACGTTGATGCAATCCAAGTCCTTGGTTCACCCAGAGTGATGAATAAAGGCAAAGCTTTAGCATATTTATTGTTGCTTTTTTTATACAAAGCATCTTGTGTTTCTTTATTATTTCTCAGAACCTTACAAGTGCATGGAATTCTAAGAAACAAACATGGCAGCCTCACCCACAAGACATTGTGAAGTCAAATCTGCATAATGAAAGGAAATTCGACTCTTTCATGTTCACTCTTTACAATTTACATAAATTCAAATTTTTAATGATTTTTATTTTTAAAGTCAAATGAAAAGCATGAAGTTGGAAGCTGTGAAGTCTCCCCTTAACCCCCCAACCAAATGCACCACTGAACCCCAACCTGATACTGCTCAATTTTCATTGGTGTATAGTAATTCCCCCATCCCATCCAGTTTTACAATTTAAAGAACTAAACCCAAAAAATTAATATGGCTAAAAATGCCATAATTTATACACTGAACTGATTGCACGAGGCTAAAGTTTGAGCTTGTCAATAGCAGCAATGATCCAGGACTTCAAACTTGTCACAGGGGGTCACCATCTTGGAAAGTGTCTGTGACACGCACATGCTCAGTGGGCTCTGATTGGCTGTTGAGAAGCTAAGCTTAGGGCTCGTCACTAATTATCCAGCAGAAAATGAGCTTCCCCTGTAATATAAACTGATGCTACAGGTTTGCTGATTATTAAATTCTGATGCTAATTGCACTGGTTTCTGTGCTGCCATGTAGTAATTATGTGTATTAATTACTAATCAGCCTTATATTGTGACATTTCTATTCTATGTGTACTGTATATTGTGAGTGGCTCCCTAAGCTCAGTAAGTGACAGCAGCACAGAGCATGTGCAGTGAATCAGCAGAAAAGAAGATGGGGAGCTACTGGGGCATCTTTGGAGACACAGATCTTGCTTGTTTACTCCGGAATTCTTGGAATTTGGGGTTTTCCAGAAAAGGATGTTTGTAATTTGAATAATCATACCATAAAGGGGTTGTTCAGCTTTAATTCAACTTTGACCATAACGTAAACATTTATATTCTGAGATTTGCAACTGGTCTTCATTTTTATGGTGGTTTTTCTATTATTCAAAGAGGTTGTTCCCCTTCAAAGGAACTTTTAGATAGTAGAGAGATATATTCAGAGTCAATTTGCAATTGAGCTGCTTTTTATCCAGCACCTCTCCATTTTGCATTTTCAGCAACCTGGTTGCCAGGGGGCAAATTCCTCTAGCAACCATGCACCGATTTGAATAAGAGACTGGAAAATCAATAGGAGATGGCTTGAATAGAAAGATTAGTAATAAAAAGTAGCAGTAACATTATATTTGTAGCCTTACAGAGCATTGTTTTTAGATGAGGTCGGTGACCCCCATTTGATAGCTGGAAAGAGTCACTCCTACTACAAAAACATTTAAACCCGGAAACACACCCAATATGAGTGCTTTGCCGTCAATATGGATTTATGCAGATGAGTTACCTTTAATTAAAGGGTGCTGTTTTATTATTACAGAGAGAAAAGAAATAATTTTTTAAAAATACATGTTTTTGCTTAAAAATTCACTTTTTGCATGATTTGGAATTTTGCGGATAACAGGTTTTCGACATGGGACCCCCTACCTAAATGTGATACTTGTACCGGTAAGTCTTTTTATAAATAAATAGAAAAATATATATATATAAATAACATTCATTTATTCCCATCAGCCCCAGTACCAGTGGAGCGTACCATGCAATATCCATATCCATATCGCAGCCCCAGAAACAAACTAAGGTCGGGTTCGGCAGGAACCAATTAGCCCGCCAGGTTATCTTCTTTTAGAACTTGGAAAGAAATCTGCACGGAGAACATATAAGTTCAGCAAATTACATCCAGGTGGGAATTGAACTCCAGAACCTGGTTCTGCAAGACAGAATTGCTTACCACTATCTGATTGCAGAACATGTAGATCAGGGAATATTTCCCAATGTTCCTCTAAATTGGGGCCTTACACATTATGATCCCAGAACACTATTACAATGTTTCAGATTAACATATAAATGTGTTTCTTGCTCAGACCCATTTGCCGTCCTTCATAGAAGAATTTTTTTTTAAAGTGTACCCAAAAGATTTCGCTTTACGAGGCAAACACAAAATACAGGGAATGTTGGTGCCGTGTACAGTGTAGCTCATTACATCATTTTGGTTATTTACAAGTACAAGAGAGCACTATGGTGCAAAACTGTCCCCCTTTGTGCTCATTTAAATGGTCTTGTGTCTGGGTTTGGCTGAGCTTTGAACCCCTTTTTTTTTTGGGCAAGGTACAAAACTAGAAGCCCCAAGGCAGCTCTGTTCTTACCACCTGACATAGGTCGGACCCTAACCTGCTTTCACCCTACCCGCACCCAGCCGACCCGGCTCCACTCCTCCATTTAAAGACCAGAGCCCCGCAGTGACGTCACGAAAGGTGTGGGGCAGGCGCAAATCTATAAATGGAGGAGCTGGAAGTGTTAGTTCGAAAACTTGATGCGGGTCCTGCGGGTTTTGGGCCTGCCTGCACATCACTACTGCGCCCGCTGGTGATCCCTGAAAAAAGCACAGCTTAAAGGAGAACTAAACCATGAAAATGAATATGGATAAAAATACCATATTTTATATACTGAACTTATTGCATGAGGCTAAAGTTTGAGCTTGTCAATGGCAGCAATGATCCAGGACTTCAAACTTGTCACAGGGGGTCACCATCTTGGAAAGTGTCTGTGACACTCACATGCTCAGTGGGCTCTGATTGGCTGTTGAGAAGCTAAGCTTAGGGCTCGTCACTAATTATCCAGCAGAAAATGAGCTTCCCTGGCTGTAATATAAGCTGATGCTACAGGTTTGCTGATTATTAAATTCTGATGCTAATTGCACTGGTTTCTTTGCTGCCATGTAGTAATTATCTGTA
Organism: Xenopus laevis; assembly: GCF_017654675.1. Lineage (NCBI taxonomy): Eukaryota > Metazoa > Chordata > Amphibia > Anura > Pipidae > Xenopus > Xenopus laevis. Next base: position 12,591,106 of record NC_054382.1, read on the forward strand.
TTAATTACTAATCAGCCTTATATTGTGACATTTCTATTCTATGGGTCAAATTTACTTATGGTCGAATATCGACCCTCGATATTTGACCAGTCGAAGTAAAATCCTTTAACTTCGAATATCGAAGTCGAAGGATTTACCGCATTTCCTGCGACATTTACTTACTGAAAGAGTCAGAAGAAGAAGGCAAATAATGGAAAACCATAAGAAATAAATAATGAAGACCAATTGAAAATTTGCTTAGAACTGACCATCTATATTATAATAAAAGATAACTTAAAAGTGAACCCCCCTTTAATGCTATTTGGAGGCAAAACAAGCCTAGTGGGTTTATTTAATGTTTGAGCTAGCCCCATACTGTGTGTAGCACGATGGAGTAATAGTTGTGTCAGCTCATCTTTCAGCTCCAATGTAAATATTTACTCACTCCTCCATGAGAATGTACGCCGTTGCTCACTATATGCACACTTAAGTTACGGGCCAAGGAAGTATATATACAGACAGCCCACGGCTGTTTATTGTGTGTCAAACTTTTAATTACGACAAGTACAACCTCGTTTATAGTATTCTCATTCCTTAGACCATTTAGTCACACGTAATTTGATGTGCGACCACCCAGAAAGGGACAACTACTGCTTCTTCTTCTCTTATATTCTTGCTGGTTTGGGTTGGTCAGGTTGGGAAATTCCTTAGCAGAATAAATGAGTAACTTATTTTTATTTCCATGTTGGTTCTCTCACTGAAACACAATTATGTTGTGGATCCTCTACTCAGTTGGGTAGAACAAGGAGCTACACAATGGCCTAACCAGGACCACTCTTTGCTTTACCCAACTGTCAGCGGATGATCCTGGGTCACCATACACTGCAAGTGGGTTTCTGTGCCATATACTTTATTGGCAATTTTCTTCTTTACTTCACAGGACACAAGTCAAACCAAAACTTGCATACAAAATAGGTCTATCTAATTCCCCAAAATGCATGAAATGCCTCCATTCAGAAGGCAGCTTGAAACATGTTCTGTCGACTTGCCCCGCACTGGATGTCTTTTGGGGAGAGGTCCTATTATAAATAACCACACTGTGCAATATTCCTGCAATCCATTTGAATCCATAAATACTTGGCAGTAAAATCCATTCTAGAATGCTGGACAGCCACAAAACCTCCTTCAAGACAATTATATGAACTTAAATGACTATACACTATGTAACTTCAAATTTTTCTAAAATAAAATCTAGGGAAATTCGAATTTCAAATTTTCAATTCGACCCTTGATAAATCTGCCCCTATATGTTTTCTTCAAAAACAAACATATTAACGCCCAGGCTCACATTTGAATGTACAACACAACAACATGCCAAATCCTCTTGTTTTTACTTTGTATTTTTATTTTGTTGTTTGAAATGAATAAAAATAGTTTCAGAAAAAAATAAAGTCTCTCTGTTGGGAAATACACTACCCTTCACTTCTACCCTACACTTCTTTCTCTGGGCAGCACAACCTGCTGGAATTCTCAATAATAAATCAAGGCTTAACAAATTGCATTCCAATCATAGTTCTCATAGCAAGGGCCTTCTTGGTGGGACTTTATTCCAAAAAAATCAAACATGATAGTTAGTTCTTCAGTGGTTGTCAGGCACAGATTTGTGGCAAGGGCACAAAGCCTGGGACTAGGGAGGCAAGATTTTAGGGGAAGGTGGTGGTTGTTAGACTTTTTTCAGCTCAGACGCCCCTTGGAGGTCCATCCTTTGGTGAAAGCCACCCATAGCTCATGACAGGATTACAGATATAGGAAAACACTGATGTATCAGTTATTCGACCCTAGTTTACAGAATATGTAGGTCGACAATTTAGAGTTATCCCCAAATCTCACCCAAATGGGCCTTCAAGCTGGACTTACAGGAGTATCTATGAGAGCAAACCATATCCATATCCCATAGCTCACCTTAATTGGCCTTTAGATTGAGCTTTCCTGCAACTGCTCCAGGCTGCCCAATGGAGGTTGGCTCCAAACTTTGGAATAAACATATAAAGATGTTTTTCTAGACTATATGTTTTCTAGTAGGCGCCAAAAGCTGCTTTTTACTACCTTATTATTTGATAATACTTGACACTAAACTCTTTTACTTGGATGATCTGTACAGATTTTATAAATATAACACCATCTGCACAAACATCGCTTAAGTATCTAAGCAACCTTTAAGTGATATAATAAGCAAATCAAAACCAGCTAATTTAATTTCAAGATCTTCAATTTTCCAAGAGTAAGAACATGGGTTCAGGCATTCCATGGCAATCAGTCTTTTAGGGGGTTATTTATTAAACTCAGAATGCAAAAATCACGAAGAATTCGTAATTTTTTTTTATATAAAATCAGACTTTTAAAAAATCACGAATTTTTTGGAACTTATTAAACCCCTAGGATGGAAAAGTCTTTATCTGAAAATCCGGCATCTCAGATCTGTCGAGGTTGCATATAAGTCAATGGGAGAAGTCCCAATGATTTTTTGGTGTGCACTGGGTTTCGGGCAATACCCCGAAGTTTTTGGAGTTTTGGGGTGAAAATTACGAAAAAATTTGGAAAATCGTGAAAATTGGATGAAATTTTTTTTGAAAATCTGATTTTTTTCCCGCAAAGCAAATTTTTGGGAAAATTTAATAATAAAAAACCCGAGCGGATTTGATCGGAGCTTGTAGCAGAAAATATTAAGATAAATTCGGACTTTGATAAATAATCCCCTTAGTATTTTAATTGATCAGACAGATTAGAACATTTCTGTTGGATTATGAATATATCTGTGCATGTATTGCCTATCTGACAATATCCATTCACCACTACTATTTCTGTCGATTAATGGCCAGAACATCATCTGATTTGTTATTTAACCTAACGATCATTTAGATTGCTGCATTAAAACGAACGATCGATTTTCTTATGTTCGTCGTACAGGTACAAGGAATTAAATGTGAACATCTACGGACAGTTTTAGGCTTTGCATCAACATCATCAACACAATGTCCAATGTGGTTAAATGTGGTTGGGTTTATAACGTATTTTATACTCAGGCTTCAAAAAAGTATTTATTTATTTGACAAATTGTATTTTATTATGAACAAAAAAAATTCTTTAAGATTGCCTTTTCCCTAGCAATTTTTTGGAGTTACCATATACTGTTTAAACTCACACAAGGAACCTGTTTAGATAAATCTGCTTAAAATAGCCAGCCTAGTAATATATATGGCAGGGAGCAGCTTGAGTGGTTACTTGTTTTAAAATGTTGAATTTATATTTCCAATATGTGTTTCCTTAAAGGAAATGCAATAAAATGCAGGATGTGCTCTGTGTTTATATGAGAGTAATGATCTAATGGACAGGAATAGAACAATCTCAGAGATCATTTGCCCCATGAATAAGTCTTTACTGCTTTCCACCTCTGCTCAAAGTTACTTACCAGGTATGTCCATAAGAAGCCTTTCAGGTTTACAAGAACAAATCGGAAATCTGAAGAATATTATCTGTTTTAACCAAATGAATATATTTTTTTCTTTAAGTACCAACATGAGGATTTTGAGAGATACAAAGAGATACTTCTTTCAAACATTACTACCGTATTTGTGTAGGTGATGTGAGTTAATTGGGAAAATATTCCCTGAGGGTGTGATCTCTAATTGTCCCTAGTCTTATCATGTATCATGTAGGAAACTGTTTATCTTTGGGGGTAGTTAGATGAACGTCAATGTTAAAGGACTGCAACAAGTGAAGGAGTGCCAAAATCAAACCAGGCGCCTGGTAAGAAGCAAGGTCAGACGGGCGAAGGGTCAGTTCATGCAGCAAAGGTTCAGACACAGCAGTCCATATGAGTCCAATGCAACGCATTCTGTGCATCAATGTTGACATGCACCCGAGACAAAACATGCACACCCGGGCACCAAACAGCTCCAATCTGTGCCAAAGCATGCTGAAGAATGTGCTAAGAAGGACTGCCTTTGGAACATGCCTGACAAGTCTATAAAAAGGAAAGGATCATATATGTCTCCCTCTTTAATGTGCTGGAGGACCCAAGGCAAAAGTGGACTTCACAAGGAGAAGCTTGAACCCAAATGTACAGTGGAAGTCTGGGACAGTGATAGACTAGCATTTATTTGCTCCACCAAGGAGAAGCAATGTGAAGTTATTAATTCCTAGGTGGCATTGACTAACTCTAAGGACCCAAGTGGCAAGGAACCAAGGATAGCTTGACAGTTTCCTGGGATGCGATTAACGAAGTGAGTCAGTACTTTAGGGTTGTAGATTGGGTTGCCATCTTTTTGGAATAAACTCACCTGCAACGAGGGGGGGAGGCAAACAAAATGGGTGGTTTGTAATGTAAAAGAGGAGAATTGATGACAAAATGTGAGCAGAGCTGTTACATCACTGGCACCACAGGAGGATCAGGGAAGAAGAGAAAGGTTGTGTTTAGGCAGTTTTACCATGAATTAAGGGGAGAGGTCATGGGCTGAGTCTTGGAGTATTTCAGATTTACTTAACCAGTAAGAATGGGGGAGCAGGAGGATTAGAGTAGGATGACTGGAGCAGGAGGACTGAAGCAGGAGGGCCGGAACAAGGAGCAGGAATAGATACAGGAACCAGAAGAGCAGAGAACAGAATAGGAACAAGACAAGGCAAGGAAGGGTTTGTTTGATAGATAGATAGATAGACAGACAGACAGACAGATAGATAGATAGATAGATGATAGAGAGCTTTGAACGAATTGTCCTGTTTATAGAAGAAGGGGATGTTAGTTCAGTAAACATATCCCAACTTTCAAATGAATGCTTTTGGCATAAAAATAGGAAAATCTTGATTTTTCCATATTTTTGTTATACAACGCTGCTATATGTATTGACTATAGTATTTACAAATGATCCAAGAGCATATATTCCCCTTTCAATGAACTTCCTTTTTTTGTTGCTGCACCTCTCCAATATGGAATTTAAAATATTATCTGGTTGCCCCCATCAACCAGGCATTGGTATGACGGAAAGACTGCAAGGTGAATAGGAGAGGGTGTGAACAGGGAGATAAGCAATAAATAATACAAATGTAGCTGCGCAATGAATCTGCTTTGTGGCTGCCAAGTGTTGCTGCTGATGTTGACAGCCCAGTTCCATTTTTATTATTAGGCTGGAATCATTCAATAACAACAAAAACAACATAAATTGTCTGAACATTGCAATGTCTATATAATACTTAAATAAATGTTATATGAATTTCCCCTTAACCCTGGTAAATGCCATGTGCAATATGGTGTCTTGATATCCATTGACCTTAAGTTGCATTATTCCTAATAGACTGTTGGGCTAACTCACAATTCATGTGTTTTTGCTGACATATTGCCATGTATTTCAATGTCTGGTCTTCGTCACATCACTTCATCGAAAATTTCCTCTTCAAAATACAATTTGACCGTTTGTGTATACAGAGCTGGCCTAATGGCTTCACTTTGTAGAGGTTACTCCTTGTATAATGTATCCTTTCTCTAAGAAGATGAACAATAATGAATGCAGGCTTAGAAAAGGCTTTAAAGTGTGTTTTTCTGTAACATTTATTTTTACCATATTGAGATGCTCATCATGATGTGTCTCATGTCCATAATAACATCATGCAGCTTTCACGATCAAACACACCACTTGTGGGTCCATTAACTGCATCCACTTTAGCCCAACAACAGTAGATTGCAAGATTTAAATTTGATCATAAGGATTATTTACAGTAAATCCCTTGTCAAATTAAGACCTAGATAAATTGTGGTTTTATGCTTAGATTGTACAAGAGCAGAAATTGCACAAGTCAGGTTTTCTGCCAATATGGTCGGTGTTTACTATAAACTCACCATTTCCCCCAAGAATAAAGGCTAATAATTATGAATGAACAAACGCGTGAATTAATAATGGAATTTGGTATTACAAAAATCTAAAATGATCTTTACAAAGTATTCAGCACTGGAATCCAATAATGGAAGCATACCACAAGAAGCCAGTCATTCTTCTTTGATTATTGTAAACCCTTTCGGGTGTCACCTTCTAAGGTTGGATTAAAGTCCAAGCTTCTCACCTCCTGGAGGTCCAACATAACTGGGATACCTGTACAGCAGACTGGGAAGCCTGGTATATAATGGAGTGTCTCTAGGGTTCAAAGGATACGTCATAGGGAGTTTCACTAATAAATACAATTCTTAATAACTTGTTACTGTAGAAAGAAGTGATTGACGAATACAGTCCAAGTAACAGTCTCCTCTAAAGCTCCAGATGGGTAACAAAGTTTGGTCAATGAAAAACAGTTCTGCCTGACAAGCTCGTATAAATAAATAATTAAATATAATAAGAATTGCCTAGGCTTCTTCCAGCAGATAAAAGGAAGGTGCTTGGGTTACCTCTTGGGCTTTAGGGAGCTCAGCAGTGTTAGGGTCACTTCACACACTCAGATTCGGGGAGATTAGTCTTCGTTTTCAGAAGACTAGCCGGCGGGAGGCAGTTCGGGGAGATCAGTCGCCCCGAAGAAGAGGAGGAGATTTGGCGCCGGGCAACTAATCTCCCCAAATCTGAGTGTATGCCCTGACACTTAGGGGCCAATTCACAAAGGGTCGAATATCGAGGGTTAATTAACCCTCGATATTTGACTGGGAATTAAAATCCTTCGACTTCGAATATCGAAGTCGAAGGATTTTAGCGCAAATAGTGCGATCGAATGATCGAAGGAATAAAAAAAATAAAAAAATATTCCTTCGATCGAACGATAAAATCCTACGAATCGAACGATTCAAAGGATTTTAATCCAACGATCGAAGGAATATCCTTCGATCATAGGCTAACATTGAGTTCGGTAGCTTTTAGATGGCGAACTAGGGGGTCGAAGTACTTCAACTATCGAATGGTCGAATAGTCGAACGATTTTTAGTTCGAATCCTTCGATAGAAATCATAGTCGTAGTCGAAGGTCGAAGTAGCCCATTCGATGGTCCAAGTAGCCCAAAAAACACTTCGAAATTCGAAGTTTTTTTACTTCGAATCCTTCACTCGAAGTTAGTGAATCGGCCCCTAAAAGTAATTTTCTCCAGTCTTGGTTGGATCTCTAGGCCTCTCTGTAGGGAAATATACCTGCTGCTTCCCTGAATGGGCTATATTTAAAAATGTATATATTAGAGGCTGGTATTTTTAGGGTGATCCAATGCCTCCTCCCCCTAGAAGATCTATATAAGAACAGCACCCTTGCCCCTTGCTGGCTCCTGCAAAATGATCACATTGCGCCCAGGCCAGTGGTAATAATAATATAATAATACCCCAATGAATGCAGCATTAACGCGCATACAGAACGGTGTATGAACCTGCTGCCCCCTTGCTTTGTAAAAAACTAACATTTTATAGTATTTTACTAATATATGCCCATGGACTTCAACATTACCATACACATTTACTCACCCAGGATTCTAACTCTACACCCACGTTTTATAGGAACCAATGCTGCTTTCTAGCTAGCCCTATTCATTTATGCCACTAACTCTCCTAAGCAAAGGTGCAAATTCTCATCTAGTTTTTTATCCTAGGGTCTCTGCCATGACTGATGTTCTTCACAACATTTGGAATGTACATTTTCTTCTCAACTACTTCATATCCCAAAATGTTTTTTTAGGCACAGCAGGACCATTTAATCAGGAAGGATTCATTTATACCAATCTCCTTGAACTCAATGTATTTTTTGGAGAGAACTTTGATTACTCTGCCTAAAATAACCAAGAAGGATATTAATTCTTTTTTTCTTTTTTTTTTTTTTTTTCATTTTGTTCTTTCTAATTTCTTTATATTCCACTTACATGATTACATTACTTATCTGGGATAGAAAGTAGCACACTGCATAAACGGATACAGAATTCAAGTCTGGATTCTTGTCTGAATGTAGGAATAAGCACTCACAGATCCTTAAAACATTTTATGATTTTTTTTTCTCTCTAAAATGCAGCATTGATAAGCTGTATGATTGCAATCTTTTATTCATAATATTATTTATATAATCTTCAGACATGAGTTTTTTAATAGGGCACAGTAAGCCTGGGGAAACCAATGCCTTTTAGGTTAACATGTGACCTAATTTATACGAGTGTGTCCCAAGGGGAGGAGCATTAGTTCACCAAGTTGCAAGAGAAATGAGTGGTGGGATGGGATTCGTTAAGGCAGGGGTCCCCCACCTTTTTTACCCACGAGCCACATTTAAGTATAAAATAATGTTGGAGAGCAACACAAGCATGCAAAAAGTTCCCTGGATTCCAAATAAGGGCTATGATTGGGTATTGGTAGCACCTATGTGGACTTGGAGCCAACAAGAGGCTCAATTTGGAAGTATACATGTTTTTTATGCAACTAAAGCTTGCCTTTAAGCCAGGAATTCAAAAAAAAGAAAAACACCTGCTTGGAGGCCACTGGGAGCAACATCCAAGGGGTCAAAGAGCAACATGTTACTCACAAGCTACTGGTTGGGGATCACTACATTAAGGGGTCGATCTGGCGACTCCAAGATTGCCTTGTGGACAATACTACTTGGCCCAGATCATGCCCTGTGCTCCCATACAGCAGGTCCTGGCAGGTCAAACACATGCTTGAATCAGGCGCTGATTTATCTATTTTTTCAAGAGGGTCGTAATGTGCAGTTCCATCCAGCCTCAGCCCGTCTGCATCCAAATATATCCCATTCCTACTCATGTAGGGTGTATGAAGGATTATGTTTGTTTGCATCTTTAACAACCTGATAGGTCAATATGAACAGTCACACACTGGGGTTTATTTGCTAAAAGCATTAAAAATTGCACAAGTAAAGCAACCAGTTAGCAATAAGTTTTCGATCAATTTACTACAGGTATGGGATCTGTTATCCGGACCCCCATTATCCAGAAAGTTTGTAATTATGGAAAGGCTGTCTACCATAGAGCCTATTTTATCCAAATAATCCATAATTCATTTTTCTCTGTAATAATAAAACAGTAACTTGTACTTGATCCCAACTAAGATATAATTAATCCTTATTGGATCCAAAACCAGCCTATTGGGTTTATTTAATGTTTTCATGATTTTCTAGTAGACTTAAGGTATGAAGATCCAAATTATGGAAAGATTTATTATCCAGAAAGCCCCATACCTGTCAAGTCAAAAGAATTAAATTATGATTAGCTGCATGTTGCTGAAAGTAGCTGAAACCACATATCTATGTCCTGATGAATTACTTCTCATTAAAATTCACTTTTCAGCATTTTTATGCTCATTGATGCAGAAAAATAACTCAAAGTTAAAAAAAAAAATATTAGTATTTGTGGAGAATGAAACAATATTGTCAATTGAACCAAGCAAGTTCATTTGATTTTAAGTAAAGCAAGGCAGTTCATGCAAAAAGAGTTCTTGTAAGGAAAGTAGTAGAGTTCACGACAACAAATATTTGGGGGGGAGGGTTCCCATACAACCCCAGGTGATTAGTAAACTCACACAGGGTTTCCTTAAAAATTGCTTAAAGAGGAACTATCACCAAAATTAAAATGTAATATAAGCTTCAACATTCTGAAATAAGAAACTTTCTAAATACAATCAATGAAAATTCTGTACTTTTTCTGAAATAATCAAGTTCATCTTCACTATCCCTCTCTCAGCATCTGTTTCTTCTGTCTTCATGTAGCAATTGGGTGTCAGATACTCATTGACAGTTAGATCCAATATATCTTATAGGGGGGCTCCTTTTGCCTAGAAGATGTATTAGATCTCACTCTATTAAAATCACCAGACATCATGTCTCTCTACATGCAGGATTTGTGCAAAAGGCAGTTATTTTGTTAGATTTTGTTTGTACTGGAATCAGTTATTTGAGTGAGCTCTAATTCATCTGCTAGGAAAGGAAGCCCCCCTATAAGATATATTGGATCTAACTGTCAATGAATATCTGACACCCAACTGCTGCATGAAGACTGAATGAAGAGAAACAGATGCTGAGAGAGGAATAGTGAAGATAAACGTGATTATTTTAGAAACAAGGCAGAATATTTAATTGATTGTATTTAGAAAGTTTCTTATTTCAGTATGATGAAGCTTATATCAAATTTTGATTTTCGTGACAGTTCTCCTTTGAATCTGAAATTGGCCCCTTAGAGTGTCTTCTTACTATTCTGCACCCACACTGTACATAACCCTTCCACTGGAGACGCAGGCATAGAGATGAACAATTTGTAGCTATACCCCCCAATACCCCCAACGACCACCCCTGAACACTGGCTAATAAATGATTTATGTGCAGATAATACCTTAACAGCTACTGGGAAATGAACGTACAGTAAACAGAACAAAGAGCAACGTATAAAACCGGTGCTTAACAATAACATCTCATATACAGTTGTATTTCACATTCTCTCAGCTCCCTGCACCCTCTTGCACCTAAGCCCTAAGAAGCCCTAAATGGCAGCAGCATTAGGCATGAAACCCTTTTGGTTCATAATAGAAAAAATCATTTATCTTTTTAACTGAAACAGCTTTTTGTCCTGAGAGGCGGCAGCTTGTAGTGACATCAAACTCGGCACATTTCAGATATAAGGCAGAAACAGCCTATAAAACTCACATAAATGACATTATAGCTGCACACTTTTAATAACCCCTATTGCTTGCTGCATTAGACCATAACACAATATGCCAGCAAACTATAAATAAGTATTTTATTGTCCGGGCAGAGGCTGTGAGTTGTGATTGAACCCAGAATTCCGTGGTTCAGTGCTGAGCCAAGAATGCTTTCTGAAAGCTAGAAATAGTCAAGCTGTGCTCTGCGCACTTATTAGTAACAACCTATCCGGACCTCTTAACCCATCTGCACTGGAACTTGCAAGGACTTAGTTTAATCAGAGGTTTTATAGGTGAGTAACAACTGTACTGGGTGCAAAACATTAAATTACTATCACTGTACTAAGACACATTGAACTCATTAGCTACTAGAAGGCTCTGGGCATATTAATTGGTGCAAAATACTGTGGAGCAAGGGTGCCCTATACTTAAAGGAGAAGGAAAGGCAACGTTAGGCACCCCCAGGTGATCTCATATACTTACCTGAAACCCCAGGCCGGTGCTCCTATCAGAACAAGAACGGATTGCACACCCAATTTTCAAAATTCAAAAAAAGTTTAAAATGTTTATTACAGAAAAAAAAGGGTAACAGAAATGACATAAATAATAATAAGTAAGCCCAACGCGTTTCAACCATACTGGTCTTCCTCAGGGTCACAAATAATAAATAATCAAAAAGAAAAAGGCAGCAGCTGCCTTTTTCTTTTTTGAGTATTTATTATTTTTTCTGTAATAAATATTATTTACTTTTTTTGAATTTTGAAAATTGAGTGTGCAATCCGTTCTTGTTCTTTTGTATACATGTTTGGAGACCCTCGTCATCTATGGATTAGCACCTCATACTTTATTTTTAGGGTGTGCGCCTTCTTACCTTTATCAGAAGAAAACTGCGCCAGCCTGGGATTCTTCCAGCAAGCACCACAGAGCGATTGGCTTCCGGCGTCTTCTATCTTCAGATTTCCCAGGGCAGACGCATGCGCCGTAGAACGAAATAGCCGACTTTTTCATTAAAGTTCGCCTTTTTGCGCTACTGTGCATGCGCACCTATGCAAAAACAGAAGAAGCCAATCGCTCCGGGGTGCTTACTGGATGAATCCCGAGACCAGTGCAGTTTTCTTCTGATAGGAGCACCGGCCCGGGGTTTCAGGTAAGTACATGCGATCACTTGGGGGTGCATAACTTTTGGCACCCGCAAGTTAAAAGACCTTTCCTTTTCCTTTAATATCTGCCTTGTGCCAGCATTAAATGCAGGACTCCCACTTTGTGTTGCGCCCATAGCTGCTCCAGTGTGTAACTACTGAGAATCATGCCTGTGACTCTTGCACGGTGGGTGCAATTTGCTCCCTAGTGCATGCACTTTGCACTTTGGGTGCAAGGTTTGCCCATGTTAGTAATGAGCACAACTAGGTTGCAATGCTGGGGAAACAAAGGATAAAATCATAGGTGTTTGTACCCCTGTTTGCACAGAACACAACCTGGTTAATGAGCCCTCAGGTTTTTAAAGAAAAGCAAATACTTTTTGATCCTAATTAAACTGAAAAGGTCACTGAAATAACTGCCAAGGCCTATCATGACCACAGCTATCAATTATTTACAGTATATGTAAAAAAACACAAGGATTTACTTAATAAATTAAGTTTGTTAATGGGGAGGTTCACTGTTGAGGTAACTGTTAGTATGTTATAGAATGTCCAATTCCTGGTCACTTTGCAATTAGTTTTTATTATTATTTTTTAATAGTTTTATACGTATTTTCTTTGCCTTTTTCTTCTTAAAATGGCTAAGTCTAAGCAACTTTTCCATTGGCCTTAATTTTTTTCTATTTTGTAGTTTTAGAATCGTTTGACTTTTCCATCTGACTGGTTTGGCTTCCAATAAGGATTAATAATGTCTTAGTTTGGATCAGGAAATAATTTTTTAAACAAATGGATTATTTGGATAAAACGGAATCTATAGGAGATTCTGCCCCACCCTACATCTCTGCTCCACCCTACATCTCTGAACTCATCTCTATATACTCACCCAATCGCTTACTACGCTCCTCTACTGACCTGCTACTCAACACTTCTCTGATTACCTCCTCACACTCTCGCATTCAAGACTTTGCAAGGGCTGCACCCCTCCTCTGGAACTCTCTCCCACGGTCTGTCCGACTTTCTCCCAACCTTTCTGCTTTCAAGAAATCTCTTAAAACGCACTTCTTTCGAGAAACCTACTCTCACTCTGCTTAACTACCAAACGCAACACCACATACAGTACCACATTTCTCACCCACTTAATTCGATCTTGCCCACTCCCACACCTTGTGTATTACTCCCTTCCCTTTAGACTGTATGCCTATGCATAGGGCCTTCCTCACCTTATTGTACCTGAATTGATTGTGATGTATGTAACCAGGGCCGCCATCAGGGGGGGACAGGGGGGACAAGCGTACCGGGCCCGGGCATGAAGGGGGGCCCGGCAGCGCTGCATTTTTTTGAAGATCCGGGCCCCCCTTACGAGCGCCCGAGCCGTACGTCTTGCCTCTTCAGTGCCGAATGCGGAAGTGCCGAAAAGCCGAAGCCGATGCGACGAAAAGACCCGAAGTCACGGAAAAAGCCGAAGTCCCGAAGTCACGAAGCGCCGAAAAGACCCGAAGTCACGAAAACAGCCGAAGCCGAAGTCCTGAAGCAGCGCAAAGACCCGAAGTCACGAAAACAGCCGAAGCCGAAGTCCTGAAGCGGTGAAAAGACCCGAAGTCACGAAAGGAGGCGAAGTTGAAGTACTGAAGCCATGAGTTCAATTCTACTGAACACCAGTTTGTGTTTTTTTTTTTTTTTTTAATCCCCTGGCCACCAATGTATTATTTTAATATTCTATAGGCCCCTGCCACCAATCTTTTTTTTAAAACTTTTGTTTTTGGGGCCCCAATTTTTTTTTTAACTCGTAAGGGGCCCCTTGCCACCATTGTTTTTTTTTGGGTTTTTTTTTAAAAAAAAAAATTAATTTTCTTTTTGGTGGCCCCAAATTTTTTTAACTTGTAAGGGGGCCCCTGCCACCAGTTTTTTTTTTTATTTCAAAAAAAAATTATTTTTTTTTTAAATTTTTTTTGGGGCCCCAATTTGTTTTTAACTTGTAAGGGGGCCCCTGCCACCATTTTTTTTTTTTTCAAAAAAATTTTTTTTTCTCCAAATTTTTTTTTTGGGGCCCCAATTTGTTTTTAACTTATAAGGGGGCCCCTGCCGCCAATGTTTTGTTTTTTTTTCAAAAAAAAATTAATTTTTTTTCAAATTTTTTTTTGGGGCCCCAATTTGTTTTTAACTTAGAAGGGGGCCCCTGCCACCAATGTTTGTTTATTTTTTAGTTTTTTTTACATTTTTTTTTGTTGGGGCCCCAAGTTTTTTTTAACAGGGGGCCCCTGCCACCAATGTTTTTTAAAAAAAAAAATTTTAATTTTTTTTTTTTTGGGGCCCCAATTTTTTTTATAAGGGGGCCCTGACCATCAATAGCTTTTTACAACTTGTGTGGGGGGGGGGTTACTTTTTTAGCGCTGATGTCTGTGTGGTCTTTTAACTGCGATGTGGGCGGGATATGGGGCGGAGCTTGGTCGTCAGTGTGGGCGGGGCCCAGGGGGCCCCAAAAATTTTGTTGTACGGGGCCCCGTGATTTCTAATGGCGGCCCTGTATGTAACTCCATATGTTCTATGTATGTAATTCATGTCATTTAATAATAAAATAATTATGGTCCGTTCGTAATTCTGAGCTTTATGGATAACGGTTGTCCAGATAACGGATCAGATACCTTTTTCTTTTTTCATCCATCCATGCATTCCAAACCTTAATTCTCATCAAACTCTTTTCTTTCAACCTACCAACCTCCCTTCTTGAAAACTCTCTTCCTGCGGGACATCTGCCTGTATCTTGGAGAACTTTAGCTTTCCTCAAGTTGTTTCTCAACTTTTTCCGAGATGAGCTCTATAGGGGAAGGAGAATTTGCTCCTACTTTACTAATGAGATCCATAATGATCTACTTTTAGTGATGTTGTCCCATTATGATCTACATAGCATTGTTAGAATTCTGTTCCATGGAAAATCTTACTTAAAGGGGGAGGAAATGTCTTTTAACTTGGGGGTGCCAAAATAAGGCACCCCCAAGTGATCGCATGTACTTACCTGAAACCCCGGGCCTGGGATTATTCCAGGGAGCACCACGGAGCGATCCTCTTCTGGTTTCTTCTTACTCTCTGTGTTTTGCCACCTGCAAATACATTTTCATATTTGCCTCCAAAAATTTGCCGGCGTCAAAGTTCTGTGACGCAGGTGACAATTCCGGCGCTGGCAACAATTCGCTGGCAAGTGCAATGTCGTCGACAATTATTGATTTCAATGCGCGTCAAATTGTCGCCAGCGCCAGAATTGCCAATTTTGATGGCCACGAATTGACGCAGGCGTCAAAATTTGCGTTTCGCGAATTTTTTCGCCGTTTTGTGAATTTCATTGAAGCGAAAAAGGGACAAATTCACCCATGGTTACATGCGATTACTTGGGGGTGACTAACTTTGAGACCCCCAAGTTAGAATGGGATAAATGGAATTTTCATCAAAGATCAAATATATATTTTCAGATTTCTATAGGTGGCTAATTAAAGGACAATTTAAAAGAGAACTAAAGCTTAACAACATAGTCAGGGAAGATATGGTGCACCTCATGTGTTGTGCTTCTGTACCAGCCCAAGGTAACCACAGCCCTTTAGAAGTAAAGATCTGTGTCTCCAAAGATGCCCCAGTAGCTCCCCATCTTCTTTTCTGCTGATTCACTGCACATGCTCTGTGCTGCTGTCACTTACTGAGCTTAGGGACCCATTCAGGACATACTATACCGTATATATAATTCTGACTCCCATTACGCGGCAGCTTTGAAATCAGTGTGTTCTGCATCAGAATTAAAGCATCAGCCCTCTATATATTATAGAGCCATCTATATCAATTTTTATTGAATATAACCCTAACACGTTTGATTATTTTTCTTTTCATTTTTATTGTCAAAAAGTTACTTCTGATCAAAAACGAATTCAGGAGAAGGAAAGCCAATATTGCATAAACTCGTTATTTATTATTTATTTATTTATTATTTATTTATTTATTATTTTATTATTTTCCTTTGACGGGGCACAAAGTGTTTTCCGTTCCTCCTATAAGTTCTTACTCACCTACAAATCATAGTTATTAATAAAAGGTTTGATACTCTTTTCTAGTGCCCTAGAGACTTTTCCCCTGTGCAAACTGTTTCCATTGTTTTCGGTTTGGACCTGACGTTTAATGGAACTCTCAGTGATCTCCAGTGTTCAGCAATTCACCAGCATGAATCATGTTATAATAGAGACGGAGAACACTCCAGTTGGTTCCGGAGCGACAAGTATGCTTTTAGTTAATGCATTTACCACAGTGCACAGAATATATATATAAATAGGGGGGGAGAATAAAAACAACTACTTCTCAGTAAAGGTTAAAGTAACAGGATATTGTCTTTTCATTAATTGTTAATACTGGCTTAAAGGAGAACTAAAACTTAACTAAAGAAGTAGGTAGAAATGTTGTACATGATGTTTTGTGCTTCTGTACCAGCCCAAGGCAACCACAGCCCTTTAGCAGTAAAGATCTGTGTCTCCAAAGATGCCCCAGTAGCTCCCCATCTTCTTTTCTGCTGATTCACTGCACATGCTCTGTGCTGCTGTCACTTACTGAGCTTAGGGACCCACTCATAATATACAGTACACATAGAATAGAAATGTCACAATATAAGGCTGATTAGTAATTAATACACATAATTACTACATGGCAGCACAGAAACCAGTGCAATTAGCATCAGAATTTAATAATCAGCAAACCTGTAGCATCAGCTTATATTACAGCCAGGGAAGCTCATTTTCTGCTGGATAATTAGTGACGAGCCCTAAGCTTAGCTTCTCAACAGCCAATCAGAGCCCACTGAGCATGTGAGTGTCACAGACACTTTCCAAGATGGTGACACCCTGTGACAAGTTTGAAGTCCTGGATCATTGCTGCTATTGACAAGCTGAAACTTTAGCCTTGTGCAATAAGTTCACTATATAAAATATGCCACTTTAACCATATTGATTTTTAGGGTTTAGTTTTCCTTTAAGAGAAGAAAAAATTTGAATAAAGGAGCAACCTCAGATAAATACCAAGATAAATACCAGATGCTGCATTATACAGATATGGGATCTATTATGTGGAATACTGTGGACCAGGGGTTTTCTGTATAAGGACAAACCAAGACTTCAGAATATCTGCGACTCTAACAATATCCAGCTTATATTACTTTCAGAAGAAATTTCTATTCTCTGTGATCGTGTCCCAAACTCCTAGTCATAAACCACAGGATGAAACCTTTGTTCTCTCGGTCCTTATCAAGACACGCTGATTCTGAAAATAACCATATGGGGCTGTTAGTGGGACAACTGTTTTAGTTTGGGAGCCATGAACACATTTGTCTGGATTACTCAATGTTCACCACTTGAAAGAAAACCAATATTTGGGTAAATGAAGGGTGTAAGCACACAGATAAGAATAAGACTTCCCGGCATGCTGAATGTTTTAGGAAAGGATCTCCCTGTAGTATAATAGTCACCAAGGGCACGATGCATGTAAGTGTTTGGCTATGTAAGGAATGAGCCAATAGAAATGCTTCCTTTGAGATGATGTTGTTGTGCAGCCATCAAAGCCTCCGTGTTCACTTTTAGACTCCAATGAGGTCGATAGTTACAAGGAACATTCTGTCTCCAGCTCTCAGGTCTGTCCTGTTGGCCAGTGTCACAGGCTCTTGTTTTTATTCTTGGCTCTCCAGGATGACAGGGGCAAAGTGCAAAAAGACAGGTGCAATTCAACATTTGTTTTTTAATTCAATGGCAAGTGGTTTCGGTAGAAAACTGTATAAATATCCAGGGCTGGATTTACAAAGTAGGCACCTCTAGGCCTGTTTACGTTTGTCCCTTTTATTTGCGCACATTTTCATCGGGACTGGAGCAATGGGGATTGGTGCATGGAAAATTATAAAAACTCTTTTATTTTCTGCGCATCCCCAGTGTTTCTGAACCAATTTGAGTGTGGTTGGGCAGCATGCTGCCCCCTCAAGTCCAGGGTCTTGGTGGCCTTTCCACAAATCCGGACTGTAAATATCTGCTTTAGAGTTTGTGTTTTTTGTATGTCATTTCCATCATCATTGTATGAAATGCCACTAATCAAGGTTCTTAAAGGTGACATAGAGTAGAAATTAAAACCCCAGCAATCTTGTAGGGTATAATGAATAATATCTGGTGCTGGTTTTAATTTGGGCTAAAAATGAATATTATCTTTAAAAATGGCCCCTTTATCAGTGATCCTTATAGCCCTGCATTCACACAAACAAAGACAGGCTTCAGTTCCTTATCAGATCAGCCTAGCTGCTGATTGGTTCCTGTCCCACAGTGCAGTGTGCTGAGTGCTGTTGGCTTCCCTGCACAGCCTGGGAAAGGAGGCAGCAGGAAAGTGGAACAGATGGGCGTATTTTTTTGGAACTTTTGATTAAAGAAGCTCAAAATGGCATGTTTAATAGCACATTCCTTTCTATATCTGAAAGAGTATAATGCATGGGCACATTCTTGTTTATTGGTTGCCGTTACCTTTATCACTGGGCACCAAGCAACTTTGGACTTACTGGTATAGTACAGGATCTGAAACATTATGTTTACTTTAGGTCCATGCCTTGAGGAATTCCTTGCAATCACTGACATCCAACCTTGTCTCCCAACATATACAGAGCTTGGTTTGTTTTACCAATAGATGTTGAAATTGCTCATTATTTGGTTCTCATGGGCCCCTTGTACTTCCTGGGCCCCCCTGCATGGGGGATCTGCATCTATAGTTATGCCCCTGCCCATGGCCGTCCCCTGCAGCTTAAAGAAAGCAAAGGCTCTGAAGCTCCCCATAGACGCGACGATTCTTCTTGCCGAACGACCGATTTTAGGGAAGCCCGACCAATCCTTCGAAATTATCGTGCGGTTAGTGGGATTCAAACGATCGTACATCTTACGATTTTTCGGCCGATATCTGTCAGGAAATTGATCGGCCAGGTTAAAAAATCTTTGTCGGTCCCAGTGCAATGTATCTATGTTTGCAGGGCCAAGCAGGCAGCTCCCCTTTGTTTTCCTGGCAAATTGGTCTTTTTAGTTGATGGTAAATTCATACGATCGTTCTGAGAAGATCGTGGTCTCACGATCAGGATCTGATCTTTTAAAAATCTCAACATCTATGGCCAGCTTTTTTACGTTTTGCGTTTTTAAAAAAGCTCATCCGGGTGTAAACACGCATAAACTGCACTATCACTGGAATTTATGGAAACGCATTATGGCAATTCTCACAGGGCATGCTGAAATCCGTCACGGGACGCCAGTATTGGTGTTTTTTTCGCAGAAACGCCAATACATCAAGAAACTACCAAATTAATAGACTCTATGGGATCTGCAAATTTGAAACCACACGTTACGTAAATACGCAGCATATTTTAAATATGGCGTCCAAATTCTCACGTGATAAATGACGCATATACGCGTTTAGGGCAAAGTGATTTAATTATGTTGCGTATTGATGATCATTCCTTCTCCATTTTGCATGTAAATACTTTTCCTATTTCTAAATAGCTTTTCTATTTTTTATTTCCAGCCAGTGGAATTATGGGGAACAAGAACAATGAGAAGTGCATGTTGGGAAAATAAACCTACATGCTGTTGACGGTCGCGTGTGGTTTCAGTGGCGTAATTACGCCCGACTGAGGTTTTTTAAAAACACAATGTAAAAATGCCATGTCTGGCCTTGCCCTTAGTGCTTCAGATTGGGTCATGGTGGGCATCTTGGTCTCCAAGCCTAACAGTGACTTTCTTTTACACAAAGGAAGGGTTTACAGCTATGTAATATTGGTTGCTAACATTTTCCGTGGGCATATTCAATCACATAACACAACTGCAAATGCCATGGATTTTCCGTACCTTCAAAAACACTGGGTAATGTGGTATATTTTTCAGGAGAGCGGAGAAGAAATGACATACATGCTAATAGCTTGGCACGGTGCCTCCATAATTAATGAGTGGAACTGTATGTAGGTGTGCGAGCTCCTTCTCTCCCATCCTTTTTTAAATGACGTTATGTTTTAGTTTCTTGTTCTAATTGTATAAATATATATAAAAGGAAATCTTCTGAGTGCAAAGCCTGAGCAATTGCCCTTTCCCCTGCTTATGTTTATGTCTGGACCTCTCCAATCTTGCTTTGCTTCCTCTTTCCATAGTAAGAATTTAAAGGGCCACACATGGCGCGACTGCTGTTGAAGGAAAGCTTTTAGGAGAAAGGTCATTGCTGGCTGCATTCTTTGGCTAATCCCCCTTTTCCATCAATCTTCCGCTATGTTCCTTCAAAACATTTTTTGACAAAATTGAATTATGACAAAAACACATCTCCAGGAATTCTCCCAACGTGTTAGAATTTTGCAGTTTTAATGGTTGCCATCTGCAGTAAAAGCAACTCGTTGAATTGTTTCCGCTCCATTTTGCTTCTGCGAGATTCTGTGAAGCTGTTAGGGGCAATGAGAGAGGAATAGTGAATATAAACTTTATTATTTCATAAACAATGCAGATTTTTTAATTGATTGTATTTTCAAAAGTTGCATATTTCAGTGCAGGTCTATTAAATTTTCATTTTTGTGATAGTTCCCCTTTAAAAATCTGGATTATTTGTATAAAATGGAGTCTATGGGTGACAGGCTTTCCATAATTTGGAGCTTGCTGGATAATGGGTTTCCTTGTAACGGGTCCCATACCTGTACTAAATTTCAAAGGTTTTTTTGGGCTACTTCGACCATCGAATGGGCTACTTCGACCTTCGACTACGACTTCGAATCGAAGGATTCGTAGTAAAAATCGTTCGACTATTCGACCATTCGATAGTCGAAGTCCTGTCTCTTAAAAAAAAACTTCGACCCCCTAGTTCGGCAGATAAAAGCTACCGAAGTCAATGTTAGCCTATGGGGAAGGTCCCCATAGGCTTGCCTAACTTTTTTTGATCGAAGGATATTCCTTCGATCGTTTGATTAAAATCCTTCGAATCGCTCGATTCAAAGGATTTTATCGTTCGATCGAAGGAATTATCTGCGCTAAATCCTAGTCGAATATCGAGGGTTAATTAATCGACCCATAGTGAATCAGCCCCTTAGCCTTAGGAATCCCCTTTGTTTCTACCGCTTAAATCTACCGTTGTTTCTACCACCTAAATCTCATCCTACGTGATTTTGAAGCAGGGCCTAAGGACTATCCAGAAGATCAGATATCCATTATCCCTCCACCACCCTTGAGACTGGGCCCCAGGCGATTCAGACCTACTGTTAGGAATCACCACTTATTTCCAAAGAGATTCTGTTGGACTGCTAAAAATATATCATGCAGGCTTCCTAAAATATATAAAATACTTCAACATGGCTGGTGGTACTTTTCAAAGAACCTCAACACATTTTCTGGTGATTGGGTGGTACAGTATATTCAGCAATTAAACACCCTATGATTGTCTTTCTGATAAATATATAAGGGTAGCAATACAGAGAGTGGTTAGTTGGTGATGGGCACCCAGCCCCGTTATAAATCGGGAATACAAACCCTAACACGCGTTTCTGACGTAAGGCTGCATGAAATGCTCGGCTTGGATAGCGTCCAGTTTCCCACTTTTAAAGTGTGACATGTTTAGAATGACTTTATTTGACAGCCTTAGGCGAAAGGCTTTGTTTTGCTGAAACAATATATGACTTCCAAAGCAAACTCTGAAATTGCGTGGGAGATGTAAATATTTCTAATGCGGCATGTATCTTCAGCTATATATGTAGAAGGGTATTGTAAACTCGGTTTGTTTGTTGTTCATCCACAGTACAAAATATCTTGGCAAACAAACCCCGTGAGCAAATCTATCGCTGGGAAAGCTGATATTACACTTTAAAGAAGAACATCACAAAGGGCGGCAGGTTCCATGCCAGAAACCCAAACACGTATTTGTGATAGAAGGAGACAGGAGACTGCATCATTCAGATTTAAAACATGGATTGCTTCACGTTCAAGGAATTTCACAGGGGTGTCCGGGGTGTCAGAGAATGAATGACTCTTCCTATAGATTTAACCATGGAGCTGCAGGGACTTAAACAATATAGATGGGCTTGTAGCTTGTCTTAGCACTAAGGAAGAAGGAGAGAATAAACAGTAAATATGGCAATAAATTTATTAGAAAGGTACCGTGTCTCACTGCAAGGCACTGGAATAGTCTAAAACATTTGCTATGAATGTAAAAATGGTGAAACGATAAAGCCACTACTGTGTTTAATGGATCTCAGTCTTTCCCTTGGGACTGGGGATCAGGATTGAATCTGAAAATTGTCTGGTCTGACAGCATGTCATTAACTGTGCAATTTTCTCAGACTGAAGCATATAAATATAGGGTGCTGCTTTGTACAGGAGCAGGTGGGGAATATTGTTATTCTGATAGAGAGGCAAATGTGCTTGAATTCTCACAATTCTACACGGGGAGGTGCTGGGGAGAATAATAATGCAAATATGCTAATGTCTCCATTTTTAAATTTAGTTTTAAACATTAGAATGTTGACGGTTCTTCACACTTACTTGCACTTATTGTGTACTTGTCCTCCTACATTGCTCAAGGGAAGCTGCCTGTCCACTCCCTTACTTATACTTATACTTACTTATAGCTAACTAATCCTCCCTATTCATTAAATGCCGCCTCCATGCTCCCTTTCTTACTATATGCTGCATGCATGTCCCACCCATGTCTCCCTACCTCACTATGTCCCACCCATGCCTCCCTTCCTCACTATGTCCCACCCATGCCTCCCTTCCTCACTATGTCCCACCCATGCCTCCCTTCCTCACTATGTCCCACCCATGCCTCCCTTCCTCACTATGTCCCACTCATGTCTCCCTACCTCACTATGTCCCACCCATGCCTCCCTACCTCACTATGTCCCACCCATGCCTCCATTCCTCACTATGTCCCACTCATGTCTCCCTACCTCACTATGTCCCACCCATGCCTCCCTACCTCACTTTGTCCCACCCATGCCTCCCTACCTCTCTATGTCCCACCCATGCCTCCCTACCTCACTATGTCCCACCCATGCCTCCCTTCCTCACTATGTTCTGCCCATGCCTCCATTCCTGAACTCCCTTTCATGAGCTAACCCTCTACTTCTCACAGCTAAAGAGGGAACTACTTAAAAGAGTGACTGTTACCCTGCTGTTGCCATATTGTCCTACTATATCAGCTATCACCCTTTTTTCCCTACAATGCCTGTTCGTTTTTATGGCAGTTGCCTATATAAACTTCCCAGTCAAGATAACTCTTCTTGTAGCTCATTATAAGGCATCAGTCTGCAACCTCCCAGGTTCCACCCCTGACTACCCCTACAATAATCTGATGCTGAGCACTGGATGTTGCATCTTCCTCTTCAATGACTGTAGATGGTCATGTTGGTTTGTGATTAATCTTGTTACTCTTGTGATACAAGTTACCCTGAGTGAGCAGCAGATAAATGTGGATATTTGTCTTTTGGCTGCAGGACTCACAGATCTCATGAGAGGAGTTCAATGTGGGTGTGTTTATCTCAGTATTATGTGCACCACCCAGGCATCTAGTCATATTTTAGGAGGCAAGTTTTTTATTTCCTATTGCAATTTGATAACATTTAAAAAGTCATAGCTTAAAACACTAGGTAAATTTTCTTGCAATTTGGGGGGGAGTTGGCGCTGTTTTTCAAAAGAAGTCTAGATTCAGATTTTTTTTTTTTTGCAGTGATTTTCCCAAATAAAGGTACTTTTTCTAAATACTTTTGTAAAATTTAATTTTTTTGGGGAATTTTATAATTGGCCTGTGTTTGCTTGTATAGACAGAGAACTCCTCCCAAGTCAAAGCAAACCCCTTCTTTATAAACATTCAGCTGAATGCAATGGATATGAGCTTGTGTGTTGGCAGCCTCTAGTTATCCATGTTGTTCTACAGCTATGCATGGGGTGGGTTCTACTATATAGTTACATAGTAAGTTAGGCTGAAAAAAGACACACGTCCTTCAAGTTCAATCTTTTGTCTATATATAACCTGCCTAACTGCCAGTTGATCGAGAGGAAGGCAAAAAAACCCATTTGAAGACTCTCCAATTTGCCTCAAAGGGGGAAAAATTCCTTCCTGACTCCAAGATGCAATCGGACCAGTCCCTGGATCAACTTGTACTATGAGCTATCTCCCATAACCCTGTATTCCCTCACTTGCTAAACACCATCCAACCCCTTCTTATACCTATCTAATGTATCAGCCTGTACCACTGATTCAGGGAGACAATTCCACATCTTCACAGCTCTCACTGTAACAAACCCCTTCCCAATATTTAGGCGGAACCTCTTTTCTTCTAATCAGAATGGGTGACCTTGTGTCAGCTGGAAAGACCTACTGGCACCCCTCCTCTGGAACTCTCTCCCACGGTCTGTCCGACTTTCTCCCAACCTTTCTGCTTTCAAGAAATCTCTGAAAACGCACTTCTTTCGAGAAGCCTACCCTCACGCTGCTTAACTACCAAACGCAACACCACATACAGTACCAGATTTCTCACCCACTTAATTCGATCTTGCCCACTCCCACACCTTGTGTATTACTCCCTTCCCTTTAGAGTGTAAGCTCTTTCTGCACAGGGCCTTCCTCACCTTTTGTACCGGTATTGATTGTGATGTTTGTTACTCCATATGTTCTATGTATATAATTCATGTGATGTAGTTGTATATTCACATTTACTTTACAGTGCTAAGCAATATGTTGGCGCTATATAAATACATGTTAATAATAATACTGGTAAATAAAGCATTAGAGAGATTATTATATGATTTTATATAGTTATATATAGTTATCATATCACCCCTTAAGTGCCTCTTCTCCAGCGTGAACATCCCCAATTTGGCCAGTCTTTCCTCATAGCTAAGATTTTCCCTTTACCAGCTTAGTTGCCCTTCTCTGGTCCCTCTCTAATACAATAATGTCCTGTTTGAGCGCTGGAGACCAAAACTGTACGGCATATTCTAGATGGGGCCTTATATATATGAATAAGTGTGCTCCCCCATAGTCCCATTAGATAATGTGAAATGGGCTGGGGATCATTAGAGTTCAAATACTAAATAACACCTTAGGCAGAAGAACAACAATGACCAAACACATCACAACTGAAGGCAAACAGACTGCAATAAAGATAGGGCTTCTTATAAATTAAAAAATATTTTTATTTGCACAGAATAGAAATAACTTTCAGTTCCAATGACTCATTTGCATGATTTGTCTTTCCCAAATCTTTAATATGCCAACCAATAATAATCTGTTAGTAGGAGAGTGAATAACTAACTCCACTTGAGGCAATTTCTTAAGAACCCAGTTCCAGGGAGGAGAATCTTCTGACCCCATCCAATGCATCTGTTCTATAAAAATGCACCAGTCAGGGGAACTTGGCTGGGGAGTAGTGATGGGTGAATAAATACGCCAGGTGCAAATTGCGGCGAATTATCACGTTTTGCCGTCGGCTAATAAATTTGCGAAACTGCAGCAAAAATTCATCAGCGTCAAAACATTTTGGACGCACATTGGAAAAGTCGTTTGTGTTAAAACCATTATTTGGACGCCGATTGACTTTACTGCCGACGTCAGAATTGATGCCGGGCATCAAAATTCACGGGCAATTTGCACATTTTTAGGTGTAACGGGACAAATTCACCCATCACTACTGGGGAGTCCTAACAATTGTCCTTCATCTGCTTTGGGCACATATTCAGTCCTCTCTTGCTCTCCCGAGCATTCTGGATAACAGGTCCTATACCTGTATTTTTCTCTTTAAATAGCAGTACATTCACGCAACTTTATGCATCCTCCCTCCAAATTGTTATGTTTTCCTATTTAATAATCCAAAATATAATCCAAAATTTTGAGGTTTAAGATTTTGCTATGTTTACTCTACTGGCTGCTGTTACATTGTGTACTTCCAATCTGTTATAAACTGTGTTCTGCTATTTCGGACCTTCCAGCTAAACACAAACGCAATGGGCAAGTTTTACTTGAATTAGAGGCTCATAAACACCGGAGTGTCCTTGTGGAATTAGTTCAGCCTTAAGCGTCGCTCACAGAGGATTAGTTGCACAGTAAAATGTGTTTATTCTGCAATGGTTTGTCTTTGTTTTGATGACAGTTTGGATATAGGAAACAGAAGGGAAAGAATGTGCCGCACTTCCATTAAAATATCTGAAAGGCTTTGGGTATCTGTGCTGACAGAGAAATGGAAACAGAGGAACTGTCGCATTTTGTAATAAATAAGCTCAGGATGGTCTTAAAGGGGTGGTTCTTCTTCAAGTTAGCTTTTAAAGGGATCCTGTCATCGGAAAACATGTTTTTTCCAAAACGCATCAGTTAATAGTGCTACTCCAGCAGAATTCTGCACTGAAATCCATTTCTCAAAAGAGCAAACAGATTTTTTTATATTGAAATCTGACATGGGGTTAGACATTTTGTCAATTTCCCAGCTGCCCCATGTCATGTGACTTGTGCCTGCACTTTAGGAGAGAAATGCTTTCTGGCAGGCTGCTGTTTTTCCTTCTCAATGTAACTGAATGTGTCTCAGTGGGACATGGGTTTTTACTATTGAGTGTTGTTCTTAGATCTACCAGGCAGCTGTTATCTTGTGTTAGGGAGCTGTTATCTGGTTACCTTCCCATTGTTCTTTTGTTTGGCTGCTGGGGGGGGGAAGGGAGGGGGGTGATATCACTCCAACTTGCAGTACAGCAGTAAAGAGTGGTTGAAGTTTATCAGAGCACAAGTCACATGACTTGGGGCAGCTGAGAAATGGACAATATGTCTAGCCCCATGTCAGATTTCAAAATTGAATATAAAAAAATCCGTTTGCTCTTTTGAGAAATGGATTTCAGCGCAAAATTCTGCTGGAGCAGCACTATTAACTGATTCATTTTGAAATATAATGTTTTTTCTCATGACTCTATCCCTTTAATATGTTAGAAAATGGTTAATTCTGTAAGGGTTCTGCGCCTCGACGTGCGATTGACTTGGAGGACTCCGGCCGGGGTACGAGATCTCGGGAGGCAAGGAACACACAACAGAGTTAATAGTTCAATCTTGTGTCGTTTATTAGATATGAATCAAGACTTTTTATAACCTCATCATAGCACGGGATGTGTGTGACACCCTGGGGGCCAACGAAAGACAGAGGAAAGGAAACTCGTTTAAGATAGAGAGAGAAACTAAACTGTTTCCATAAAAGATAAAATGCAGAGAAACACTTTCCATGACACAAGTGATATCCCACGAGCATGAATATATACTTAGGAACAAACAAGAGTATACATGTATCAAAATGGCATGAATATACATGTCAAACAAGCATGAGCATATGTATGAATAAAGCATGAATTGATGTATCAATCGCCGCAAATTCTAAACACCTTTTCAATTTGCCTTCATTTTTTCTTTTTCATAGTTTTAGAATTATTTGCCTTCTTCTGACTCTTTCGAGCTTCATGCTCTGTAAGGCTACAAAAGTAATGTTATTATTACTTTTTATTACTTATTTTCTATTCAGGCCACTCCTATTCATGTTCCAGTCACTTGTTCAAATCAATTCATGGTTGCTAGGGTAACTTGGACCCTAGCAACCAGATTGCTGAAATGGCAAACAATAAAAAATGTAAATTAAAACCACAAACAATAAAAAATGAAAACCAAATGCAAATCATCTCGGAATATCACTCTCTGCATCATACTAGAAGTTAATATAAAAATGAACAACCCCTTTATCTTAGCAATGGGGGATAGGCCAACTTCTAATAAATCACAGGGGGACATTTTTATACAAGTGTTTTCGTGTGCCAGTCTTGTTTCCATATATACCTGTGAATTAATGCCAGGCATCATGGTCTTATTACGGATTACAGGTAAAACTCCAGTCAAAACTGCGGGGCCAATATTAAAAATGTAATAACTTCTCATTCCACCCCTGGCCGTGACCCCCCTCAATCTCTGCTCCACCTAACCCCTTCTAAGCCAGATCGCTAACAATCTGCAACACAACCTGCCCATCTACAGAATTGTTTCTCCCTTTACATCACTGTCCCACCCTTTATGTCACAATAAAAGATGTATTATTGCTAAAAGGGCAATATTTACTGATATCTATATTCCAGTTTGGTAAGATTCTTTAGTAGGCCACTTTATATGATATAATCTGTCTGTTGGCTATTCATTCTGGAGGTACAGTTTTTCCTTAAAGGAGAACTAAAGCTTAACAAAAGAAGTAGCCAGAAATGTTGTACATTATGTTTTGGGCTTCTGTACCAGACCAAGGCAACCACAGCCCTTTAGCAGTAAAGATCTGTGTCTCCAAAGATGCCCCAGTAGCTCCCCATCTTCTTTTCTGCTGATTCACTGCACATGCTCTGTGCTGTTGTCACTTACTGAGCTTAGGTACCCACTCATAATATACAGTACACATGGGGCAAATTAATTAAAGGGATACTGTCATGGGAAAACATGTTTTTTTTTGCATCAGTTAATAGTGCTGCTCCAGCACAATTCTGCACTGTAATCCATTTCTAAAAAGAGCAAACAGATTTTGTTATATTTAATTTTGAAATCGTACATGGGCTAGACATATTGTCGATTTCCCAGCTGCCCCAGTCATGTGACTTATGCTCTGATAAACTTCAATCACTCTTTACTGCTGTACTGCAAGTTGGAGTGATATCACCCCCTCCCCCCCAGCAGCCTAACAACAGAACAATGGGAAGGTAACAGATAACAGCTCCCTAACACAAGATAACAGCTGCCTGGTAGATCTAAGAACAGCACGTAATAGTAAAAGCCAAGTCCCACTGAGACTGATTCAGTTACATTAAAGGGGACCCGTCACCCAAAAAAATTATTCAAAATCCTATTTTATCACATTAGTCAAGCAAAATGAACTTTAATTACACTGTATAAATTATTTGAATCTTGTTTCCTTCAGTCTGGGAATTCAAAATGATAGCAAGCAGGCAGCAGCCATTTTGTGGACACTGTTATTAAGACAAGCCTTGTATCATCTCAGAATCTTGTTTGTGCACCAGAATGGGGGACCTGATGTCCATCCCCATGTCCTGGTTACACAATTAAATGGTGAAGAGAACGGGGGAATGTGGGGAGAGCAGTGACATCTAGGAAGTGCTGAATGGAAAGTGAAAGTAATTGTCTGCCCCGCCTCTATGCCCATGACATAGAGAAGGGGCAGACTATTTGATTGACATCTGAGATTTTTAAATGAGCTTACAGCAGCTATGAATGCTTTGATAAAAAATAGAAATTGGATTTCATGTTTAATTTGAAAAGGACTTTTATTATACAGATTTTTGTGTCTGGATGACAGGTCCACTTTAAGTAGGAGAAATAACAGTCTGCCAGAAAGCAGTTCCATCTTAAAGTGCAGGTGCAAGCCACATGACTGGAGGTAACTTGGAAACTGACAATATGTCCAGCCCCATGTCAGATTTCAAAATTGAATATAAAAACACCAGTTTGCTCTTTCCAGAAATGGATTTCAGTGCAGAATTCTGCTGGAGCAGCACTATTAACTGATGTGTTTTGAAAAAAAAATGTTTTCCCATGACAGTATCCCTTTAAGGAGCAAATTGTCGCCAGAGACCGCATCGCCACACTTTGCGCCAATTCGCCAGGCGCAAATAAGTTAACGCGGCGCTAATTCACTAAAATGCAAAGTTGCGTCTTGGGTGCCAAACACCGGCGACTTCCCCCTAGTGTTATTTTGCCAGTATGAACGGTTTAGAGCATAATTTCACTAGCGATTACTTCTGCCTAGCGAAACTTCATTAGTCCTCTTACGCTTAGCTCAATTTCTTAAGACCAATAAATTTAACCGTTAGGACTTTTGAAGGCAATTTTTTAGAACTTTAATACATTTCCGGCAGACAGAATTTGGTATAACTGACATTAGATTGAGGAAGATGTAGCTTCATTTTTGCAGTTCGTCTGGTCTGAGGTTGCGAAGGAAACTGTGACGAAAGAGGTAACATTCTGTAGAATGTAGGAGTTACGCTCGTTCACTAGAGCTTAAAGTCAACTGGCGATTAATTATAATTAATGCAGATAATTACTACATGGCAAATCAGTGCAATTAGCATTAGAATTTAATAATCAGCAGACCTGTAGCATCAGCTTATATTACAGCCAGGGAAGCTCATTTTCTGCTGGATAATTAGTGACGAGCCCTAAGCTTAGCTTCTCAACAGCCAATCAGAGCCCACTGAGCATGTAAGTGTCACAGACACTTTCCAAGATGGTGACCCCCTGTGACAAGTTTGAAGTCCTGGATCATTGCTGCTATTGACAAGCTAAAACTTTAGGCTGGTGCAATAAGTCCAGTCTATTAAATATGGCTTTTTTAACCATATTCATTTTTAGGGTTTAGTTCTCTTTTAATGTCAATAGAACAGATACCAGTGATACATCTCCATTCAGCTCTATAGTGTGGCAAAGGGTGGGATTCTTCTTCTGCACATCTCGTGAGCCTTGACAGGTAGGAGAATACGTCCGCCAGTTAATGCTGAGCACAAATGTGCACTAAAAGGAAATTCTACCCTCTAAAAACACATCTGTATTTTTGTCAGATCCTCAATCAATTTAGGAGTCTCCGATTGCCTTTAATGTAGGATCTGATCACACAGTTGACTGATATCTGAAAGGAATGCTAAGTAGTTGGGCTCTATTCTTGTCGCTAAGCTCCATTTTCCCCAGTGCTCCAGAGAGCAGCAGCCGAACACACACGTGAAAATAACCTAAAAATAACCGTCAGCTCATCAGACACAGTCCAGACACACTCACACACAAACACAGCAGGATTTACTTTTTGAAAAAAGAGCCCCTTTAAATTGAGCCTTGAAATGTCCCATCTGTGAGGCACAAATACGTTGTGATAACTGTAAGTTCTAAACCCTCCTTCCCCAACGTTAAATACACAGAGCTCACCCGTGAATGGCATGTTTCCAGCCTTGCAAATATTTGTTAGAAATGACATTAATAAAGAGACCGGCTGTGCCCTCTCCAAATAATCTGAAATATTACTCTAAGGAGGAATTCATTAAAGAAAGCTTTTAGGAATTTAAGAAATTAAAAATGTTTCCTAGAACTAAATAGTGATGGGTGAATTTGTTCACCAGGCGTGAATTTGAGGTGAATTTCCACGTTTCGCCACCAGCAAATAAATTGGCGAACTTTCACTGCCATCAAATTTTTTTTTGACGCCGGGCATTCGGGGAGATTTTGTTACCTAGCGACTAATCGCCTCTTCTTCCGAGCGACAATCTCCCCGAACTACCTCAGCGTGTTTTCCCATAGGCCACAATGAAAAGTTGCCTGCGCTAATGCACACGGCAATGCGTTTTCCATAGTCGCCCGAAGTTGCCTCACGGAGGAGATTGTAGCTCAGAAGACAAGGCGATTAGTCGCCAGGCGAATCTCCTCGTGTGAACTAACCCTTGATGCACGTCAAATTATCGCATCGGCATTGTTGCCGCCGTCCAAAAAAATATACTCCGTTTCATGAATTTCACTGGAAATTTGCGAATTTTTCAGCGAAACGGGAGAAATTCGATCATCACTAGAACTGAACCCTGAAAATTAACATGGTTAAAAATGGCATATTTTATACACTGAACTGATTGCACGAGGCTAAAGTTTCAGCTTGTCAATAGCAGCAATGATCCAGGACTTCAAACTTGTCACAGGGGGTCACCATCTTGGAAAGTGTCTGTGACACTCACATGCTCAGTGGGCTCTGATTGGCTGTTGAGAAGCTAAGCTTAGGGCTCGTCACTAATTATCCAGCAGAAAATGAGAAAATACTGCAGTTTAATTCAGTGATTATAAGGTTCATATACCAAAGGAAGCCAAACTGCAAGACACTAGACACCAGTATCTATACACTCGCATATACAGGTATGGGACCTGTTATCCATAATGCTCAGGACCGGAGCTTTCATAAGAGATCTTTCCATAATTTGGATTTTCATACCTTAACTCTACTATAAAATCACGTAAACATTAAATAAACCCAATAGGCTGGTTTTGCTTCCAATAAGGATTAATTATATCTTAGTTGGGATCAAGTACAAGCTACTGTTTTATTATTACAGAGAAAAAGGAAATCATTCTTAAAAAATTGGATTATTTTATTATTATGGAATCTATGGGAGAAAGCCTTTCCGTTATTCAGAGCATTCTGGATGATGGGTTTCCAGATAATGGATCCCATAACTCAAAAACATCAAAGAAACCGCAATCACATGTTTTTTAAGAGAAAAATTGTTATAAATTTTTTGATTAAAGGACGCAGGCGTAACTTCGCTAGCGAAGGAGATAGTCAGTAGCGCAACTTTGCACTCTAGTGCCAGCCGAATTTTCGCTCTGGCGAACAGATGTAACTGTGCAAATTCACTAAGATGCAGATTTTACTGAACGTTAGCTGTTCCGCCAGACTTGCCTTCGCCAGCTCAGACCAGGCGAAGTGCAATAGAGTGTATAGGCGTCTTTTCATTTTTCAGGGTGATAGGCAGCAAAAGTCCGTAAAAAATTTTTGGGTTCCCCTCTACTTTTTCTAACATATGGCACATAAACTATACAGTGGGCTCATGTGTAGGTCATTATAACAACTCTATTTTATTTATTAAGGTTCCCTGGACTTGTGTAATGTAATGTATTTGCTGCAACATATACGTCCATTCAACGTTATCATTTCCCGCCGTATGCAAATTAGCCAACGCTAGCGCAACTTCGCTTTGATTGCCGAAATAACGCTAGCAAAAATTCACCAGCATTCGGCGCTCTAGGCACATCTTCGCATTTTAGTAAATTAGTGTTAGTCTGAGCAAAGTGTAGCGATGGGTGCGTAGCCGTCGCTGGCGAATTTTCGCCGCTTAGTAAATTTACCCCTTGGAGAGAGCATTTCTGATTTTTTAGACTTGCAAGGTTTGTATGGCGGCAAAATAATGGAAAACTGTTTAGAACCAGGGAAACTTGATGGAACAAGGGGGTTGAGCTCTTGGCCTTTGATTATTATAAAGGAAAATGTGACTTCTCGAAAGGGTTAGAGGAAACTTTTTGATTAATGGGCAGGTGGGGATTACAAGGCATTGCCCTTATGCAGTTGAAAAAATATTTACACAGTAATATAACTTTTGTGTGTGTGTGATGCCGGTAAATTGACAGGGAACTTACACAGCAGATCCCACATATCTTTAAAGGGCTGCAGAAAGGTACAGATAAAGTAGGGTATAACTGTGCATTAATCTCAGTGTTTACTTACATGTTTATTTAATGCATAAATTGGAATTCATTTTAAAGACTGGGGTTTCTAGGCACCACCAGAACCACCAGCCAACTCTAACAACGTAGGGCCTCCTTGAGAAGCTTGATGGCTCTGTGAGATAAGAACTGTCCTCCAGCCCTAAGACGTTCCTTTCACATGGGCAGCGAGCTTGCAAGACAGGCAAGAATTCTGTCTGCTTATTGATTCGTTAAGTCAGTATTTAAGGAGAAGGAAAGACCTTTCTAATTTAGGCACCCCCAAGTGATTATATATATTTACCTCCAGGGCCCAAGTTTTACCGGCATGGCAGGGCGTTCTCAAGTTTTACCGGCATGGCAGAATGACCAGAGAGGGAGTGCAGGAGCGGGTCTGAGCCCGCACTCCCTCTCTGGTCATTCTGCCGTGCCGGTAAAACTTGAGAACGCCCTGGGGGATGGTGTGGGGGGGCCGTGAGGCTAAAGGTCAGGTGGGGCCCTGGGCCCCCCAGTCCGACACTGTTTACCTCACACCCTGGACCGGTGCTCCTGTCAGGAGAAAACTGCACAGCGAACACCAAGGAGCGATCGGCTTTCTTCCTATTCCTTCTTTAAATTTCCCAGGGCAGACACATGTGCAATAGAACGAAATAGCCGACTTCTTCATTAAAGTCTGACTTTTCATGTTACTGCACATGTGCACCCGCAAGAAGTAAGAAGAAAGCTGATCACTCCTTGGTGCTTGTTGGAAGAACCCCCGGACCGGTGCAGTTTTCTGCTGATAGGAGCACTGGCCCGGGGTTTCAGGTAAGTACATACAATCACTTGGGTGTGCCTAACTTTTGGCACCCCCAAATAAATAGAGCCTCCTTTAACACAATACTGGTCTATAGGCACTGGAAAACTCTTTGCAGCATCAATACAATAGGGCAGCAGTGCTGAAATTAATGATCAATCATTACTGATCCTGCTTTGTGTAATGAGCAGCAGATATCTTGTCCCATCGCTCGATGTTTGGAAGCCAATGAAAACCAAAGTAATCCTCGGCGCAAACAGACTTTGATTAACCATACGACATCTTTTGTAAACATCAACAAAAAATACACATATTGCATCATTTACAACTGTAGCGCTTTTTTTTTGTCCTAGAAGAGGAAACACTGCTGGTTAATTTAATGTCCTGCTGAAACCATTCATTAAACAACTTTTTTTTTTTATAGTCAACTTTCCTTTAAAATATGTTTTCTATTTGCCCAGACCATTCATAAGAGATCTACATTCAGTTCAGTGTTTGTCAGCTTGAAGCAAACATCCGGGATACACTGCAGACTTATTACTCCAGGATACAAAGGGAATGTTGTTAAACATTTCCATAGTGTGCCATTAAAATATCATAAGCGTGTAATTCTTGTTCTTTGTCAGCTATTAATGTAGCCCATTGTGGGAACCCTGGTATTTCTGCCTTGTCCAGGGTGATATTAACTCCAGGGTACCCTCAGAACAGACTGAGCAGGGGTGCTGGGGCTTAACACAACTATATGGAAATTATTGGAGCATGTTTAGATGCAAGGAATAAATTCCGTCCATTATAGAAACAAGCCTTTATATATGCAACAGAGAGCTTTTTGGATTTCCTTATTCTGCACAGCAATATGCGTGGTGCTGGCAAGAGCTCAATAGGAATTTGAAGCATTCAAATCCATCTTGGAAAATGAACAGATTAGACAAAAAGGTCTTGACAAAAGCTCCTTGCATATGTTACGTTCTGGATAAGTAGATGGTCTGGATAGTAGCTATACCCCAACTAAGCCAGACAGACGAGAAAAGAAGACTTATACTAATCCAGTGAGAATCCTTCCTAAACACATTCAAAATCAAACCCAAAGCAGAGGAAAGATAAATACCAACATGGTGGTGCCCACGGAACAGTCATGATGATGAAGCAAAAGCCAAAGAATTGAAGTCACAGCTTTAATTTACTAAATGTATTTAAAGAGATACTGTCATGGGAAAAAAAAATTTCCAAAATGAATCAGATAATAGTGCTGCTCCAGCAGACTTCTGCACTGAAATCCATTTCTCAAAAGAGCAAACCGATTTTTTTATATTCAATTTTGAAATCTGACATGGGGCTAGACATTTTGTCAATTTCCCAGCTGCCCCTGGTCATGTGACTTGTGTCTGCACTTTAGGAGAGAAATACTTTCTGGCAGGTTGCTGTTTTTCCTTCTCAATGTAACTGAATGTGTCTCAGTGGGACATGGGTTTTTACTATTGAGTGTTGTTCTTAGATCTACCAGGCAGCTGTTATCTTGTGTTAGGGAGCTGTTATCTGGTTACCTTCCCATTGTTCTTTTATTTGGCTGCTGGGGGGGGGGAAAGGGAGGGGGGTGATATCACTCCAACTTGCAGTACAGCAGTAACGAGTGATTGAAGTTTATCAGAGCACAAGTCACATGACTTGGGGCAGCTGGGAAATTGACAAAATGTCTAGCCCCATGTCAGATTTCAAAATTGAATATAAAAAAATCTGTTTGCTCTTTTGAGAAATGGATTTCAGTGCATAATTCTGCTGGAGCAGCACTATTAACTGATTCATTTTGAAAAAAAAAAATTTCCCATGACAGTATCCCTTTAAGGTTTTTTGTCCAAGCCTAAATATTTCTGACTCCTGCCAACCACTGAAACCCCATAGAGCTACGGACATGGGAAATACAAGCTGGTTCTAATGATATTAATCACAATTAAGTGACATGTAGAAATGTGATGTGATTCAACTAAGAAAATGATGGACCTGATCTACATTCTTTCCATCTGAAACAATGCCAAACTCCATTTTCCCCCGCCAGTTCATATATGGTATCTTGGAAAAGAGCAAAAGCCTCCAAGGAAATAAACTGGATACTAACCCATCTTTGTAATCAAGGAACGCATTGTAACAATCCTAATCTTTGTCTTAATATGAGGAAATAAATCTAGTGGTCTGTATGGCACAGATTAGCTATAACTTCTCATTGGCAAAGTAGAGCAACAAGCAGATATAAATTGAATTGACTCGTGGTGCGTATTTAACGTGGATGATGAACAGCATTTCACACTGATTTAATAAAGGGAATACAGTATATTTTCTGAGCCAGATCCTAATTTGGTATATTTTTTTATAAATCTTGAATTTCACAAAGTTTGCACTTATTAGTCCTTTGGGCTTTAGTCAGTTCTATACAGACCAAAAGCCAGTTGGTCTTTACTACCATGAAATCACTGAAGAAAGAGGGGCATAGGACACAAAATATGTTGATCACTCAACACGTAGAACAGGTGGTCCAGGTGTACCCAGACCCTAATTTTAGGGAGATGATAAACCAGCAGCATACAAAAAGAGGGGTATCGGGCATTCCACAAGGGCCAACAAAGTTAAAAGTATAATATTTATTGCAGATTCATTAAAAAAAGGAACGATATCTCCATTGGCCCTACGTGTTTCATGCCCCCCAGGACACTTAATTAATTACTACCATGGCCAAAATCTAAGGAAATTAAATGAAGAATATAGAGAAGAAGGAGATTTGTGTAGATTGAGCTTATTATTGCACCTAGTTCTAGTAATCTAAGAATTCAATATGGTGATTGTTGGTCAGTTAAGGGTCCAAACAATGCCCCATGAAGGAGAAGAATATTTGCAAAACATTAGCTGTCAATCATCTGGCTGTACCCACCAAGGGAAAGGGTCAGTGGGGGGCATTATTTCAAAGAAGTGTAGGTTTAGACCAGGTGGTCCCCAACCTTTGTTACCCTCAGATGTAAAAAGAGGTGGGCGCAACACAAGCATGGAAAAAGTTCCTGGGTGGTGCAAAATAAGGGCTATGATTGGCTATTTGGTAGCCCCTATGTGGACTGGCAGCCTACAGGAGGCTCTGTTTGGTAATGCACCTGGTTTTTATGCAACTAAAACTTGCCTCCAAGCCTGGAATTGAAAAATAAGCTCCTGCTTTGAGGCCACTGGGAGCAACAAACAAGGGGTTGGTGAGCAACATGGTGTCTCCAGAGCCAGTGGTTGGGGATCACTGGTTCAGACCATCGAGTGATCCCAGCCAGGGAGTCCGTATTTCTCTGATTAAGAAGGATGAAACTGAGGAACGGATGATATTGGAATGGTTAGTGAAACAGCTGCTTCAAAATATCCAACATTAATCTTGCTTATTATGACACAACTTGATGTATATATATGTAGACGCTTCTGGTGCTCCATAAATATCTGAGTAGCCATTAAAGATGCTCCCTGTTTCCTTCCATAGGAGTCAATTCATCACATTTGTCCGTTGTTGAATAAATCTTTTTTTTCAGCTGCTTCTGGCTTCCATCTGATGTTATTTCGCAATCAGAAAATGTACAAACTTAGGTCTCGGTTTATAAAGCATTAAAAAAGTAATATTTTCTACGCTGCCACATTCCCGTCGACTATATTATACTAATAAAGTGTAGAATCAGTTATCCAGAAACCCGTCATCCAGAAAGCTCAGAATTACAGGAAGGCCCTCTCCCATTGACTCCATTTTATCCAAATAATCCAAATTTTAAAAAAGGATGTCCTTTTTCTCTGTAATAATAAAACAGTAGCTTGTACATGATCTAAATTAAGATAAAATGAATCCTTATTAGAAGCAGAACCAGCCTATTGGGTTTAGTAAATGTTTACATGATTTTCTAGTAGCAGGAAAAAGTCAGGGGAAAAAAAGAACAACTTTTCCAGGATTCATTTTGCAACAAAACTGCAACAATTCAGAATATGAAAAGTACTTCAGCTAAAACCTGTCTAAATTATGTAGAAGTCAATGACAAATGTCCCATTATCAGCTGGACGATCCTTCTTTGAATTGAGGTTTTAGAGATTTTTGAGTCTTTTTGACACTGGCTTCTGAGCGACAATACGAAAAAGTCGAACAACCCCTTTAATGTATGAAGAGCCAAGTGATATGCGGGTCGACTCTGCAGAAACTGTGGCCGAACCCTAACAAAATGTGATCTCCTATTTATATAACTGTGTCTGCAAATATGCGTGTATGTGTTCTATACTCATTAGTTAGAAGATATTTGGGTGTGGTTTTATTAAAGGAATAATATACCACTATTTAAAGGAGAACTAAACCCTAAAAATGAATGTGGCTAAAAATGCCATATTTTATATACTGAACTCTTATTGGACCGGCCTAAAGTTTCAGCTTGTCAATAGCAGCAATGATCCAGGACT
This sequence comes from Xenopus laevis, assembly GCF_017654675.1. Taxonomy (NCBI): domain Eukaryota; kingdom Metazoa; phylum Chordata; class Amphibia; order Anura; family Pipidae; genus Xenopus; species Xenopus laevis. Next base: position 12,629,408 of record NC_054382.1, read on the forward strand.
TCAAACTTGTCACAGGGGGTCACCATCTTGGAAAGTGTCTGTGACACTCACATGCTCAGTGGGCTCTGATTGGCTGTTGAGAAGCTAAGCTTAGGGCTCGTCACTAATTATCCAGCAGAAAATGAGCTTCCCCTGTAATATAAGCTGATGCTACAGGTTTGCTGATTATTAAATTCTGATGCTAATTGCACTGGTTTCTGTGCTGCCATGTAGTAATTATGTGTATTAATTACTAATCAGCCTTATATTGTGACATTTCTATTCTATGTGTACTGTATATTGTGAGTGGGTCCCTAAGCTCAGTAAGTGACAGCAGCACAGAGCATGTGCAGTGAATCAGCAGAAAAGAAGATGGGGAGCTACTGGGGCATCTTTGGAGACACAGATCTTTACTGCTAAAGGGCTGTGGTTGCCTTGGGCTGGTACAGAAGCACAAAACATAATGTACAACATTTCCAGCTACTTCATTAGTTAAGCTTTAGTTCTGCTTTAACAAAACGATCTACATTGTAGAGCTCTTCCACAAAAATAATTCTGCCATTTCTGGGAGATGCCTTGTTCAAACATGATTGGACTTAAGATGGGTCTTCTGGTCTTTTGGGCCATAGGGTAGGGTTAATATGCCCTGGAAACATATTCATGTCTTGGCTTATGTTAGTCCCATTATCTGATATTTACTTACTTAACTTTAGGTTAAAGTGGACCCGTCACCCAGACATAAAAATCTGTATAATAAAAGTCCTTTTCAAATTAAATATGAAATCCAATTTCTTTTTTTTTAATAAAGCATTCATAGCTGTTGTAAACTCATTTAAAAATATCAGCTGTCAATCAAATATTGCCTGCTCCTCCTCTATGCCTAGGCATAGAGGCGGGGCAGACAATTACATTGACTTTCCATTCAGCACTTCCTAGATGTCACTGCTCTCCCAACATTCCCCCAGTTCTCTTTACCATTTAATCATGTAGCCAGGACATGGGGATGGACATCAGGTCCCCCATTCTGGTGCACAAACAAGATTCTGAGATGATACAAGGCTTGTCTTAATAACAGTGTCCACAAAATGGCTCCTTCCTGCTTGATATAATTATGAATTCCCAGACTGAAGGAAACAAGATTCAAAAAATGTATTCAGGGTAATTAAAGTTCATTTTGCTTGACTAACATGATAAAATAGGATTTGAAATAATTTTTTTGGTTGACGGGTCCCCTTTAAAAACTTCTTTGAAACTATTTTGACGTCAGTTAACCTTTTGAGCTGATGTTATAAAAGATGGTAAATAGACCTTCAGGCAGGGACATTAGAAAGGCTGATAAACACTCCCTGCTTCCCTTGGCAGCTACACGGCTGCCCTGTAGTATATTCCTTCCTCTTCGTTTTGCTCTGTTTCCTTCAAAGGAACCTGAAATAAAGTGCCAAGTTGGACATAGAAAGAAAACAACAGATTCACGTGTTAATTGTGAAATTTTCATGGCAAGCGTTGAGAGCAGATGACCTATTTAACTGTACTTCGATGACATTTACATGTATTGAGCAGCTCGACCTTCTATGAGGCAGAAAGGAGACCTTTTGCTGGCCGAGCACCAGTCCATGACATTTTATTTCAGTCACACATAAGAAAAATACATCATAGCGTGGCCAAATAGCAAAATCTAAGAAATACAATAAATTGTGTAGCTCAAGCTTTTAGCAGCTTGATTTGCTTCCTATTGTCATATTCTGATCCGGTGCCTCTAACACTTCTTTGTTGCTGTGGATTTAGTCCCAAAAGCACCATATATGTATTCTGAGAATAAATTACCCCCTATTTAAAATATTCGGATATTATAAGTCACCAAAGAGTTCCAAAGAGTTCCAAAGAGTTCCAAAGAGTTCCATGACCAAATACTTTACAGGTACTTTGAGTTGACTTCTAAAATCCTCATCAGTTTAATTAAGTCAATTGACATCAATGACATAACAATTCCCACAGCTAGTTGAGTCAATAGGCATAGCCCAACTTGATCCAAATGAAAAATAGAGTTATATGACTTTTGGCTGTCAACGTTAGTGACCCAGACAACCAACAAGCATTTTCACTTACAGGCTAGAAATAGGCAGAATTATAGGAAGAACAGGAATTCTAATAATTCCAATTAAATAATGAAGACAAATGGTGTTCTATGTGAGTTTTTTTCGCGATCACTTTTTTCCATGTAGAATACATTGGAGTCTATGGGAGTTATTTTCATGATTACTTTTTTTCTGTGCACAATGCATTGGAGTCTATGGGGCAAAGTCACTAAGCGCCGAAGCGCCTAACGCTAGTGTCAATTCGCTAGCGTTTTCGTTACTTCGTAAATTCACTAACGAACGCTGGCGTAAATTCGCTAGTGTTACTTCGCACCCTTACGCCTGGCGAATTTGCGCAACAGAAGTAACTACGCAAATTCACTAACACGCGCATTGTACTGAACGCTACCTTTTACGCTAGACTTCCTTCGCCACCTCAGACCAGCCGAAGTGCAATAGAGTAGATAGGGATTGCTTCAAAAAAAGTTAAAAAATTTTCTAAGTCCCAAAAAACGCTGGCGTTTTTTCTATATTATGGTTGATAGGCTGAAAAATATCGAAATTTTTTTTGGGGCTCCCCTCCTTCCCCCCTACATTTCCTAACTCATGGCAACTTAACTATACAGTGGGCACATGTGTAGGGCAAAATTAAATTTTATTTGATGTTTTGAAGGTTTCCCAGGCATTTGTAGTGCTGCTACATATTCCTCCATTGAAATTTGAATTTGGCGCCGTATGCAAATTAACCATCGCTAGCGTAACTTCACTTCTGTTAGCGAATTAACGCTAGCGCAACTTCGCAACCTTATGCTACCCCCGAGCGCAACTTTGGATTTAAGTGAATTTGCAGAGCGCTGGCGAAACTTCGCCTGGCAAAGTGTGGCGAAGTGCGGCGAAGTTACGCCTGGCGCAACTACGAATCTTAGTGAATTTGCTCCTATGGGTGCAACTCTGCTAAAATAGAAAGTTTGCAACACAATTGTGGCAATTCCATGTAGAAGTGCAACTAAGCAACTAGGGCTGCCATCAGAAATCACGGGGGCCCCGCAAAATAACATTTTCTAGGTCCCCCACAGTACAAAGGCCACACAGACATGTGGTCAAAAAATAACCAGTCTGAGGGCCGTTGCTGTTCAGGGCCCCCTACACATTAAAAAACCTTGGTGCCAGGGATCCTTCACATTAAAAAACAATGGTGGCAGAACTCCCCTACCCATTCAAAAACAATTGGTGATAAGAGCCCCCCACAAGTTAAAAAAAATAAATAAATAAGTTGCCAGTGCCAGAAATGTTGGGTTAATTGGTGACCAGGGGCTTAAGATAAAAGAGTAAGATTGGTGCTCAGTGACCTTACCTTTAATGTTGGGCAGGTGGCCTTCTTCCTCTTCGATGGGTGGTCTTCTTCGTTCTACTCTGGTGATGACTTCTTCATTCATTCCCGGCGACAGCTTCTTCTCCGGTGTGGCTTCTTCATTCTTTTCCGGCAATGACTTCTTCGTTCTTCTCCTGCAATGTCTTTTTTGTCCTTTTATTGCGTGGCTTCTTAGTTCCATTCCAGCATGCCTTTTTTGCTCTTTTGCGTGTTTTTTTCATTCTTCTCTGGAGCGGCATCTTCTGCAGTATGCTGGGGCCCCCTTAAACCCAGAAGTCCCCCAGGCCCAGGAAATCTGGAGTTTTGGAGAAAACACTGCATTATGGGAAAATGGCAATGGTGCTCAAAATGATCTTTTATAGATCTCACATTTGATACTAATTTCATTCCTAAAACTAAGTGTTACCCTTTTACGATAAAAGAAAAATAACAACCCTAGAATGATGGAAGTTATGATTTATCCCACTGCTCTTAAAGCCACGTATCCTCTCGTTTCGCTGGAATGTGCTTTTGATTATTTGATTACAGGAATTAAAACTAAAGGGAAAAGCACAGCACTTACGACAAAATGTTCTGTCTGTGACCTGACACCACTCCAGCCTTGCTTACAAAATCCTAATAGTAAGCGAATGTCTAGAATGAAGGTTTACATGATCACATCTATTAGCCCTAACACATGCTTAGGATGTGGTCATGCTTTTACAGTATTGCACTTTTGGATGGATACCAAAAAAAAATATGGCACTATCAATGGGTAATTCTGTACAATAACCGCATTCTGTAGAACCATGTTTTGGAATTGGGGTAGAATTCTAGTGAATGGAGATACTGGGCTGTGGTAGATGGCAGAAGGTCCATGTCTAACTCTCTTTCTGCTCTTGACTAAGGCTAGTTCTTAGCTGAGAGCATACAGAATTGAGGGACAAATGGTAGCAGAGAAAAACTGTAGTCTTGTGTTTAAGAAAGACAAAAGTAAATACCATTGCCCTTAACTTATATAGTGCCAACATGTTCTGCAGTGCTTTACAGACATTATACATGGGGGTAGAGGAAGTGGGGAAAGGAAAAGTAGGACTAAAGTTTTTTTTTAACTCATGAATTAAATTTTACTCAAAATTCGATTGGGGGGGGTCTTTTATTAAAAATATTGAAAACGTTAAACTCGGACAAATTTTAATGACCCGAAAACTTAAATCGAATTGAATCAAATTCGACCAAACTCGATTCGATTTCTCTGAAAAAAACTTGAATGTCAGGAAGGCTACAAACATCTCCAAATTGGTCACTGGACGTCTCCCATTGACTTATACAGGAAAGCGGCAGATTTTAGGTAGTGAATAGTCTAATTCGAATTCTTAAAGGGCCAGAGTATGATAAATCTTGAAAATTGGATTTGAATTTTTTAAAAAAATCAAATTGAGTTTGGATAATTCCCTAGTTGATTTTGACAGTTTTGCCCATAAAAAATTCAAATTCGAATTTGAATTTTCAATTCGACCCTTAATAAATCTGCCCCTAACTGTTGAATGGGAATAAATTAGTTAAAAGGTTGGTTGAATAATAGCGTAGGGTGGCCCCTATCAGCAAAGGGTAACATTGGTCATTAGTATTCAAATGGAAATGCTGAGAGAATATAAAGAAAATAGTATGATAATGACACCTGTGCCCGGGTTACGATCATATAAGATAAATAAGATAATAATATATGCCGTGGGAAAATGTTATCTGTTTATAGAAGAGCCGAAACAGTATGACATTCTCTACTCACCTATCCATTGACGTGTTAAAGTGACCTGGGCCCCGCCTCTCCATCTCGGTGATGGCAAACCTTTCATACCTTTGAGCCACACTGTAATTTAAAAATGTGGTGAGAGCCACATAAGCAATAAAAAAAGTTCCTGGGCATTGTCAATTAAGGGCTGTGACCAGTGGCTTAATTAGTCTGGGCCGGCACCCTGCAAAAAGCTCCTTGAAAGGGGCCTGGCACACAGTGGTGCCTAACCAGCCTCCCACACCCAGGTTACCCGCTGGCATCTCCAGGTTGACTATGTACTCCCTCCCAGCTCGCAGATAGGAGAGCAGCTGGGGAGGGAGGAATAGTATCCAGCTATAAATAAAGCAGACCCCAAGGTCCGGGCCACCCACGTGAAAGCCGGGTCTCCTCTATACTCCACTGCCTGTGACTGGCTATTAGGTAGAACCATGTTGCAGGAGTAAATATGCATCTTTATCAATCCAAAACTTTCCTTCATTCCATGCAGGAACCCCCAGAGGCTGCTGCTACTTAAATGGCTTGAGTCGGAAAGGGTCAAGGGGGGCAAATGCAAAATGCCAAGTTTTTGTATTAAAAATGGAAACTTAGCTCCTAGCAAGGTCCTCACAATCTCCTGGAGCAGTATGCGTCCATGCATGCATATGCTCAAATAACGTTGGAAATAAATAGCTTTTTCTGTTTGTTTTTAGAGCACCAGCTGGCTCTGTGCATTCAGGCCTTGCTAAAGCCTTTTGTTGTGTTTTCTGCTGGTGTTTGATTGTGTGCCTGTTCCTGACTACTGAACCTGTACTGCCTGCCCAAGACCCTTTGTCTGACCTTTGACTACGCTCTTGCCTGATCATGTTTGCCGAATGATTCGGAAACAGTCTCTGTCATGTGTAGGTTCCCCCGTCTATCCCACAGCAGAAAGTTCCTAGGCCTCAAAAGCGCAACATGGAAACCGGGGTTGGCAGGATTGTCCTGCTCACTTAAGAGTAGGGATTCACCGATCCAGGATTCGGTTCGGGATTCGGCCTTTTTCAGCAGGATTCGGATTCGGCCGAATCCTTCTGCCTGGTCGAACCGAATCAGAATCCTAATTTGCATATGCAAATTAGGGTCGGGTAGGGAAATTAGGTTACTTTTTGTCACAAAACAAGGAAGTAAAAAATGGTTTCCCCTTCCCACCCTTAATTTGCAAATGCAGATTAGGGTTTCGGATTCGGTTCGGTATTCGGCCGAATCTTTCGCGAAGGATTCGGGGGTTCCAAAATAGTTGATTTGGTGCATCCCTACTTAAGAGGTTGCTTCGAGCAGTCTACGGGCTTCATCTCTATACAGTCTGTGATACCAACAAGTAGATCTTTTTAACTAGGCTGTAAAAGTGGTGGTTGACCCTTACGTTAACTTTTAGTATGTTTTAGAATGGCTAATTTACCATCCCCCATTACCAAGAATGTTAGCTGCTTTAATAAACAATAAGTCCCCTTCTGCATTTCTTACTTCCTTCCTGCCAGTAACAATGTCTGAAGTCTCCAAGCTTCTCTTGTCCTCCCCACTCACAACTTGCCCCCTTGGCCCTATGTCTTCTTCTCTGCTCAAACACTGTGTTGCAGAGTTACGCCACCATTTACTCACATCTTCAATTCTTCTCTAGCTTCTGGAACCTTCCCTTCTCCTTTCAAACAGGCCTGTGTAAAGCCTATTCTTAAAAAGGCCACGCTTGACCCATCATGTCTGTCAAATTACCGTTCTGTCTCACTTCTGCCACTTGCCTCTAACCTCCTAGAGCGTATTGTGTTCTCCCGTATTACTAACTTTCTACACACCCATGATCTGTTGGACTGGTTTCCAGCCTGGTCACTCTACTGAGACTGCTTTGTGCAGAGTTACAAATGATCTTCAGGTTGCCAAAGCCAAAGGTCACTTCTCCATCCTTCTCCTCCTTGATCTATCATCTGCATTTGATCACTCTCTCCTGATGCAGATTCTCTATTCACTTGGCATCCGTAACCAGGCTGCATCTTGGCTCTCTTCTCACTTAACGATCATTCACTGTCTCCTATGATAACAAAACCTCATCTCCAGTTCCATTTAATGTGGGGGTGCCGCAAAGCTCTGTGCTTGGTCCACTGTTCTTCTCCCTGTACACTCAGTCTTTGGGAGATCTCATCCGTTCATGTGTCTTTAATTATCATCTGTATGCTGATGATACCCAAATATATTTATCCACCCCTTCATTAACAGCTGAAACACAGGCTCAAATCTCTAACTGCCTCCAGGCTATCTCAAATTGGATGAACCAGCACCACCTCAAACTCAACCTAACAAAAACTGAACTAATCATCTTTCCACCTAAGCCTGGTCCTACTCCCCTATTTACTATCTCTATTGATGGCATGCTCATTAACCCTGTCAACTCAGCACGCGGGGGTCTGGGGTAGTCTTTAACTCCTCTCTCTCCTTCTCTGATCATATTAACACCACTGTCAAAACCTGTCACTTTTTCTTACCCAGTATTTCCAAAACCCGTCCCTTCCTTTCACCTGATACATCCAAGACGCTCATGCATGCTCTCATCCTATCCAGACTAGATTACTGTAACCTTCTACTAACTGGCCTACCTAACTCCCATCTCTCCCCTCTACAGTCTGTATTAAACACTACTGCCATAATTATCCTCCTCTCATCCAAAAGGGTACAGGCCCCTCCGCTGCTGAAGTCCTTATCATGGCTTCCTATAAAACAAAGAATAACTTATAAACTCCTCCTCATAACCTTCAAAGCCCTTTATTCCTCTGCACCTAACTACATCTAATCTCTTGTTTCTCTATATCTTCCTGTCCGAAATCTCCGCTCCTCTCAGAGCAACCGTTTGGTTGTACCCCCCACTACTACTGCTGTTTCCCGTATCAAACCCTTCTCTCTTGCGACTCCTTATATTTGGAATGCCATTCCTGAATCTCTCAGGAGAGAATCCTCCTTCAATGTTTTTAAAACAATACTCAAAGACTACCTCTGGAAACACTTGGATAATACCTGAACTGGGAACTGGCACTTATATAACAGTGTAACAAACTGTAACCCGCAGCACCTTAATACCCCTCTGAATTGTGTCTGTATGTTACCCTCCCATTTAGACTGTAAGCCCTACGGGTCCTCTAGCCTCTTGTTTCCTTGACACTGAGCACATAATCTGTATTGTAATTATATTTTATATTTATGTGAATTGTATTTATAATAATGCAACTATTGTAACTTTTTAATTAAAAAAAACAATTTACTGTTTTGCTGTACAGTGCTTTGCCCTCAAGGAGCGCTATACAAATAAAAAATCAGCAAACCTGTAGCATCAGCTTATATTACAGGGGAAGCTCATTTTCTGCTGGATAATTAGTGACAAGCCCTAAGCTTAGCTTCTCAACAGCCAATCAGAGCCCACTGAGCATGTGAGTGTCACAGACACTTTCCAAGATGGTGACCCCCTGTGACAAGTTTGAAGTCCTGGATCATTGCTGCTATTGACAAGCTGAAACTTTAAGCTGGTGCAATAAGGTCATTACATAAAATATGGCAGTTTAAGCCACATTAATTTTTAGGGTTTAGTTCTCCTTTAACAGCAAGCAGTGTCTTATTAATGTGGGGCCAGATTCATTTCACAGGGCATCATTTGCATCCTCACAGCTCCAGTTGTCTGTACAGCTCAGATAGAAGTATCAATATTTCAGGAGAAACACCAACGAGATCCTTTGAAGCCAGGGTATTTTTAGGCTTTGTTTAAAGTAGGGTTTTCTCCTAATTAAACAGACACTTCAGTTGCCTTGCAGGCTGCCAAGGCAGACGTTTGAGGAACGGGCCTCTCGATTTCTTTATATACAATTTAAGTTTTTTTCAGACACGTGCCTGGTGAGTCATTTGTATTGGTGCCGAGCCGTGCCAGTGTTGTAGGGTTCATGTAGTAGTAGGTGCTGCTCAGCAACTGACTAAACAGTTTATTACATTTCATGGAAAGCTTATAGCACAAAACATCATTTTTCCATAGTAACATATTATTTATAGAACACAATATTTGCCCCCCTTCCCTGGATTAGGGGTAGGAGGCAGAAGCATGTAAAAAAGACGCAACTATTGGTGGAGACTTGTTGGGGGGCACAATTCCAGAAAATATATTTATTGTGGTAGGCACAGCAAACATCCAAACCCATAAGAGTGTAGGTCTTGCATCAAACTCTAGAGGGCAGATTTATCAAAGGTCGAGGGGAATTTTCGAATGAAAAAAAAATTGAATTAGAAATCAAGCTATTTTTTGTGTACTTCGACTAGGGAATAGTCCAAATTCGATTCAAATTTAAAAAAAAAAAAAAAAATTAGAATATTGAAATTTATCATGTACTGTATCTTTAAAAATTCGACTTCGACCATTCGCCATCTAAAACCTGCCGAATTTCTGTTTTAGCCTATGGGGGACCTCCTAGAACCTATCTGGAGTCAATTGGTGGACTTTGAAAAATCAAAGTTTTGTTTGGGAAAAACTCTGATTTCCTTTGATTCATACGATCCAAATACGGACCTATTCGATCCAAAACAGACCTATTCAACCCAAAAAAAAACTATGACTTAATTTCGGTTGGTCTTTTTGAATTCGAATTTCGAAGTTTTTTCAATTCGAAATTTTTTGTCACTGACCCCATCTAAAAAAACAAATGCTCTATAAGGCTACAAATATATTGTTATTGCTATTTTTTTCATTACTCATCTTTCTATTCCGACCCTATTCATATTCCAATCAATGCATGGTTGCTAGGGCAATTTAGACCCAGATAGTTGAAATCGAAAACTGGAGAGCTGCTGAATAAAATGCTAAATACTAAAACCAAAAATAATTAAATAAAAATAAAAACAATTGCAAATTGTCTCAGAATGTCACTCTCTACATCATACTAAAAGTTAATTTAAAGGTAAACTACCCCTTTAAGCAGCAAGACCAATAAATGCTACATTCTGATTGGTTGCTATGTGTTGCTAGAAAGGTATTCGTTTCTAAAGGGGAACTGTTGCGAAAATGTCATCATACCAAAATAAGAAACTTTCTCAATAAAATCAATTATAAATTCTGACCTGTTTCTGAAATAATCAAGTTACTCTTAAAGATCCCCCTCTCAGCATCTGTCTCTCTTTATTATCTCTTCATGCAGGAGTTGGGTGTCAGATTTTGAATGACAGTTAGGTCTAATACAGGCACAGCCTTTGGGTGGGGGCTTTTGCCTACAAGATGTATTCACAAATGGTACCGAGTTTTTAATTCACCATATTTATTTAGGACCGATGAAATATTAAATTTTCATGACTGTTCCCCTTTAGAATCAACATTATTGTTTCATACCTCCCAACTGCTCTGTTTTTAGAGGGACAGTCTCTCTTTTGACAGCTCAACCCTGCAGTCCCTCATTTGTACTGGAAAGTCCAGTTTTTCTCTGCAATGAACAGCCAGAAAAAGAAACAATGTTTCTAACTTAATTTGCTTTTGGCACAGAGCCCAGAACAGCCACAGCAGAAGATAAGATACTTTTGTAACAATTTCGAGATAAGCAAATAAGTAATTGTAACAATATAAGATAACAGGTTCCTTAGGTATCTGCCAAATTTTGTAAAATGAACATGGTAATTAGTGGGTGTGGCCACAAAAATGGGTGTGGTCAAAAATGCAGCGCTTCGAGCACCAACTTTTTTGTCCTCTTTTTATTTCCAAAATGTTGGGAGGTACACTGTATTTTACTTGTTTTTAATAAAATTCTAAAGCCTGGAAAAAAAAGAAAAAAAAGACAGAAAGCCTGGAAAAAAAAGCAAAAAAAGACAGTTGTGGCAGGAGAAGCGTATTTACATTTACAAGATGGGATCTGTTTATGGACAGTGGCAAAGCTGTCTGAGGCTCGGAATGCTCAGATGTGAGCTGCGTGTGCATGTGACAGAAGCGTGTGCGCCGATCAAAGTTTATTATGTGTAAACAGCTGCAAGCAAGCGAGGAGTGAGACAGATCATATGGTATGTCCAACGTCGCTGCTTCCATAGCCTGCCCACTCATTTTCCATTCCGGAGACTCAAGTACCCGACCTTAAAGGAGAACTAAAGCGTAACTAAAGTAAATTAGCAAGAAATGTTGTACATTATGTTTTGTGCTTCTGTACCAGCCCAAGGCAACCACAGCCCTTTAGCAGTAAAGATCTGTGTCTCCAAAGATGCCCCAGTAGCTCCCCATCTTCTTTTCTGCTGATTCACTGCACATGCTCTGTGCTGCTGTCACTTACTGAGCTTAGGGAGCCACTCACAATATACAGTACACATAGAATAGAAATGTCACAATATAAGGCTGATTAATAATTAATACACATAATTACTACATGGCAGCACAGAAACCAGTGCAATTAGCATCAGAATTTAATAATCAGCAAACCTGTACCATCAGCTTATATGACAGACCAACCTCATTTTCTGCTAGATAATTAGTGACGAGCCCTAAGCTTAGCTTCTCAACAGCCAATCAGAGCCCACTGAGCATGTGAGAGTCACAGACACTTTCCAAGATGGTGACACCCTGTGACAAGTTTGAAGTCCTGGATCTTTGCTGCTATTGACAAGCTCAAACTTTAGGCTGGTGCAATAAGGTCAGTATATAAAATATGACATTTTTAGCCAAATCCATGTTTAGGGTTTAGTTCTCCTTTAAAGGTTCAGTACCCCCCTGTTCAACATATGATGTAGAGAACTTGATCACCAGTGTACAGATAACCCCCTGCCTATTGGGCTGCTTATCTGTAATGTCTCCTAATGTCCTTTCCTTGTGCACCTTCAATTCCTACCCCCCTTTTTGGGAAACTGGGCATGTACTTTGTTTGGTGGGGGCCAGCTGACACTTGGGCACCCATTCAGATTAGAAGAAAGGAGGTTTCAGGCTAAATATTAGGAAGGGGTTTGTTACAGTGAGAGCTGTGAAGATGTGGAATTCTCTCCCTGAATCAGTGGTACAGGCTGATACATTAGATAGCTTTAAGAAGGGGTTGGATGGTGTTTAGCAAGTGAGGGAATACAGGATTATGGGAGATAGCTCATAGTACAAGTTGATCCAGGGACTGGTCCCATTGCCATTTTGGAGTCAGGAAGGAATTTTTCCCACCAGTCTGACCACCAAGTAGTCAATGAAGTTGTCAGGAGAAAGAAAGAGGCTGCTCTGATGTTCTTCTGCTTAGGAAAAAAAATAGAAACCTTTCTCAAATTTTTCCTAAGCAGAAGAACATCAGAGCAGCCTCTTTCTTTCTCCTGACAACTTCCTTGACTATTTGGTGGTCAGACTGGTGGGAAACTGACCAGCAGGTGGCGCTGTTGTAACAAAATTCATTCATATTAACAGTACATGTATCCCTCTTGGAATAAAAACAAAATAAATAATGAATGTAAATGACAAAAGTACTTAGAATAGCAGCCTCATCAATTTTACATTCACTTATTTTAAAGGTTTACTTATCCTATAAAGCAGCCCTCGGATGAGTCACCTGAATCAAATCCCATGAGAAAGAAAGAAATTTTAAAAAAAAGACAAGGACTTTCTTAGGCTAGGGATTGCCCAACCTTTTCACAGGTCAAACACTTCAATCTCAGGATTGTTAGAAAATGTGTGGATGGATGGTGCCCTCCAGACAAGGCTATATATATATATGGCAGTTTTAAAAGTGGGCCCTTGGGTACCTATATAACAAATTAAAATGTTTTTATTATTAAACTGTGGCAGCCCGGGTGGGCCCAGACCCCCCCCCATCTGACGCTGTGTCTACCAGATAATTACATCATTATTTTTAAATATTCAGGGAACCGATAACATTGATGAAAAGTCTGATGAAGGTCCTTTTACACTGTAGCAACCCCTAGTGGTAGAACAGGTTAATTGAAAAATACTTATTCCACAATTTAAAAGGAAATAACTCTATATCTAGAAAAAAAAAAACTTGCCATTCATTCAGTTCATTTCATTTTAACAACATTCATAAATAGTCAACAATAATTAAGGAAACTCAAATGTGACTTGGCCTTTCTACAATTGTTGAGAGTCTCACCCTAAACAGGTTTGGTTCTGAGCCTGAGACTGCTGTAGTGCAAGTATAAGATCTGTTATCCGGAAACCCGTTATCCAGAAAGCTCCGAATTACAGTAAGGTCATCTCCCATAGACTCCATTTTATCAAAATAATCCAAAAAATTATTTCCTTTTTCGCTGTAATAATAAAACAGTATCTTGTACTTGATCCCAACTAAGATATAATTAATCCTTATTGGAGGCAAAACCAGCCTTTTGGGTTTATTTAATGTTTACATGATTTTCTAGTAGACTTAAAGTATGAAATTACAAAAAGATCCATTATCCGAAAAACCCCAGGTTTCAAGCATTCTGGATAACAGGTCTCATACCTGTAATGGGTTTTCTTGTATAATGCTTCCCTCTAGTGTCACAACTGCAGTAATACAGGCTAAACCTGTGACTGCTTTTAATTCAAGTTAAAGGGGTTAAAGGGGAACAGAAATTCTCATTTCGCAATGTAATATCTTCATTAGACAGTCATTACAAGGCAATTTCTATGCACAAAGCATGTTACGGCTGCCGTATTCTTGTCTTGCATAAATAACAGCTTTTTAGTGAGATGGTGGCATATGCTGCGCACTGGTGCAAACTATCACACTCACAATCTGTAGATTCGCCAGCGTTACCGTTTTCAGGGACTTTGCCGATTTACTAACGGGCGCAGGTGTCACCGCTAGCGTCTGTCACCTTCGCTAGCGGTGACGCCTGCGCCTGTTAGTAAATCGGCAAAGTCCCTGAAAGTGGTAACGCTGGCACTTTATCGCCAGGCGAATTTTCTCTCTGGCAAATGGACGTTGCCCCACACAGGGTCGGACTGGGGGACCCGGGGCCCACCGGGACTTGCTGTCACGGGCCCCGCTCTGGGCCCCCCAAATGCGATGCACAAGAGCGCAAGAAGCAAGAAGCCGCACTTGCGCACAAAAAGCCGCACAGTGTGCATGCGCACACACATAGCCACACAGTGACCGTTTTTTTTTTTTTAGGACCAGGAGATAGGGAGAGGTGGGTCTGGCCCGGCGGGGGCCCATGAGGGCCGGGGCCCACCGGGTTTTTTCCCGGTATCCGACGCTGGCCCCACAAATTCATTAAGATGCAGATTTTACTGAACGTTACCTCTTTCGCCAGACTTGCCTTCGCCAGCTCAGACCAGGAGAAGTGCATTGGAGTGCATAGATCTTCCTCAATCTTCTGTCACTTACATCATTTTTTTAGTGGAAAAAGTTTCTAAGTCACAAAAAAATGCTGGCGTCTTTTCCCTTTTTCAGAGTGATAGCCTGCAAAGGTCCTTAAATTTTTTTTTTGGGTAACAGGGTTCCCCCGTACATTTTCCAACATATGGAACATAAACTATACACTGGGCTCATGTGTAGGGCATTATAACAACTCTATTGTCTTTTATTAAGGTTCCCTGGACTTGTGTAATGTAATGTATTTGCTGCAACATATACGTCCATTCAACTTTAAATTTGCAAAATGCAAATTAGCCTTAGCGAAGACCTCTAACGAAGTTGTGCTAGGCAGAATTGAACGCTAGTACATCTTCGCTTTGATTTGCTTACATTGCCAAAGTAACGCTATCGAAAATTCGCCAGCGTTCGGTGCCATGGACGTAACTTCGCATTTTAGTCAATTAGCGTTTTCTGGGCGAATTTTCACCTGGAGATGTGTTGAGATGGCTGTGAAGCCGTCGCTGGCGAATTTTCACCCCTTAGTAAATTTACTCCTTAGGGTGTACAAACTGAGATGTTTCAATTCCCTTAAAGCCCTCTCAGTGGATCCTTGTACTGATGTTGCACACTTTCTTTGCTAATTTCATCTACAGCAAAGAGCATGAATATAGAATTCTCTATTTTGGATAAAAGGTCCCATGCCTATCCTTTTCTGCATAATCTACAAACCCTGAGTGTGCCAGTTTTTATCTTTTGCTTTACATGTTTGTCACTTGGAGCCAGTGACCCCCTGCAAAAAAAAGGGGGGAGAACACACATAGAAACACTTGTAGGTCGATAAGAGTGGTGGGGAGGGGGTTTCTAACCACATTAGAATAAGTGGACCCCACAACTGCAGGGTCTGCTTCCTCTATTGTTACACCACTAGTAGAAGTTCTTATCCATACCTCCCAACTGTCCCTTTTTCGGAGGGACAGTCCCTCTTTTGACAGCTCAACCCGCAATCCCTCATTTGTACTGGAAAGTCCCTCTTTTCTATGCACTGAACAGCCAGAAAAAGAAACAAAGTTTCTCACTTAATTGGCTTTTAGCAGAGAGCCCAGAACAGTTAACAGGTGCAAATAAGATACTTTGTAACAATTTTGAGACACAAAAACACAGTTTAGATAAGGAGAAATATTTTCAAACTTTCAAAACCTGACAAATTTTGTAAAACAAACATGGTAATTAGGGGGTGTGGCCACAGAAAGGGGTGTGTCAAAAAATTGCTGCGCTACGTGCGAAAAAAAAATTTTTGTCCCTCTTTTTACTTCCAAAATGTTGGGAGGTATATCTTATCTGCCACTTCCCATCTACTGTCCTGGCAGGCATGTAGGTTACCTTTATAATTTCTCTTCTTTAAAATTAATAGTTCCAAACATTTTATATTTTTATATTTCTACTTAATATAGTCTCAATGCATTATACAGGTATGGGACCCGAATGAGCAGGACCTGGGGTTTTCCGGATAATGGATCTTTCTGTAATTTGGATCTTCATACCTTAAGTCTACTAGAAATTTATTTAAACATTAAATAAACCTAATAGGCTGGTTTTGCTTCCAATAAAGATTAATTATATTTTAGTTGGGATCAAGTACAAGGTACTGTTTTATTATTACAGAGAAAAAGGAAATCACTTTTAAAAATGTGGATAATTTGTTTAAATTAGAGTATGTGGAAGACAGCCTTGCTGTAATGGAGAGCTTTGTGAATAATGGGTTTCCGGATAATGGATCCCATACCTGTATACAGTACTGTAGCCCTAAAATGTGGCGCCAGTAGACTTGCATTGATAGAGAATTCAGAAAGTTAGCTCAGATGAAGTAAGGAATGAGGAACAACAAGTTCAGATGAACATGGTTCCTCTAGTAGTAGAGGAATGTACAGCCCTTTTGGGGCATAATAATTGCTTTTAACTACCTTAGTTTGAAAGTTATTGCCCCTTCAATCACTGCAAGTATTAATCTTTTTATACCACTAACATATTACCCAGACGTGATTCCTTGTTCTCAACTCCAGCTGAGCCAACCTTCTGAATTCTCTACAACGTACACATAAACTACTGTAGGTACATTTTAATCTCGAGTCAGTTATCACGTCTATAGTGATGGGCGAATTTATTCGGCAGGCGCGAATTCGTGGCGTCAAAGTTTTTTTTTTTACACAGGTGACAATTTGGACGTCAACATTCTCGTGTCTTGAATTTTTTGCCCAATTTGCGAATTTCACGGCGAAGTGAAACGGGCCAAATTCACTCATCACTACCTGTCGGTATACTTTGGAGCATGGAGAGAAACCAGCACCAACCCAGAAGAACATACTGTACAAACATCATGCAGATAGAAATTGCAGTCATTTAATTTTCCCAGGGGGAGTAACCTGCGGTGCCTGAATGATGCACCGATTTGCCTCCGCCGATCACTCCCCACCAATACAGTGCTTTATCAAATGTACAACCAGCAGTTCTCTGCATACTAAAATGCAGTGAGAACAGAGTCCTGCAACAATTCACATACTGCATAAAAGACCAGCAGTTCTGTAGCAGTATGATGTTATTCATATATAAATATATATATATATATATATATATATATATTGAACAAAACAAATTACCCCAGCAGTGGAGTTACTAGATATTACTGGGCCCCACAGCAAATTAATTTTAGGGCCCCCAACATATCCAGAGGCTGTCCCATTTTACTAGGGATGCGCCGAATTCACTATTTTGGATTCGGCTGAACCCCCGAATCCTTTGAGAAAGATTTGGTCGAATACCGAACCGAATCCTAATTTGCATATGTAAATTAGGGGTGAGAAGGGGAAAACATGTTTTACTTCCTTGTTTTGGGGTAAAAAGTCACGTGATTTCCCTCCTGTCCCTAATTTGCATATGCAAATTAGAATACGGATTTGGTTCGGCCAGGCAGAAGGATTCGGCGGAATCCGAATCCTGTTTAAAAAGGCTGAATCCTGGCCGAATCCCGAACCCAATCCTGGATTTGGTGCATCCCTACATTTTACCAATATATATTGAAATTTCTCATTAATTAGGGCCTCATGAGACAGCTTGTACCTCCTGGGCCCCCCAGCAACCGCAGGGTCTGCTTCCTCTGTAGTTACGCCCCTGTACCCCAGCACTCCCAAACTGATTGAAAGGAAAATGTCTATATTTAGTAAAAAGAGACATTTTTAGTTACATGGGTTGTACAAAGTATGCATAAGCTGATGCACCTCACCAAGGCAGTGTCCATGCATCAGTCCTAACTAAGTGAAAAGAGTATTTTCTTTGGGGGGAGAAAGACTATACCTGCTACTCTCTTTGTTTGGCATGACCTCTTCCAAAGAAAACTTTCAGCTAGAGTCCTGCACGGGCTCAATTTTTGGAACCCGTATCCGAACCCGCATTCTTACCCGCTTGGACCCACTACCTGACCCGACCCGCAAGTAACTTATCTGCAACCCGGACCGCAACCCGCTGAGCATCAAAAATCAGGAAGTGCTGTCATTGTAAACCGGAAGTGACATCGTCGGAAGTAGGCGTGATCAGAAAAAGGAGTAAAAATCCCTATTGAGAAAATCTGTTGCTCAACCCGCGACCCGCAGAACCAGTGTCGGACTGGCCCACCGGGCTACCTGGAAAAGTCCCGGTGGGCCCTCATGCTGCTAAACATTTGGCATATTTCCCTATTTGTATGAGAACAAAGAGGCTAAATAGATGGAATAATAGATTATAGTATGTGAAGAAAGAGGGACTAGGAGAACAGAGGATGAGTAAAGAGAAAAATAAAATAGTACTGAGAGTGGGCCCATGGTCTAAGATGAAATGGTGGGCCCCTGGAGAAATGTTTTTGGGTGGGCCCCTGCTGTCCCAGTCCAACACTGCGCAGAACCGCCGACCCGCGTCTATACCCGCACCCAGAACTTCTACCCGTAACCCGTAGGGTACCGCAGGTTTTTGCGGGTAACCAGCGGGTACCTGACCCCCTGCAGGACTCTACATTCAGCTATAAGAATTTTTTTGGACACCTTCTAAACTTAACCAATATATATATATATTAGCCACTAGAGGTCTCACCATGCTAAGCCATAGCATTTACAGCTGATCCTATTGTACCGTGGGGAGAAAATGTAGCTCAGGCTACAGATCTAATAAAAGTGCCAGTTCCAAACATGATAGCTAGACTGTGATTTGGACAATTCAAGTCCACTGTGCACATATGTTTAAAGGGAATATGTGTGTGAAAGGGAAAAAAAACTCTAGAAGCCAATACAGGCATAGGATCTATTATTAGGAATGTTTAAAAATATTTTTGCATTACATTCACCCAGGATTGTTTTGCCACCAGTATGGATTCGTAGTTAGCGTCAAGTAAAAGGTACTTTTTTTGTTACTGTGAATAAAGAAATTCATTCAAAAATTAAAATAATTTGCTTAGAAAGGATGTGATGGGGAATGGCTTTTCTGCAATTGCCAGGATCCTAGACCCGTACCACAATAGAACCAGCTGGGCTACCTAGTTGTGTATCTGTAAAGCAGCTAGTAAAAATGAACTTTAGGATTTGAACAGCAGCCCCACCAAAAACCAGTTCAGAAGAGCAATGACTGGATAAGTTAGATGTGAAGCATGCATTATCCAGAAACCCATTATCCAGAAAGCTCCAAATTATGGGAAGGTCATCTCCCAGAAACTCAATTTTATCCAAATAATCCAAATTTGATTTCCTTTTTCTCTGTAATAATAAAACTGTACCTTGTACTCAGGGGTGCTGCTCCAATGAGGAGAGTTGAAGAATTCCGGTGCAGACCAGGTTACCACGGATATTCTGGTTTCTAAACTGGAAATTCTGGCCTTTTAGTACGAGAGAGCACAATTGCGTTCTCTGCCACTGGCGCCTCAGGTGGCTCCTGCATTCGAATCGCCATTGCTTGTACAGGTATGGGATTCGCTATCTGAAAACCCATTATTTAAAAAGCTCCAAATTATGGAAAGGCCATCTCCCATACACTCCATTTTATCTAAATAATCAAAATTTTTAAAAATTATTTCCTTTTTCTCTGTAATAATAAAACAGTAGCCTATACTTGATCCCAACTCAGATATAATTAATCCTTATTGGAAGTAAAACCAGCCTATTGTGTTTATCCAATGCCTACATTAGAACACATTGGATGTACTCCTGGATTTATCAGATATATGATGTGATTTAGCAGCCCAAATATACAGGGCCAAACCAGTAATTTAACTACCAGGCATCGGGCTCGGGTGCAGGCTATGCAGGGCCCCCCCACCCTCCTTCAGAAGCGGACATTGCATCAGATTCGCAAGTGTGCAAACCACTGATGGGTCCTGAAAGGGGCGCGACCCCTGGTGCAGTGGCACCTCCTGCACTCCCGGTAGTTCTTCCACCGGGCCAAACTGCGCTATTGCCTTTTTTAAGCCAAAAAGTAATTTTGGGCATTTTTTACCTATTACCAAGATTTGCCCCGTGCCATTTCCCTTAAAATTCTGATTCCTAGGATAGCTAGGAATGATTCAGCAGTCTGCCCATATTACCATTGTGCTTTTCTCTTCATACCACAGAGTTTGTGCCAAGTTCACATGCAATGACCCGCCATCAATAAATTTGGATCTTCTGACTCATGGCTCTAGTTCTGCTGGTGCCCATTCTGTATAGTATATGTGTTAGCTTCCCAGGGCAACTGACGCATTCTTTATTTCCAAAGGTAAGCAAAGGCTTAATATCCTTAGGGAGGTAATGCAGAGGGGAGCATATTTGTTTAGAACACAAAACAAGATAACACGGGGGCTGGCACAGTATTCACTCATGCAGCCTGTGGGCTGGTAGTATTGCACCCATGTGTTAACTATCAGCAGGGTGCAGTCCGTTCACTCGGGTAAATGGGATCACAGTGTGGCTCATTAACTAGCACTGGACAAATTTGCCTTATTGCAACATCACATAACGACCAATCAGCAACTGGCTTTATTCTCTCTACAGAAAACTTAAGTAAGGAATGTGGTGAAAGTAAATCTCTGATTGGTTGCTGTGGGTTACTGTGCTGGGGCGTATTTACTCAGTGTAAATAAATAAGCCTAAGAATTCCTAGGATAACTTCTAACTACATAAGTCTCTTTGTCCCTGTCGTGCTTCCTTCTAACACCCGCGCTGTACATTTGCCAACCCAAAATCGTCAAACCTTACTCCAGTCCCCCCCCACCCCAGTCCAAAGATGGCCATTCTATTTATGGAGCCGTGTATGGCTGTGTGGTTGCCTAGCAACAGCACATTAAAAAAAAACATAACGAGTGGGAGAGATTTGCACTCCGCAGTTCTCCTTGACTCATATCTAAAATATGTTAGGATACCATCTTTGCATGTTTTAAATCAATAATCCCCAACTCTGTTGAGTAAATATCTCACCCATCAGTTAGAGGGAGCTTGCCAAAATCTCTCTAATAATAAGTAATAATAAGTACCTGGGAGTGCTCTGTCAGCCCCCAAAAACACTCAGGAAAGTCATATAGTCATTTTTACAAAACACGTTATATTTTTTTACTTTTATCCCAGTGCTGCAGTAGAACAAGGGCAGATACCCTTTCTGCATTAGCCTAAAAATAACCCTACGTATACAGAAGGCCACTTATTTTAGGTGTGCAATAAATACTGTCCACTGACCGGGAGGATGGCTTGGAGCACTAAGTGCACTGCCAAGTGGCATTCTTCATTTACCGAAACTAACGTCATGGCCAGTCAATAGCGGCCATTGTGCTAATCACTTTTTTTAAACTTCCTCTCATGCCCCTTAATTGGCTCTTGAATAAAATATCCACATCCTTTCTCATTCATTTTCCCTTCCCAGCTGTCCTTTTCTAATATGCCCTTCCGTGACCCTGCACAGAGACGCCACATTGCTTGGGTGCGATGCACAATGGTCAGATTATATAACCTGATTTGTTTTATCCATCATCATTGCACTGTTGTGCTTACAGACTGCAGAACAGGGGAGGGGGACGCATGTTCTGGTTGTTTAACTGACTGACCCGAGGAACTTCCATTCATATACTGCACTGTTCTGCTATACACCTTTTGTCATTTATTTTTTATGGAAATTGGCATTATGGGAAACACTCTATACACAACTGAAATGAAACCCCTCGGAGTTGAGAAGAATGGGAAAGCCATCTCACTTCTGGATCTGCAGATGCTTCATTCTCCCAGTTAGATACAGTATTTTTACAGGGCCCAGCCAAGTGTGATCCAGGCAAAGCACCATCACCAAGCCACCGACCCCCCGCGTGTTTGCTGTCGGCACATGCTTGCGTGTACTTGGTCTCTTCAAGTAATGTGTGCCAGGAGAGGGAGGCAGAAGTTCCGTGCGGGCAATCTCTTCAGGAACTAGGGGCAGCCAGGGATAAGAGGTACGTACTTGGTGCCTCTTTGTCTTTGTACCCTAGTCACGTGCCTCTTCTGCCTACCCCTAGTTCTGTCCTTGTATTTTTATTTTGGACAGTCCAATGACAATTCAATAGGATTGCAGGACAGTCTGTGGAAAGTGCCGATGTGGTACCAAAAAGGTGCACAGTTCTTGGATCTGTAATTCCCAAACAGTAGCTTGTGAGCAACATTTTGCTCACCAACCCCTTGGCCGTTGCTCCCAGTGGCCTCAAAGCAGGTGCTTATTTTTGAAGTCCAGGCTTGGAGGCAAGTTTTAGTTGCATAAAAACCAAGTGTACTGCCAAACAGAGCCTCCTGTAAGCTGCCAGTCCACATAGGGGCTACCAAATAGCCAGTCACAGTCTGGCATTCCCTGGAACTTTTTGCATGTTAATGTTGCTCTTTTTACATTGGAATGTGGCTTACAGGTAAAATAAGGCTGGGCACCCCTGTCTCATATAGGGGTATATTTATCAAAGAGTGAAGTTAATAGTGAAGTTCCGCCACTAGAGTGAAATTCCCCTACTCTCCATTCATTTCTATCTGTTAACTTTCACTTCACCCTTTGATAAATACGCTTTTGAAAATCCCATAGAAATGAATTGAGAGCTGCGGAATTTCACTCTAGTGGCGGAACTTCACTCTTTGATAAATTTACCCCATAGTGATTGGCAATTTGCTGAAAACTGAAAACCATGAAAAAAATTTAATTTTTTAATTGTCAAAGTGCATTAGAGTCAAAGGGCATTTTTCTTGCGTCTTTATAATTTTAATTATTTGATTAAAATTGAGTCTACAGGAGATGGCCTTCCCTAATTCAGCACTTCCTCTATAACGGGTTTTCCCCACAGGGAAACAAAACACACTGCGAAATTGAAATGTGGATCTGTGAAAATTTTACTTATGTTTAAAGTGAACATCCAATTGTGTGTTAGTGGACCAGAACAAAACATGCTTAACCTGTAATTCAAGTAAAAGGAATCAAATTCACTTTAACCTGAATTACATCCAATCAGGTCTGTTTATCATTCATCAAAATGTCATAAAGTGCATGGCTTGCGTAAACAAGGCCCAAGGCTACGATTATACAGGTAACGTTTGTTGCCTGCCCCTAACAATCTGTAATGAAGAACAGAATGCCAAATCAGTGATTACTGAACACTCTGACAATTAAACAAATCCTGGGGAAAACTGTGGAAAAAACACTGTGGGTCACAGCTGATTATAAATGTACTGGAGGTCCTGCCTCAGGGCCCCCTTTAACTCATAACAAAGAATGCAGGAACAGGTATAGGTGAATTTCAGTGTATCTGTCATTTAATTTGCCATAGTTCCAAAAGTTTTTTCCCCAAATCTCACCGTAACTGACTTTTCAGCTGGGCTCTTGCGTGTACTGTATATAGGTAATAAAACAAGTTTTATACCCAAATCTCACCTTAAGTGGCCCCCGCCACTGCTTTAGGTGCACATCAGGGAGCCAGCCCTATAGTTTGGAGACTACTACCATATGGTAATGAGAAATGGAATACAGAACCAGAGCAGACCAGCCAGTCAAGCCATGCTCTGACTGATGCAATCAACTTTAGCATAATTGACTGCATACAAATAAAGAGTCTCAGGGACAATATAAGGCTAACAAATATTAGTATTAAGGTGGCCATTCGTGAATCCTTTAGCCTGATTCGGCAGCTTATCTGGCGTGTATGGGGCCTTCGTACAAGGCTCAGGCATATTTGGTTTTCCCTTACGATCGAGAACCGAATCAGTCCTTATCACGTTAGCGCCTATTCCCATCATTTTAATCTGATCTTTTGGCCCTAGGGCCGAACAATCTGATTAGCCCAAATTGCCCTGCCTTTGGTGGGCATATTAGGGGTAGGGTTGCCACCTGTCTGGATTTCACCCAGACAACCCGGTTTTTAAAAGAGCTGTCCAGGTGAAATCTGACTGTCCGGATTTCCAAATTAGGAAATCTGGACAGAACATTGAAGTTAAGACATGGCAATCAGACAATCGCCACGTCACCAGCCCCGCCCCCTGCCCACTTTCCACAATCTAAAAAGGTAGAACCCCTAATCGAGGGAAAGATTTTAGTGTATGGCCACCTTTACATATTGATCTAAACCTTAATCAGAATTTATAGAAACAAACGTATTGCTCCTTCTTGGTGCCTAGTGATACAAACAGCCCCCACCTGTTTTGACCGTCCTGCATAATAGCATCCCAGGCCATGGAACACACACCTTAACTTGGCCTTGCACAACTGCACACTGCATTCTAGGATTGTTGATTCTGGCATGTTCTATCTTTGTGTTGTGAACTTTTGATAAGTTTACCTTGTATCCATTATCCCTGACATTAAACTTCTTCCCTGAGCATTGTATTTACTATTACTCTCCCTTAATCCACAGATTATTACCACACCACATTGTTATGTTTTGGGTAGCCGAGGATGAGTAGAGTATAACAGTGCTTTATTAGCAGATATATGAAGCCATTACACAACAGTAACTTTCAAGCTTTTTTTAAGCTGTCAGGAAGTTTGCACAGTATAAGTCTGGGCACAGTGACATCTTCAAGCCATTTGTATAAACACCACACTCATATCGACATTTGTGTGAATGAGCAACATACTCTCTCAGCATTTTGTCTTCAGCCGTTCCATTGATGTACATGGCTACATACCCTGTGGGTAAATGCTCTTATTTTCTCCCTTCTAATTAACGTTTGTTTGGGCAGAAATCTTCTTTACCTATTCTATTGGTTATTGGTTGTTTTTGTTTGTTAATCTGTATGTTCAGTGTATACACCCATTCATTGAACGGTGCTGCCAAATTTTTAAATATTTATTATTAATAATAATGTTGCTGTTTCTACATACGTTCCTAATATTTCCCATCCAGTTGTCTTTGGTCTCACTGCTGTTTGGTCTCACTGCCACCCATTTTCATTTCTCCTCCTTGCTTCCATTCATTAAAGCTTTTCATGTGGATCTTTTTCTTCTTGTATGTATGTACATCATTTTCCTTTTGTTATATTTTCCAAATAATTTTCTTTTATTCCCAAGTATACTTTGAACCACAGAACTCCCACTTGTGGAACTGGCTGGTCTCCATTCCTTACAGCAGAATTGCATGTTCTGCTTACCCATCAGGAGTATTTTATGGATGTGTGTGAACTGGAGGTGTTATATTTCAAACATGGCTGGTTCCTAGGGATGCGCAAAATATTTTGCAGAGAAAAAAACACTCAGACTATAATGGATAGAAAAAAAAGTTGCATAATTTAATTTTTTTTTTTTTTCAAAGCGTAACAGGTCAGATTTGCCAATCACTTCTGGTTGCAACCCAGAGAATCCTTAAACAGTGTGGATAATTTGGCACAACACCCTTCCTTAAAGTGAGTTGGGAAAGAAAACCTGTTTAGATCTTAATTATTTTGTGACCTAGTGGGATAAACCTTGGTGCCCTGAAGAGTAGGCCTAGACAGAGACCAGTCATGGGTAAGATTAAGGAGTAACACAATGGTGGATTTACTGGTATCTGACTGAAAACAAATGAAAATAAGCACACCTTGTCTATGGCTAATTATCCTTGGGTGTAGACTTAATCATCTGCTTTGTATATAAATAAGGGTTGCTGGATTTTTTCCCTTGAAGAACTCCATGTCAGTATTTACCATACTGACACAGAGTTCTTCTAGGAAAGGAAGATCATGGCAAACATGAAACAATCTTCCCTAATCTTGCATGAGGTTATGGCAGGAGTGGCCATAATTTACTAATGCAAGGTCTACTTTTAGTGATGTTGTCCCATTATAATCTACATCTACTTGCCTTGAACCACCATTTCATGATGGTCTCTGTGCTGCCTCAGAGATCACCTGACCAGAAATACTACAACTTTAACTGTAACAGGAAGAAGTGTGGAAGCAAAAGACAGAACTCTGTCTGTTAATTGGCTCATGTGAGCTAACATGTATGGTTTGTTTGTGTGCACCGTGAATCCTACGATCCCGGGGGGGGGGGCCCTTTTTAAAATGCCAATTTTCTATTTAGGATTACCCAATGGCTCATACTACTAAAAAAGTATATTATTATGAAACTGGTTTATTTACATGAAGCAGGGTTTTACATATGAGCTGTTTTATGCAATATCTTTTCATAGAGACCTACATTGTTTGAGGGGTATAGTTTTCCTTTAAATATTGATCAATGAGAAAATGTATATTACTATATTTAACAAAAAATAAAAAAGTTATAAGGTCTCCCAAACCCAGAACTAACTCCAAGGTTCTGGTTTCGGCCCACTCTTCTGCCTATAGTAGAGGTAGAGCCCTCCGCTACTCAGATGCCGCCAGGTCTTATTGTGGGAGAACCAGTGAGAGAGTTCTGGGCGAGCACAGGAACCAAACGTGTACGGGGACGGGGGATCAGTCAGTGAAGTCAAGGAACAGGCCGGGTCAAACCAAACGGACAAAGCAGTACCAGAACGGGTAACAAGAGCAAAATAGGGGTCACAAGCCAAGGTCATACATTGAGAGGAATCACAGCACCAAATCGGAATCAGAAGAATAGTCAAAACAGGCAAGGATCAGTTCAGGTGGCAGGATGGCAGTGTCAGGGACAGGCAAGGGTCAAACACAAGATTTCAGAACAAAGAATCAACTAGAAAGCACCCAGGTACAACCTTTATGTTGGGCAATGCACATAGGGCAAGGAGCCCTTTAAATATTTACATTTATTTCCAGCAAAGGCAGGGCGATATCAGGTTAATCTGATCGTTTGGGCCTAGGGCCAAAGGGAAATTGGTGCCGATGGGATGAGGACCATATCAACTAGCCAATGGGGTCCTCGATCGCCAAAAAAAAATCAAACCTGCTCAATCGATATCTGGATGATCTTTGGCCTCATATCGATAGGGAAGACCTGTTGGGATGCCCCTTACACGGGCAGATAAGATGCAGAATCTGTCTAAAGGAAAGATATCAGCAGCTTTAATCTGCCCATGTATGGCCACCCTTAGTCCCAATCACGACAAACCAGCCCTTTTATTGATTTTTTGATACATGTAACCCTTTGAGATCCATCATTTGGCCCAAGCCCCTTTAGCTATTAATTAGGTCGCTGATTTCATGGAAACAATGTCATTATCAGCCACAGTTTCAAAATTATTCTGGACAGAGCGTTCAGATGAAAACTCAAGCAACCATGAAGCTAGGTTCTAAAAAGAGCAAGTAGTGATTCTCCTCAAATATCACCCAGAACCACTGGGTTCGACCACTGCCTCAAAGTGTATGGGGCGGGAAACCTAACTTTTTGTTGAGAATGCCCCTGTGTTAGAGGACTTGGAGACCTTAGAATATTCCATCTGGTGGAGAAGATCCTGTAACCCATGTGATGTATATATCCTTGGTACAAAGGCTTCCCTGTTACGGGGCTGATGAAAAGGTTTCAACCTTAACAATTGCTGGTTTAAAAGCCCTGGATGCTGCCATAACAACAGAACACATATATCCTAAGGAATATGGGGCTGTCTTGGCAAGTGTTCAATCACAAAGAAGTGGTCGCTCCAAGAAATTACCAGCAGCACACTGTTAGTCTTGCATAAGTGCTCAAGTGCAGATTTATTGTGTAGCCCATAGCATATAAAGGCAACGTTTCGGACCTCCCAGGTCCTTTGTCAAAGAAGTGGTCGCTGTCCTATGAACGATGTTGAGTCATATGAAGTCTCTTGAAAGATCCCCATCCCCGATAGGATGTAGCTGCAGAGCCCAAGGGAACAATGAATGCACCTCAATACATCCAATACAAGCTAGGACCCCAAAACACACGTCTCAACAGACCATCATGACCGTATGGTCAACCTTTGCTCGACCACTGGCTTACTATGGTTTTTCTGTCCATGGTCAGAGCTAGAGAAACAACAGGGGCCCAATGCACTGCCTTGGATGCTGCTATAACAACAGAGCACATATATCATAAAGAATGTGGGATTGCCTTGGCAAGTGTTAAACCACATCAAAGTAGTCGCTTTCCTATGGGTTTGCCTTGGCAAGTGTTCAATCACAACAGAGTGGTCGCTGTCCTAATGTATAAAAGAACGATGGTGAGTCATATGGAGTCTCTTGAAAGACCCCCATCCAGAGCCAGGTTGGATATAGCTGCAGAGCCCAAGGGAATAATGAATGCAACTCAATAAACCCAATACAAGCTAGGACCCCAAAACATGACCAGGGGCAGCTGGGAAATTGACAATATGCCTAGCCCCATGTCAGAGTTCAAAATTGAATATAATAAAATCTGTTTGCTCTTTTGAAAAATGGATTTCAGTGCAGAATTCTGCTGGAGCAGCACTATTAACTAAAGCTGGTATTGTTTTCCAGAAAAGGTGGCAACCCTATTAGGGCCCTTATACCTTCTGGGACTCCTGCAGCCGCAGGGTCTGCTTCCTCTGTAGTTACGCCCCTGAGGAAAGCCCTTGCTCATTTCTAAATCATTGGGACGCAAAAGAATATGCCCATTGTGTTCTTAGCAAGATATTTCCCCCATAAAGAGCCCCTGTTATTCTGAGGAGTCAGTTC
Organism: Xenopus laevis; assembly: GCF_017654675.1. NCBI lineage: Eukaryota > Metazoa > Chordata > Amphibia > Anura > Pipidae > Xenopus > Xenopus laevis. The sequence goes on from NC_054382.1 coordinate 12,657,943, forward strand.
AAACGCTCCCAGCTCCAGTATCAGCCCTGGGAATGTGCTTTGTGCTTCACACATCATTATTTCACTCACTAATAACTGAATTTTACTCATATTATTTATTATTACAGTTATTATTCTCCTCACAGAAAACACAGAGCATGTAGCCTGAGCCTAAGGCAGGCAGGAGGAATAAAGAGTGGAGAGATGAAATGATAAGTCCATTCTCCACCACTAGAGTCCTCCGCCTCCTCCCACTGTATGTCTGTGCGGCTCCGCCAGTGTACCCCACACTGTACCCACAGAAGCACACAGAGAGGGGCACAACACTCAGACACATTCGTGCAGGGGGTGGCTGACAGGATCCAAACAATGAGGGCAAGAATGGCACGGAGAGACTAACTAGCTTGCTGACAACCAAGCTCCCGCACCAGGTGAGAGGAGGCCTCTCTGTCTGACACCCAGTTGGGTCTCCCCCGTTCTGTAGTTGGGCGAGACCATAGCGCGGCTCGGTATCCTGTTGGGTAAGGCGACTGCAAGCGTCTGATAGGGGTGCTCGGAACACGGAACTTCTCCTCCTAGCTTGGCGGTGAGTGTGTGTGAGATGGCGGAGGGTTCGGGGAGGAAAAATGGCGGAGGCAGCGAATGAGTGCGGCGCTTGGACACTGACAGGAAAGGCGGGTGAGGGAGAGGGCTTGCCGGTGGCCCTGCTGCTGCTTATTGTTGTTGTGGTGGCTGAACGAGGCGCTCGTTTGATTAATATTAGGGAGAGCTTGTGGCGGCTGGTCGGCTCCCTGTTTGGGCGCATTGCTGCGGGTCAGGCCCTAATGGCGCATTATTTATTGGTGGGCTTCCCGCAGGGACACTCGCTCGCAGCAATTCAATTAGGGGCCTCCTGTGGTGCCGGGGGATTCAGCGGCCCTGGTTATAGTCCGACCAACTGGCCCTGGGCCACCCACAACATTCCCTGCACATTTACATTTATACCAACGAGTGGGAGGCGCCTCCATATAATATTTACTTAATGAAGTCTCTATGATCTCTAGTCTGACCCCCACAGCTGACACTCTGCAATGTTAAAGGGGAAGTGATCTTTACAATTACACGGGCTGTAAGTTTCAGTTTGGTGTAGAGAGTGATATTCTGAGACCTGTTTTTTTTTTATCATTTGTGGTTTTTGACTTATTTAGCATTTTATTGAGCAGCTTGCAGATTCAGCTGTCTGGTTGCTAGGGTCCCAATTCCCCTAGCAACCATGCATTGATTGGAATAAGAGACTGGAATATGAATAGGAGAGGCCTGAATAGGAAGATGAGTAGTAAAAAGAAGCAATAACCATACGTTTGTAGCCTTACAGAGCATTTGTGTTTAAGATGGGGTCAGCGACCTCTATTTAAAGGCTGCAAAGAGTCAGAAGAAGTAAAATCATTCAAAAACTATAAAAAGAATGAAAACGAATTAAAACGTTGCTTAGAATTGGCAGTTTTACAACATATTAAAAGTTAACCACCCCTTAAGGGCAGAGACACGCGCTCAGATTCTTGGAGATTTATTCACCTGCCGATAAATCGTCTCTGATTAGGGGCGACTAATCTCCCTGAACAGCTAGAATGTAAATCGCCGACGGGGTGGCACTCGGAGCGCTTTGTTTTCCGAAGTCGCCCAAAGTTTCCTCGTGAGGCAACTTCGGGCGACTTCGGAATACAAAGCACTACGATTGAAACAACCCCCCCCCGTCGGCGATTTACGTTCCAGCCGGCGGGAGGCAGTTCGGGGAGATTAGTCGCCCCGAAGAAGAGGAGATTTGTTGCTGGGCGACTAATCTCCCCGAATCTGAGCGTGTGTCTCTGTCCTAAAAGGTGAACTTCACCCTAAATAGCAGTCAAAGGAAATGTAGTTCTGAACAACTTCCCAGTATTAATTTATTTAAACTGTCATTGCTACAGAAATCCTCATAATATAAAGAAGAAGACAGATACTGCCCCTTATTGGAAAAGTACTTTATGTTTCTGAAGACTTTTGGTGAGAATTCCCCTTTAACTTTGAATTTTGATGTAGTGGCATCCAACTTGCAATTCATCTTTTTTTTTTAGAATTGCATTTTATTTACATTTAATTTTCTTAAGCTTTTAGTCTTTAACTCGTGGTATTGTTGCTAGGAATTAGTTACCATTGCAGCCGGACAACGGTTTTGGAGTCGGAATGGAACATGAACAGTTATAGGGCCTAAATAGAAAGTTAGACTGTTTTTAGTTGCAGGAGTCAGCGACATCTGAAAGGCAGACAGCATTTGCAGTGGCAGGCTGGAAATAGAGTATGTAAAAAAACATAGAAAATAAAAAATGAAGACCAACCGAAAAGACAATTTGAAATTGGTTTTCAGTTTTTATTTATTGTAGTTTTTGAGTTGTTTAGCTTTTTAATCAGCAGCTTTCACATTTGCAAAAAAAAAAAACCTATGTTTGCTACGGTCCAAATGACCCTAGCAACCATGCATTGATATCTAAAAGGTGAAGCACTCCTTTATAGGACAAATGCCTAAATCATAAAATATTTAACAGGTATACAGTAACATTTATACTACAGGCCAGGTGAAAAGCTTACTTACAAATATATTACATTTATTTCCCTTTTCTGGCACCCCCTAGTGAGGAGCAAATGTATCTTATACATCCAGTTGAATGACAGTTGTGGGGATTTTGTTGTGGGGTTTTGAGTGATAGTTTAACCACAACAAGAAGGACACCAGTAGTAGCATCTGACTTTTTCCTCGGTCTCTGGAAACAGAAGTCTCTGTTTCTTACTTGTATATGGGGCATTGGTAAAAGTTATGTGTTTGCTTTAGAAACACTACTATAGTTTATATGATTAGGCTGCTTTGTAGCCATGGAGGCAGCCATTAAAGCTGAAAAAGAAGAAGAAGGCCCAGGTTACTTAGCAGATAACAGATAAGCTCTGTAAAGGAATTCAATGGTATTATGCAGAGTGAATCTGTTATCTGCTATGTACCCTGAACCTTAAATAGTAGAGTTTATGAAGCAAATGCACAACTTTTACCAGTGCAGGGAAACAGTACATTGTATTTTAATTACTTTAATAGATTAATATTTTTATGGTGTAGTTTTTATCTCTAAATTACACTGTTTACTCAATGCAAATAATTCACTCTACCATGTAAAATATCATTCCTGAACCAGCAAGTGTATTTTTTTAGTTGTAATATTGGTGTGTAGGTGCATCTCAGGTCATTTTGCCTGGTCATGTGCTTTCAGAAAGAGCCAGCACTTTAGGATGGAACTGCTTTCTGGCAGGCTGTTGTTTCTCCTACTCAATGTAACTGAATGTGTCTCAGTGGAACCTGGATTTTACTATTGAGTGCTGTTCTTAGATCTACCAGGCAGCTGTTATCTGGTTACCTTCCCATTGTTCTGATGATCAGCTGCTGGGGAAAAAGGGAGGGAGTGATATCACTCCAACTTGCAGTAAAGAGTTGCTGAATTTATCAGAGCACATGTCATATGACTGGGGGCTCCTGGGAAACAATATGTCTAGCCCCATGTCAGATTTCAAAATTAAATATAAAAAAAATCTGTTTGCTCTTTTGAAAAAATGGATTTCAGTGCAGAATTCTGCTGGAGCAGCACTATGAACTGATGCATTTTGAAAAAAAACATGTTTTCCCATGACAGTATACCTTGATTTTTTTGTTTTTTGGTGTTACTGTTCCTTTAAGCTTGCATAAGCAACAGTTCAGAGAAAAGAACAGGATAGAACTTTAAAAAACGTCAGTAAAAGGTGCTGTTGCTGAAACATCCATTCGATTCCGCAGCACACAATGAAATAAAAGTAGAAATCACGTAGGTCGATTAGTTTGTTGCTCCCCTCCCACCTGTCGTTTGGCTTTGGCATTGTCACGTCTTGGCCAATATCAGGTTAAAATGACGTTAAAGCTTCTCATGTTCCTGCAAAACAAGCCAGTTCCTGATAGAGTGAACTTCTTACCTTGTTGGGAGGTAGCTTTGGGCAGTTGTTGTTACTGTTGTGCAACTCTACTTAAAGGGAACTATAGCAAAAATGAAAATTTAATATAAGCTTCATCATATTGAAATAAGAAACTTTTTAAATACAATCAATTACAAATTCTGTACCGTTTATGAAATAATCAAATTTATCTTCACTATTCCTTTCTCAACATCTTTCTCCTCATTCTGTCTTCATTCAGGAGTTGGGTGTCAGATGAACGATTCAATATATCTTATAGGGGGGCTCCTTTTGCCTAGAAGATGTATTAGATCTCACTCTAATAAAATCACCAGACATCACGTCCCTCTACATGCAGAATTTGTGCAAAAGACAGTTATTTTGTTAGATTTTGTTTGTACTGGAATCCGTTATTTGAGTGACATCTTCTAGGCAAAAGGAACCCCTCCTACAAGATATATTGGATCTAACTGACAATGAATATCTGATACCCAACTGCTGCATGAAGAGAGAATGAAGAGAAACAGATGCCGAGGGAGGGATAGTGAAGATAAACTTGATTATTTCAGAAGCAATGCAGAATATTTAATTCATTGTATGATGTTTCTTATTTCAGTATGAGGAAGCTTATATTACATTTCCAAGTTTTGCGATAGTTCCCCTTTAAACCTCCAAAAAAAACGTTGGTAGTAAATAACACTAGGTTTGCCTTTTCCCTGTTTCATGGGATGAGTTCATGACCAGTCCAGCATTAGAAGCAGTCAATTGTATTTGATTTCAGACACAATGTGATTTAGGCTTGGGCAGCTGTGTGGTTGTTGAAAGATTGATTGCTACAATGTTGCTGCAACAGTTGCACAACGCAAGGAGAGGTTTTCACTTTTTCTGAAAGGGGTTGTTGGCCTTCAAACACCTAGGGGCAGATTTATCAAAGGTCGAGGGGAATTTTTGAATTCAAAAATTTTTAATTTCAAGCTATTTTTTGTGACTAAGGAATAGTCCAAATTAGATTGGAATTTAAAAAAAAATCAAATATTGAAATTTATCATGTACTGTCTCTTTAAAAATTTGACTTCCACCATTCGCCATCTAAAACCTGCCGAATTACTGTTTTAACCTATGGGGGACCTCCTAGAACCTATCTGGAGTCAATTGGTGGACTTCAAAGTTTTTATTTCCGAAAACAGACCTATTTGGCCAAAAAAAAACTTTGACTTCATTTTGGTTGGTCTTTTTGAATTAGAATTTTGATGTTTTTCAAATTCGAAATTCTACCCTTTATAAATATGCCCCCCAGTTGTTTTCAGATCGTTCACCAGAAATAACAAATTTTCCCAATTACTTTCTATTTTCTGTGTGTGACCATTTTTCTAATATTGAAGTGTAAAGCGTATTTTCTCAACTTCTAAAGCAGCTCGGGGGGGTCGCGACCCTGTAAAATGTTCTAACTTGCTCTAACGGAATCCCTGTTTTCATTTAAGGCAGCTGTTAGAATTGATACAATAGTTGCATTTATATTCCACATAGATCCTACTGAGAAACGGATCAACTAAATGTTGCAAAATAGTAACAGTTTAGAGTCTGCGAATGAATTACTGACCTGCCAGACTCAAACACCAGAGACAGGGACATTCAACTTTAAACTTAGATTTTGGAAAAACAGTAAAAAATAAATAATGGAAAGTAATTGAAAAAAATCTTTATTTCTGGGGAAAACAGTTGAACTGAAAAAGTGTTTGGAAGGTGAACAACCCCTTTAAAGGAGACATTGTGTAAAAACTAAGAATGTACCATTATACTCATTTAGATATAGAAGAATTGTGCTTAAAAAAGTAGTGTTTCAGGCTGATTTATTAATTATTTCCGCAAAAACCCTAATAATCCCTCCGTCCACTTCCTGCTCCCTGAATTCCCAGGCTGTGCAGGGGAGCAGGCGCCTCTCAGCTCACTGCACTGTAGGACAGGAACCAATCAGCAGCTAGCAGGACCTGATAGGGAACTGAAGCCTGTCTGTGCTGGTGTGACTGCAGGGTTGTGATTGGCTGTCCCCTTCCTACTGTGCTTCTGGCAGGGAATGTTTGGACACGCCCACCCCTCATTTGAAACACAGACAGGGACCAGAGAACATCTATAGGGAGCTCCAATAAAGGGGCTATATTTAAAGATAATATACATTTTTAGCACTATGTAAAGGCAACACTATGTATTACTTATAATTGACTACAAAATTAGGGTTTTTTCATTTATCCTAAATGTCTCCTTTTAGTCTGTTATTTCAAGTGAAAGAGCGACATGGCAGTATGTTCAGGGCAGATCAAAGTACTATGGGTGGGGGAGACGAATGCAGTAGGTGCTTTGCATTTTCTTCCTGCATGAAAGCACAGGAGATCTTTCTCTACCACTTTCCTATCAATCTGTTTAGGAGAGGAAACTCCTGCTTTCATATTACCACAAGTGATATGGCTAGAGATACAGGTACGGGAACGATTATCTGGAATGCTTGGGGAGTTATAATTCACCATACGCGAATGCATCTAAAAACATTTAATGTTTAAAGGGGTGGATCACCTTTACGGTAACTTTTAGTATGTTTTAGAAAAGCTAATTCTAAGCATTTATTCAATTGGTCTTCATTTTTTTCTGTTAGCTTTTTGAATTATTTGCCTTCTAACTCTTTGCAGCTTTCAAATGGAGTTCACAGAAAAAAACAAGTGCTCTGTAAGGCTGTAAATGTATTGTTATTGCTACTTTTTATTGCTAATCTTTCTGTTCAGGCCTCTCCTATTCATATGCCAGTCTCTTATACACACCAATGCATGGTTGCTAGGGGAATTTGAACACTAGCAACCAGATTACTGAAACTGCAAACTGGAGAGCTGCTGAATAAAAAGCTAAATAACTCAAAAACTACAAATAATAAAGCATGAAACCCAATTGTCTCAGAATATTACCCTCTACATCATACTAAATGTAATTTAAAGGTCAACAAACCCTTTAAATAAACCCCAATAGAAGTACAAGGTACTGGGGGGGGCAGTTCTAAGCATCTAATGCCCTTTGGTACAATGCTCTTGCCTTATTAAGCTCTTCTGACTTGCTCTTGCTCCCATGTATAATGTACATATAAAGGTATGGGACCTGTTATCCAGAATGCGCGGGACCTGGGGTTTTCCGGGTAACTGATCTTTCAGTAATTTGGACTTTCATACTTTAAGTCTACTAGAAACTCATGTAATCATTAAATAAACCCAATTGGCTGGTTCTGCCTCCAATAAGGATTAATTATGTCTTAGTCGGGATCAAGTATAAGGTACTGTTTTATTATTACAGAGAAAAAGGGAATCATTTTTAAAAATTTGGATTATTTGGATAAAATAACGTCTATGGGAGATGGCCTTTCCATAATTCGGAGCTTCCTGGGTAATGGGTGTCCGGATAACGGATCCCATACCTGTATATACTATATCATCATGTGCCCCTACTTCATTGTATGGTTCATAAGCAGCTCTTTCATATGACAATAGAAAAGATGCTACACTGCTCCATTTCCATAAAGGAGAATATTAGCCTGTATGTTGCTGGCATGCTGCATTGCATCAACCCCGTCTTGGCTTTGGTGGTTTCCATGACGAGACTTGCTTGTACTGTCAATCTGCTAGCCCACCCCTGCCAGATTTTAGGCACAGCACATAACTCACGTGCCACCTTTTTACCATTTTACCCCATGCCTGTATCATGCAGAGAAGTGTATACATGCTTTACTATGTATGTACTATGAGACTGTTGGTCATTGTATTACACAATATAATGCAATAAGATTTTTGGCCTGGTTGCTCGTAAGCTCAGTTGGTCAGATTGTGATGCAAAGTCTCCGATTTCCCTTTCATCTGCTTCATCATTTATTCATAAAGTGCCTGCCAGCAAGTTATGTAACAGTGGTCTTACAGTAATGAAACAAACAAGGGTTGCAGAATAAATATCAGAAATGATCAGAGGGCCCTGCTCACAAGCGCTTGCCCACTTCCATGGCATTGTCTGTCAATAGCAGTTTTCATGCTGATTTCATGCCCTTATTAAAGGAATTGTACAGCATGAAATTAAAAACTAGTTAAATAGATAGGCCGTGCAAAATAAAATGTGTTTCTAATATAGTTAGTTAGCCAAAAATGTAATATATAAAGGCTGGAGTGACAGGATGTGTAACATAATAGCCAGAACACTACTTCCTGCTTTTCAGCTCTCTTGGTTTCCACTGATTGGTTACGAGGCAGTAACCAATCAGAGACTTGAGGGGGGGGGCACGTGGGTCATATCTGTTGCTGTTGAATCTGAGCTGAATGCTGAGGATCAATTACAAACTCACTGAACAGTTATGTCCCATGTGGCCCCCCTTCAAGTCACTGACTAACTCAGAGTTAGAGAGCTGAAAAGCAGGAAGTAGTGTTCTGGCTATTATGTTACACACCCAGTCACTCCAGCCTTTATACATTACATTTTTGCCTAACTATATTGAAATATTTTTTTATTTTGCACACACTATTTACCCATTTTTTACTTTTACAATGAACTGTTCTTTTAACTTACTATCCTCTCATAACTAAACTAAGCATTAACAGAGCACGCGTTGAATGTTGTATGTTGAGTACAAAATTATTGCCGACATCCAGTAGTTTTCTTAGAACTTTCAACATCAAGGCATTTTGTGTTTTGTAATATTTTAAAACTTTTATAGTAGATTTTAACAAAGTTCTATGTAAACCAAGCATTGACATTTGACCTTAGTACCATAGACGACTGTCATTTTTTTTCCCTGCATTACGGACGCGACTGATCTCTGACAAAGGTCCCTTGTTGAGCGGCAGTTTTAAAACGAAGTCTAGATCCAAAGACGGAGGCACTTGATATCTGTCCTTTTTAACAATGGGGAGCATCCACTAGTTTGATCAGAGCATCAATTATATATATATATATATATATATATATATATATATATATATATATATATATATATATATATATATATATATATATATATATATATATATATATATATATATATATATTAGAGAGCTGAAAAGCAGGAAGTAGTGTTCTGGCTATTATGTTACACACCCAGTCACTCCAGCCTTTATACATTACATTTTTTGCTAACTAACTATATTAGAAACATTTTTTATTTTGCACAGCCTATTTATTTTTTCACTGAACTGTTCCTTTAAAGGCAAGATCTCCCAATCAATTATTTGTATGTAAGCACTTACTGAATTTAATATACGAATTTGACCTGTTATCCGGAAACCCATTATCCAGAAAGCTCCAAATTATGGATTGGCCTTCTCCCATAGACTCCCATTTTATCCAAATTTTTAAAAATGATTTCCTTTTTCTCTGTAATAATAAAACGGTAGGCAGTACTTTGATCTCAACTAAGATAATAATTAATCCTTATTGGAGGCTAACCAGTCTATTGGGTTTATTTAATGTTTACATGATTTTCTAGTAGACTTAACGTATGAAGATCCGTTATCCATAAAACCCCACCAGGTCTCAAGCATTCTGGATAACAGGTCCTATACCTGCTTTTTTTTATTTTTTAAATGTAGCCTACACTGTAACAATTAAGTTGTGTGTATGAACGGAGGAAAAAGCATGTCCAGGGGGCAATTTGATACATATGTTACTATTGCAAGGTTACTGCTGTTCACACGCAGTTAATTGGTGTGTCAAAGTTCTTGAGATCTCATAGGCTGATATTCCCATTGATCTGACTCTTGTAGTTTTTAACTGTCACTGTGAGAAAGGTTCAGCAAGGTACAGTCACTGTTTATTATGTTAAAGGGGTTGTTCACCCTTAAATGAACTTTTAGTATGATGTAGAGAGTGATATTCTGAATTAGTTTTCATATTTTTATAATTTTTTTTTTTTTTTGTTGTTGATTATTTCGCTTTTTATTCAGCATCTTTCCAGTTTGCAATTTAAACAATTTGGTTGCTAGGTTCCAAATTCCCCTAGCAACCCTGCACTGATTTGAATAAGAGACTGGAATATGAATAGGAGAAGCCTGAATAGAAAGATGAGTAATAAAAAGTAGCAATAAAAAAATTCTTTATCTGGTTGTCGTAGGACACTGACCCCAGCAGACAAAATTTATTGCTATGTGATGTACAATCTTATTACAGGTGTGAGATCCGTTATCTGGAAACCCATTATCCAGAAAGCTCAGAATTACGGAAAGGCTTGTCTCTCATAGACTATTTTTATCCAAATAATCCAGATTTTATTCTTAAAATGATTTATTTTTCCTCTGTAATTAAAAAAACAGTACCTGTACCTGTATTTCTGTATCCAAATAATGGATATTTCTGTAATTTGGATCTTCATACCTTAAGTCTGCTAGAAAATCATTTAAATATTTAAAAAACTTATATATCTTAGTACAAGGTAATGTTTTATTATTACAGAGCAAAAGGAAATCATTTTTAAAATGTTGGATTATTTGTATAAAACTGAGTCTATGGGAGACAGCCTTTCCATTATTCGGAACTTTCTGGATAACAGGTTTCTGGATACCTGTACCAGGTACTTGATCCCAACTAAGATATAATTAATCCTTATTGGAAGCAAAACCAGTCTATTGGGTTGATTTAATGTTTAAATGATTTTCTAGTAGATTTAAGGTATGGAAATCCAAATTATGGAAAGATCCGCTATCTGGAAACCCCCAGGTCCCATACCTGTATTACTTTTTATTTCCTACCTTTCCAGGCCCTCTCCTTTTCATCTTCCAGTCTCTCATTCAAACCACTGCCTGGTTCCTAAGGTAAATTGCACCCTAGCAACCAGATAGCTGCTGAAATTCCAAACTTAGATACTGACACCAGAAATTAAACTTTTTTTTTTTTTTACATCATAACACTGTCTTTAAATGTTATTTATAATTTTGCTATGAAAATACTTACCCAATGCTTTTACACTACCTATCTGATTTCCCATGTTCCTCTATGGTGGGTGCCATATTTTTGCAGCAGTAGCATTAGAAACTGACAGGCTGAGAAGGGATAGTCAGGTAGAAAAAACAGTCAGGTTTAGGAACTTCAAGTAACAATTACTTACAAAATCAGACCCATCAGCTAAAAGCTGAACTTATAAGTAACTTTTAATGCACATTTTAAAAAGTTAGTTGTATTTATTTTTTAGTGTCAATATCACTTTAAGAGCTGCTGATCAAAAATAAAATTCAAAACCCACACAAAATAAAATGCGAAGACTTGCTGATTGTTTTCAGAATATCACAGTCTACATCATACTAAAAACTAGTTAAAAGTTGATCTACCCCTTTCAACATTGTTTGATGTATATTTTCATAAGTAACTGAAGGCTTATCTAGTACTTGGGGAATGGAATAAGGAATCCCAGTTAAGTCTGAAAACGAATTCTAATTGATGCATTGCCTGGAAACCTCCCCTAGATTAACACCATTCAGTAGATTCCACCGTCAGTGCTGTTATTTATGAAACCACAAGGGAAATGGCAGTGTCTGAAATGTTCAAACCGCACATTTACAAATGTCAGGAGCATCTGAAAATAACTGTGAAGAAAAAGCAGTGATCTGACATTGCCTTTACCTTCAAAAATATATAAAAAAGATATTCAGATTCGGCTTTGAGATGCAGTAATTAGTATTAAAGGGGTTATTTATCAAGGTCCGAATTTATCTCAGTATCCGAGCAACTCTGATTGCCCGAATGGACCTCATTTATGAAGAAAAAAAGTCAGAAAAAAATATTTCCCGAAAACTCCGAATTGTTTATGGTTTCTGCGCAAAAAATTTTGAAAACTACAAAAAATCTTAGTTTTCTGAGTTTTTTTGCGCAGAAACCACAAACTCATCAGATATCGGTACGGACATCAGCGCAGACACTGGAACCTTCCCCATTGACTTATACAGGACCTCGAGAGCTTTTAGATGCCGGAGTTATAGCTCATTGGACTTTAATAAGTCTTGAAAAATTCCTCCAAAAACTACAAATTATTCGAAGGACGGATATTCGGAGCTTGATAAATAACCCCCTAAATCTTGTTTTCACTTGATTTACAGAGCTAAAAAACAAATATGTGCAACACATAGGCATCTTATTTGTTGTTCTGCTTCACATTATAGGGGTTGTTCACCTTTGAGTTAACTTTTAGGGCTCTTACTCACGCGCGTTTTTACCTGCGATCCCCTGCGTTACGTTTTTCGGCGTTCAGCCGCAGGGGAGCGCAGGAATAGACGCATTTTATTATTTCAAATGGGGCTGTATTCACACAGGCGCATGTAGGCGCGGAACGCAGGTTGAGACGCAACGTGCTGCATTTTTCCTGCGTTCGGCGCCTACATGCGCCTGTGTGAGTACGGCCCCATTTGAAATAATGAAATGTGTCTATTCCTGTGCTCCCCTGCAGCTGAACACCGAAAAACGGAACGCAGGGGAGCGCAGATAAAAACGCGCGTGAGTAAGAGCCCTTAGTATGCAATAGAGAGAGATATTATGATATTCTGACAATTTGCAATTGGCTTTCATTTTTTAATATTTGTGGTTTTTGAGTTAAGGTTTTTATTTAGCGCCTCTCCAGTTTGCAATTTCAGAAATCTAGTTGCTAGGGTCCAATTTCCCCTAGCAACTATGCACTGATTTTAATAATAGACTGGAATACGAATAGTAGAGGGTTTGAAAAGAAATATGATTAATAACAAGTAGCTATAACTAATAACTTGAAGCATTTGTTTTTAGATGGGGTCAGTGACCCCCGTTCAAAAGCTGGAAAGAGTCAGAAGAAGGCAGATAATAAAAATAAATAATAATATAAAACCTATAAAAAATAAATAATGAAGACCAATTGAAAAGTTGCTTAGAATTAGCCATTCTGTAATACAGGTATAGGGCCTGTTATCCAGAATGCTCGGGACCTGGGGTTTTCCGGATAAGGGGTATTTCTATAATTTGGATCTCCAAACCTTAAAGGGGTGGTTCACCTTTAAGGTAATTTGAGTATGTTATAGAATGCCCAATTATAAGCAACTTTTCCATTGGTTTTCATTATTTATTTTTTATAGGTTTATAATTATTTGCCTTTTTCTTCTGACACTTTGCAGCTTTCAGATGGGCGTCGCTGACCCCTTCTAAAAAGCAAATGCTCTGTAAGGCTACACATTTATTGTTATTGCTAATTTGTATTACTCATCTTTCTATTCGGACCCTCGCCTGTTTATATTCTAGTGTCTTATTCAGATTGATGCATGGTTGCTAGGGTAATTTGGACCCTAGCAAACGGTTTGCTTAAAATGCAAATTGAAAAACTGCTGAATAAAAAGCTAAATAACTCAAAAACAAGCACAAATAATAAAAAATTAAAACCAATTGAAAATTGTCTCAGAATATGACTCTCTTCATTATACTAAAAGTTATCTCAAAGGTGAAGCACCCCTTTAAGTCTACTAAAACATAATTTAGACATTAAATAAACCCAATAGGCTGGCTTTGCTTTCTGGATATCAGGTTTTCTGGATAACAGATCCTATACCTGTATACTAAAAGTTAACTCAAAGGTGAATTGCCCCTTTCAATCACATTTTGAGTTCAGGAGTATAAGAACTAGGGATGCACTGAATCCAGGATTCAGTTCGGGATTTGACTAGGATTTGGGCTTTTTCATCAGGATTCAGATTCGGTCAAATCCTTTTGCCCGGCTGAACCGCATCTGAATCCTAATTTGCATATGCAAATTAGGGACAGGAAGGGACTTTTTCTCTCAAAACAAGGAAGTAAAAAATTTTCCCTTTCCCCCTAATTTGCATATGCAAATTAAGATTTGGTTATGTATTCTGCCGAATCGTTCACAAAGGATTCAGGGTTTCGTCCGAATCCAGAATATCGTGTAGGGGTGCACAAATCCACTATTTTGGATTCGGCCAAACCCCCGAATCCTTTGCAAAAAATTCTGTTGAATACCGAACCTAAACCTAATTTGCACATGCAAATTAGGGATGGGATAGGGAAAACATTTTTTACTTCCTTGTTTTGTGAGAAAAAGTCATGAGATTTCCCTCCCGCCCCTAATTTGCATATGCAAATTATGATTCGGGTTCAGTTCGGCCGGGCAGAAGGATTCAGCCGGATCCGCATCCTGCTGAAAAAGGCCGAATCCCGAAACATATTCTGGATTCAGTGCATCCCTAATATCCTGTCATTTTTGGCTAGATATTGACGTGGCAATTTGTTGCCAGGCCACTATAGAGGGGCCACTAGTAGTGATGTGCAGTTCAACCCGATACCCACGGTTTGGGTGGGTTCGGTTTGACCTCACTGTGCTGTTTGCAGGTTGCGGGTGACGTTACGCTGCTGGCTTCCTGTTTTATAGACGCATGCCTGCCCCACCCCTTTTGTGATGTCATCGTCAGGGTGGGTGGGCACCAGTCTATCAGAGGACAAAGTCAGGTGTGAGCGGGGGGTCGGGTGTGTGTTCGTGTTGAGTTTTTCTCGTCTCACACATTACTAGCCAATTCCCTGCATAATCAGTGTTTCTGCAATTTAGGAAGTATCTTGTCTATCTACATACAGTGCGTTAGACTGATTGATTGGTTTCATTGCAGCAGTGGGCAGAGTCTTCCATAACTTTGTCCTTGTTGGCCACCTCAGTAATGAAATCCTGGAAAAATCTGGGCCTTGAGTTCTTCCTGGAGTTTCTGCTTTAAGATATTTCACTATACAGCGTCACATGATACATTTAGATTGCTCCAGGCCTCCGAGGCAGAATTGGCTTGATCCCTCTGCAACAAGTAAATCTGCATTCCTGAATGAAACCTCGGCTAATAGAAAACAATTACTAGAGGAGAAGAGTGTTCTGTTTGTTGGAAGGAATGCAGCATTCCAAAACTCCTGTGCAGCATTTGCCCCTGCCCTGGTCCTAAATCACTGCATTGCCTAATTGCTCCGGACTTCGGATATCGATCAGCTTGACTCAAAATCCTGCTCTTTCATGACACCATTAGACAGTGAATGGAATCCTTTGCAGATGGGTCTGTGGTTTTGCAGTGGGATTTCATTGTTGATCCACAGACTAAACCATTGGATCACCGTCGTTTCATTTAGGTGGCAAAATCAGACTAGAAAGATTTAGAGGCACATTTATCAAATGTCGACTTTCGAATTCATGTGAAACTCCCATGAACTCAAAATTCAACCAATCGAAATTTATCAATAAAATCAAATTCAGGTGGATAAAATCGACTCGAAAACTCAAATCGAATTTGATTCATATTTCAAAAACTGTCAGGAAGGCTGCAAACAACTCCCATTGAATAGCAATTTGGCATGTTTTAGGTGGCGAATAGTCGAGTTTGATTTCTTAAAGGCCAGAGTATGATAAATCTCAAAAACCAAATGCAAATGTTTTTTGAAAAACTAGAATCAAATTTTTATAATTCCCTAGTCGAATTTGACAGTTTCAACCATAAAAAAATAAATTCGACCCATGATAATTATGCTCCTTAGTCTGGGCACGTCATGAGGATCTCCTAGATTGACTGTCACCAATTTCTATCCAAAGTACAGGGAGAAGTAGAGTAAAATGTACATTTTCTGTAAAGCTTTATGGAATACAAATAGTATACAGGGTTGCTTTATATGAATACAGGTCTCCAAAAAATGTATTAAGTTGGCAAATTAAATGCAGTTATATCTTATTATATACTGGTAGTTGATTCTGTGCAGTCTTTTTCGGAATACATTACAGGGGGTTATTTATCAAGGTCTGAATGCCAAAAACTCGAAAAGTTTTTACTATATAATCCAAATTTTTAGTGGAAGAAAAACCTCCAATTTTTCAGAATATATTAAACCCTGAGGGTGTTATAAAAAAGCTCTCCAACTCAGACCTGCCGAGTTCATGTAGAAGTCAATGGGAGAAGTACAAAGATATCCTGATCGGTGCTGGGTTTCGTACAATAATCTGAAGATTTTGTGGTTTTCGGGCACAAACCCGGAAAAAAAAATCTGTTTTCGGGTGCAAATCCGAAAAATTTGTACGATTTGAATTTTTTCACGATTTTAGCAAATTTTTTTCCCGCACAGGAAATTTTTGGAAAATGGATTGCTAAAAAAGGTGAAGAAAATATGTGTGGATTTTGGTCGGACTATTTTACTGAAAATTAGCAGAAATTTTTGGATTTTGATAAATAATCCCCTAAATTTCAAACCACAGGAGATATGAATGAGAATGGTGTCTGTGCTTTGCAGTTGCAGATTTGTCACTATTTAGGGCGCTATTTACAGTGCTGTGTTCAGGAGAGGTGGGGGGCACATGCCGCAGGCTGTAATGGTGTTCTGTGCTAAGCAGAGGCCTGTTCTGTGTTAAGGTGGCCATACACGGGCCGATAAAAGCTGCAGACAGACCGTGTCAGCAGTTTATTGGCCCGTGTATTGGGCCCCCGACGGGCTTCACCGATCGAGATCTGGCCGAAAGTCGGGCAGATCTCGATCGGATGAGACGAAAAATCCCGTTGGAACGTGGCCGCATCTATTCGTTGATGCGGTCCCGCGATCCGACCGCCTATTGCTATTCGTTAGGATCCAATCGTTGGGCCCTAGGGCCCACGATCGGATCACCCCGATATTTCCCACCTCAAGGTGGGCATATCGGGGAGAGATCCACTCATTTGGCGACATCGCCAAACGAGCGGATCTCTCAGTGTATGGCCACCTTTATTTATGGAGGCTATTTTTTATTCTGTTTTTAAATTGGTTTATTTGTGCTTTTAAACCAATAAGTTTTCAACTTTTTGAGCTTGTAATAAGAATTGGTGTGTTCAAGCTGGACAAACATTTGTTAGGTACTCCAAACTTCCTCGATGCGAGTGCGGAGCTCCCCATTCGTCCATACTACTCACGTGACCTCCAGTCCACATCCTGGCATTGGATTCCTTCAACTCACTCACTACAACGGACTTGATTCAAGGACACAATCGGGATACGTTAAAAGTATTCACATCCTTTATTTAATGTAAAAAGTTGCCAGCATTGGCACAGTGCAAGTAACACACCACTGACGCGTTTCGTGCCCTTACTAGCAGGCACTTCTTCAACGTATCCAGATTGTGTCCTTGAATCAAGTCCGTTGTAGTGAGAAAATATTTGTTAGGTAGCAGGTGGTGTGTTGTGTGATTCTAACCTGCCTGGGGTCAAACATTATATTATTATATACTTGCTATAGCTAGAATGTGATAAGGCAAGAGTGCCCATACTTTACTAATGCAAGGTCTACTTTTAGTGATGTGCCTTTGTGATCTACATCCATACACGCATTGTTGGCATTCTGTTCTATGGAAAATATTACTTACATATTAAGTTATGAGAAAATGTATATTATTCGATTTAAACATCTATTTCTTAAGTGACCTTAACATAATAAATATCTGAATGAAAAGCATGGAACAGGAGGGTGATTTATTGAAGATGTTTGTTGACAGTGTCTTGAGATCTACTGATCACCAGCTAAAGGTCTACTGGTGGATCCCCATCTACGATTTGGGCACCCCTGTGATAAGTTTTTTTTTTCAACTCCATCTGCCTATTTCCACCTCTCCACATACCAACATAGTTATATGGCTACAATAGTTAAATCGGAATGAAAAAAGACAAAGTCCATCAAGTTCAACCCCTCTTAAAGGGCACCTGTTAGTAAAAATGTTATCCCCAGCCAAAGGTGAGGGCTAATAGAGCCCGCATTCCAGTTGGGGATAACAGTAGTTTTTTTTTTTTAAATGCCCCCCGCCAGAGCTAGGCTACACGCAGCGAGAAGGAGCTCTCGGTGCGAGCAGTCAGGATGATAGCATTGCTATGCAGTTGTTCTCTTAAAGGAGAACTAAACCCTAAAAATTAAAGTGGCTAAAAATGCCATGTTTTATATACTGAACTTATTGCACCAGCCTCAAGTTTCAGCTTGTCAATAGCAGCAATGATCCAGGACTTCAAACTTGTCACAGGGGGTCACCATCTTGGAAAGTGTCTGTGACACTCACATGCTCAGTGGGCTCTGAGCAGCTGTTGAGAAGCTAAGCTTAGGGCTCGTCACTAATTATCCAGCAGAAAATGAGCTTCCCCTGTAATATAAGCTGATGCTACAGGTTTGCTGATTATTAAATTCTGATACTAATTGCACTGGTTTCTGTGCTGCCATGTAGTTATTATCTGTATTAATTACTAATCAGCCTTATATTGTGACATTTCTATTCTATGTGTACTGTATATTGTGAGTGGGTCCCTAAGCTCAGTAAGTGACAGCAGCACAGAGCATGTGCAGTGAATCAGCAGAAAAGAAGATGGGGAGCTACTGGGGCAGTTGTTTTCACCAAAAATATTACTTTCAAGCTTTTATTTTTTACCCTGTAGCAGCAGTCAATCCACCTGTGTGCCATGAATTTAAAGGGTAATAAAAACCCTCAAGTGTTTTTTTTACCACAGGAGCCCTTGCTTGCTCCCTAATTACAATATCCAGACTCTCTTCTGAATGCATCTTATCCTGTCTGAGGCTTGACTGTTTGGTCTTGGTCAGTGATCAGTTTTCAGTGTACATGCTTCTGCATCACATTATGGTGACTGCAAACTCTATTTCATAGCTCTGCACAGGATGTGCAGTTAATCAGCAGAAAAGAAGACGGGGAGCTACTGGGGCATCTTTGGAGACACAGATCTTTACTGCTAAAGGGCTGTGGTTGCCTTGGGCTGGGACAGAAGCACAAAACATAATGTACAACATTTCTAGCTACTTCTTTAGTTTCACTTTCCTTGTCCTTTAAGGCTACAAATGTATAGTTATTGCTACTTTTTATTACTCGTCTTTTTATTCAGGCCTCTCCTATTCATATTCCAGTCTCTTATTCAAATCAATGCATGGTTGCTAGGGTAATATTGACCTTAGCAACTGGATCTGTCTGCTTGCTGTGGTTGTGTAATTCCAAGACTGAAAGACACAACATTTAAATAATAAATATAAATATAATTTAAAGTTTATTTTGCTAGACTACTATAATAAGAAAATAATTTGGAATTATTTCATAAAGGGATTCTGTCATGATTTTTATGATTTAGTTTTTATTTCTAAATTACACTGCAAATAATTCACTCTAGAATATAACATTTCATTCCTGAACCAGCAAGTGTATTTTTTTTAGTTGTAATATTGGTGTGTAGGTGCATCTCAGGTCATTTTGCCTGGTCATGTGCTTTCAGAAAGAGCCAGCACTTTAGGATGGAACTACTTTCTGGCAGGCTGTAGTTTCTCCTACTCAATGTAACTGAATGTGTCGTAATGGGACCTGGATTTTACTACTGAGTGCTGTTCTTAGATCTACCAGGCAGCTGTAATCTTGTGTTAGGGAGCTGTTATCTGGTTACCTTCCCATCGTTCTTTTGTTAGGCTGCGGGGGGGGGGGTGATATCACTTCAACTGTATTGCAGGTTGACTGAAGTTTATAAGAGCACAAGTCACATGACTGGGGGCCGCTGGGAAACTGACAATATGTCTAGCCCATGTCAGATTTCAAAATTAAATATAAAAAAGTCTTTCAGTGCAGAATTCTGCTGGAGCAGCACTTTAACTGATGCGTTTTGGATTTTTTTTCCCATAACAGTATCCCTTTAAGGTGACAGGTCCCCTTTAATATGGCCATTCATTTATAAACAGTATAAATGTAGAATATATTCAAAAAAGAGCTTCCAGTGGCTTTAATTTCTATTACTTGAGAATTAGAAGCAAAACACAAAATTCATCCTGTTCTTTGAAACCTGTTTACACTCAAACCTGTTTAGTTCAGCATTGAATTGGAATCCCTAGTCATTTATTGTGCTGTTTTTAGCTTTGCAGTTTCCCATAGAATCAGTCCCTGGGGTTTTGCTGTGTTGTAACAGGGAAGAATAAACTGTACGTTTCTTTCATCCTTGTTTTGCTTTCATTCACGCCATCTTTTTTTTCTTCTTTATTCATAGCTTCTGCATCCCATTTCAAGTTCCCTCGCTCTTCAGAGACTGTTCTCTCGGTTATCCTTTGAGAAACGGTAATTATCTTTTTAATTGCACAATTATTAATACTATGTTGTTTGCAGTGACCCTTCCCCACTATGCTGAGAGAGGACTTCTGAAGATTAACTCAATTATTTCAGAATTAGCCATTCTATAACATATTAAAAGTTAACTTGAAGGTAAACCACCTCTTTAAAGGGATCCTGTCAACGGAAAACATGTTTTTTTCAAAACACATCAGTTAATAGTGCTACTCCAGCAGAATTCTGCACTGGAATCCATTTCTCAAAAGAGCAAACAGATTTTTTATATTCAATTTTGAAATCTGACATGGGGCTAGACATTTTGTCAATTTCCCAACTGCCCCTGGTCATGTGACTTGTGCCTGCACTTTAGGAGAGAAATGCTTTCTGGCAGGCTGCTGTTTTTCCTTCTCAATGTAACTGAATGTGTCTCAGTGAGACATGGGTTTTTACTATTGAGTGTTGTTCTTAGATCTACCAGGCAGCTGTTATCTTGTGTTAGGGAGCTGCTATTTGGTTACCATCCCATTCAGAAGCGATCCTAGAGGGGGACGGGCCCTGGTCCGTGACGCGCAGCCGGGCCCTGCCCCCCTCTGTACGGCCACATTTGTTGTGGCGCATGGACTGCCGGGGGGCCCTGAGGGGGTGCTTGCACCCCCTGCTCCCCTGGTAGTTCAGCCACTGATCCCATTGTTCTTTTGTTTGGCTGCTGGGGGGGGAAAGGGAGGGGGCGATATCACTCCAACTTGCAGTACAGCAGTAAAGCGTGAATGAAGTTTATCAGAGCACAAGGCACATGACTTGGGGCAGCTGGGAAATTGACAATATGTCTAGCCCCATGTCAGATTTCAAAATTGAATATAAAAAAATCTGTTTGCTCTTTTGAGAAATGGATTTCAGTGCAGAATTCTGCTGGAGCAGCACTATCAACTGATTCATTTTGAAAAACATTTTTTTTCCCATGACAGAATCCCTTTAAGATACTATTTCGTACCTGATATTGATAATGTCAGTATCAGTATAATGGAAACTGACACAAACCCCCACACACCCGAATTGATCCAGATTAATTGTGAATTTCATTATGGGACAGATTTATTAAAGTGTAAATTTAGAACTCACCACAGAAAAACTGACTTTCTATTCATTCCTATGTGGTTTTTAAAAGCATTTTTATCAAATGGTGAACTCTATTGATAAATATAAATATAAAAATCCCATAGGAATGAATGGAAAGCGAGTGAGTTTTTCTGTTGTGAGTTCTAAATTCATATTTTGATAAATCTGCCCCTATGTGTCATAATTGATCCTTTATTAGGGAACATCTTACTCCTCCCCTCCACAATAATGACATATTGTAATGAATACAGCATTCTTTACTTTAATGGCAGTCCTGCTGCTGTCCCTCATTTCATGTGCTTTATTTTTATGGCTCAGATCAATACTTTTTAGGAGTTTTAGAATATTTTAGTACATCAGTAACTCTGGCTTAAATGTGTTTTTCACAGAAAATTTTAAAGAGCAATTCTTGTGCTGAGATAAGTAACATATTGAGAAAGTATTAATTTTCTTAATGGTGTTAGTATAGGTATGTGATCCGTTATCCCGAAACCCATTATCCAGAAAGTTCAGAATCATGGAAAGGCTGTCTTCCATCGACTCTATTTTATCCAAATAATCTAATTTTTTTAAAAATAATTTCCTTTTCCTCTGTATTAATTAAACTGTACCTTGTACTTGATCCAAACTAAGATATAATGAATCCTTATTAGGAATGCACTGAATCCAGGATTCGATTCTGGATTCATCCAGCATTCGGTCTTTTCTCAGCAGGATTCGGATTCGGCCGAATCCTTCTGCCCGGCCGAAACAAATCCGATTCCTAATTTACATATGCAAATTAGGGGTCGGGGAGGGAAATTGCGTGACTTTTTGTCACAAAACAAGGAAGCAAAAAATGTTTTCCCCTTCCCATCCCTAATTTGCATATGCAAATTCGGTTCGGTATTCAGCCGAATCTTTAGCGAAAGATTCGGGGGTTCGGCCGAATCCAAAATAGTGAATTCAGTGCATCCCTAATCCTTATTGGAAGCAAAACCAGCCTTTTGGGTTTATTTAATGTTTACATGATTTTCTAGTAGACGTGAGGTATGGAGATTCAAATTGTGGAGAGATCTGTTATCCGGAAAACTCCAGGTCCCGAGCATTCTGGATAACAGATACAATACCTGTATTGTATCATGGGTGTTGATAGTTTCTGTGACTGACAAAGGTTTCTGATCGTGTCCCCTTAGTTCATATACCAGTACAGGTATGGGGACCTGTTATCCAGAATGCTTGGGACCTGGGGTTTTCTGGATAACGGATCTTTCCGTAATTTTGATCTTCATACCTTAAAGGGGAAGGAAACCTAGTCGGCGCAAACCCCCCCTCCCGTGTGTTGCTCCCCCCTGGCCTACCCGTCCCGCTGGGCAAATGCCCCTAACTTGTTACTTACCCTTCTGCGCAGGTCCAGTCCAGGGAGTTCACCGACGACATCTTCTTCCACGCGATCATCTTCCTGCTTTGACCGGCGCATGCGCAATAGGATCAGTTCGCCGGTACGATCTACTGCGCATGCGCGTGACTTTTGGTGCATGCGCAGTAGATCCGTACCAGCGAAATGCTCCTACTGCGCATGCGCCAAAACGCCGTTCACAGCAGGAAGAAGATCGCGTGGAAGAAGATGTCGTCGGTGAACTCCCTGGACTGGACCTGCGCAGAAGGGTAAGTAACAAGTTAGGGGCATTTGCCCAGCGGGACAGGTAGGCCAGGGGGGAGGAGGGAGGGGGGCAACAAACGGGAGGGGGGTGGGGGGTTTGCGCCGACTAGGTTTCCTTCCCCTTTAAGTCTACTAGAAAATCATGTAAACATTAAATAAAGCCAATAAGCTGGTTTTGCTTCCAATAAGGATTAATTATATCTTAGTTGGGATCAAGTACAAGCTACTGCTTTATTATTACAGGGAAAAAATTGGATTATTTAGATAAAATGGAGTCTCCGGATAATGGATCCCATACCTGTACCTTTATGTATATGGCCAATCTTGTAATAACAGTAGTCATCTTGCCAGATGGAGACATTTCAAACAACTGTTTTCTTTGGTCTCATAGTCTGTCTGCTGACCATTCCTGCAGTCTCCATAATGTTCTTTATACCCAATGATCAGTCTGAACACCGTCCATAGTTTGTACAACAGTGAAACAAGGCTGCATTTATATAAAGTACATGAGAATGGAATATTTTGTGGCTGTAGTGAAAATGTTGCTAAAATTGTGCTCAGTATTACTTCGGAATCCTATGATCCCATTGATCAGGGCTGTTACGTTTACTGATTTTTATCTTCTTTTATGGATTTATTTATAAATTAAAATTGTATTAAAGGAAAACTATACCCCCAAAATGAATACTGGAGCAACAGATTTATGTCATATTAAGTGGCATATTAAAGAATCTTACCAAACTGGAACATATACTTATGTAAATATTATATCTCTTGCCTTGAACCACCATTTGTGATGTTCTGTGTGCTGCCTCAGAGATCACCTGACTAGAAATACTGCGGCTCTAAAGCTGGCCATAGACGCAAAGATCCGATCGTTCGAATCCTCGAACGATCGGACTTCCCCATCTCCCGACCTGCTTCTAACATTTCAGATCAAACAAAGACAGCAATCGAACGAAAGTTATGTCTGACAAAACTAGTGACAGTCTCCCTCTGAAAATCATACGATCGGCAATACGTGCAGAGATATTATCGTCAGAAATCGAGAATGCGTACGATTAGATCTTTTCATCTATGGCCAGCTTAACTGTAACAGGAAGAAGTGTGGAAGCAAAAGACACAACTCTGTCTGTTAATTGGCTCATGAGACCTAACATGTATGGTATGTTTGTGTGCACCGTGAATCATACGATCCCAGGGGCGGCCCTTATTTTTGTAAATGGCAATTTTCTATTTATGATAATCCAATGGCACATCCTACTAAATAAGTATATTATTATGAAAATGGTTTATTTACATGAAGCAGGGTTTTACATATGAACTGTTTTATGCAAAATCTTTTTATGGAGACCTACATTGTTTGAGGGGTATAGTTTTCCTTTAATTAAGTAAATATGATATGCATAATAAGACAAAAGAACACATTTACTAAGGCAGCGAAATATTGGTATAAAAAGGTTTTGTAAGTAAGACTGTTTGTGCTTTTTAAAGACCACGTTGTTTGAGTGCAAAACGATGTCATGACTTGTTATGGCTTTTTTATTTTTATTTTGCAGATATTTATAAAAACAAAGCAGATCATGGCACGACTCACAAAAAGAAGACTGGCTGATACGAAAGTAATTCAGTACTTATGGACTGCCATCGAAGTCATCCGCAACCAGAAACAGATTGCAAATATTGATCGCATTACAAAGTAAGACATATTTCATCTGTTGTGTTTAAGTTATTGCTTTCATTAAGAGAACGGAGACTGCTCATTTCTTGGAACCAATGCATATCACTTTAAAGGGATCCTGTCTTCAGAAAACATGTTTTTTTCAAAACGCATCAGTTAATAGTGCTGCTCCAGCAGAATTCTGCACTGAAATCCATTTCTCAAAAGAGCAAACAGATCTTTTTATATTCAATTTTGAAATCTGACATGGGGCTAGACATTTTGTCAATTTCCCAGCTGCCCCTGGTCATGTGACTTGTGCCTGCACTTTAGGAGAGAAATGCTTTCTGGCAGGCTGCTGTTTTTCCTTCTCAATGTAACTGAATGAGTCTCAGTGGGACATGGGTTTTTACTATTGAGTGTTGTTCTTAGATCTACCAGGCAGCTGTTATCTTGTGTTAGGGAGCTGTTATCTGGTTACCTTCCCATTGTTCTTTTGTTTGGCTGCTGGCGGGGGGAAGGGAGGGGGGTGATATCATTCCAACTTGCAGTACAGCAGTAAAGAGTGATTGAAGTTTATCAGAGCACAAGTCACATGACCAGGGGCAGCTGGGAAATTGACAAAATGTCTAGCCCCATGTCAGATTTCAAAATTGAATATAAAAAAATCTGTTTGCTCTTTTGAGAAATGGATTTCAGTGCAGAATTCTGCTGGAGCAGCACTATTAACTGATTCATTTTGAAAAAATTGTTTTTTCCCATGACAATATCCCTTTAATTATCTGTATTCCTTAAAGGAGTTGTTTACCTTCAAGCACATTTTTCAGTTCAGTTGGTTTCAGATTTTTCACCAGCAATAAAGACTTTTTACAATTATTTTCTATTTTATATTTGTGATGATTTTTCTAATGTTGATGTGTAAATTTTTCACCTTCTTTATAAAGTGAGCTGCCAGACTGAAACACTAGAGACACGAACATTTAGGGGATTATTTATCAAAGTCCGAATTTAATTCAATATTTCTTGCTACAAACTCCGATCAAATCCGTTCGGCTTTTTTACGCTTATTTATTATTACATTTTCCTGAAAACTTGCTTTGCTGGGAAAAAATCAGATTTTCACGATTTTTTTAGAATTTTTCCATACGATTTTCACGATTTTTTTCAGAATTTTCACCCGAAAAACTTCGGGGTATTACACGAAACCCAGTGCACATCAAAAAATCATTGGGACTTCTTCCATTGCCTTATATGCAACCTCGACAGGTCTGTGATGCCGGATTTTCTTATTCTGACTTTTCCATCCTCAGGGTTTAATAAATTCTGAAAAATTTGTGATTTTTTTTAAATGACCGATTTTATTAAAAGAAAATCACAAACTTAATTTTTGGGAAAACGGAAAAAAATAAAAGATGGAAAGCAACTGAAAAAATTGTTTGTTTATGGTGAACAATCTGAAAACAACTGAACTGGAAAAAGTGGAAGCTGAACCCCCTCCCTTTTCTCTGTAATAATCAAACAGTAGCTTGTACTTGATGTACATACCTTACGTCTACTAGAAAATAATTGAAACATTAAATAAACCCAACAGGCTGATTTTGCTTCCAATAAGGATTAATTATATCTTAGTTGGGATCAAGTACAAGCTATTGTTTTATTATTACAGAGAAAAAGGAAATGAGTTTTAAAAATTTGGATTACCAAATTAATTTAGATTAGACCCCTACCTTTAATTTAAGGTGGCCATAGACGCACAGATAATAACGTACGAAACAAATTTTCGTACAATATTCGTTGCGTATATGGTGGAAAAAGAGCCGACCGATATCGGCAGAAGACTTGGATATCGGTCGGCTCGTCGATCGGGCTGAATGGAAACTTTTGATCAGGTGCCTTTGAAGGCCATTGTTAGTGCTGAGTCATCAGATACAGGGAGAATTCTATTGTTTCTACCTGTATATGGGATGATTCAGCTCTACACGTGTGTATTGAAATGAACAATCTTTTCCAAGAAAGATCGCAATTGTTATGGCCACCTTTAGTCCAAACCTTTAGTGATGTTATGCAGGGTGGTGATGTGCGGGCCGACCCAATACCCGCGGGACCCACGGGTTTGGGCCAACCTCGCACGCTTCTTCGCGGGTTGCGGGCGAATGTGGGTTGAACTCTTCTCCTGCTCTCCCCACTGTCAAATGCCGGCTTCCGACTTCCCGGTTCATTTTTTATAGATGCGCCTGCTCGCCCTGACCCTTTTGTGATGTCATCGGCAGCGCGGGTCTATAAAAGCAACCCGGAAGTGCGGATGCAGGCAAGCACGGGCCAAGGGAGGGCGGGTTAGGGTCGGGGGAAATCCCGACCCGCACATCACTGATGCAGGGAGTGTGGCCTGCCACTGAGATCACCAACTGGAATTGTTTGCAGCGGGGGCCCCATGGGGGGTGCAGGGGCCCCTGGGACATCAGTACCAAAAGCTAGACCTGCCTAACTGCACCAGCAGTTGACCTGATCACATATACCCACACATCACTATATTGATGTTCTCTGTGTTATTAAACAGAGAACACTCGCGCTGTTTTTCTGTAGTGAATTTTAGGATAAGAAATGATGTAACTCACAAATTAATTCATGATGCATGCATTACCTTAAATCCAACCATAAATCTATAGACTATCCTGGTCTTTGTTTTTTTGTGTCCTCTTGGTTTCTTTTACAGCAACAAAACCACAGGAATTCTTAACTCCCTTCCCATCTTATTAACTCTTTGTGCTTTGGCAGCTGCAGCATCTAAATGTTTTAAAGGGCCTCAATACCTTTATTTATTTATTTTTATTTTGCTTGTGTTTGAATTCGTATTTTTACTTGTATTTATTTTCATGGACAGCAGCCTTATGCCCCGTGAGATAGAGCCCTTGAGGTGCAGGTTACTTGCACCTTCTGCAGCAGTTCTGTACATTATATTCATTAATCTGGGACAATCAGCTGATTAATGTCTCTTTCTAACCAGGTACATGATATTGCAGCTTACCTCCTGCAGCAGTTCTGCACATAATATTCATTAAAGGAGAAGGAAAGCTATGGAGGCATTTTATTTAGGGATGCACCGAATCCACTATTTTGGATTCGGCCGAACCCCCGAATCCTTCGCAAAAGATTTGGCCGAAAACCGAATCCGAATCCTACTTTGCATATGCATATGCAAATTAGGGATGGGAAGGGGAAACATTTTTTACTTCTCTGTTTTGCAACAAAAAGTCAAGGGATTTCCCTTCCCCTAATTTACATATGCAAATTATGATTCCGATTCGGCAGAAGGATTTGGCCGAATCTGAATCTTGCAGATAAAGGCAGAATCCTGGATTCCTGGAATCCCGAACCAGTGCATCCCTTATTTTATTGCCAATAGATTAGCTGCAATAGTGCAATAGTGCAAGCTAGAATACTAGAATGTTTTACCATACCTGAGTAAAAAGCTCTCGTTTTGTTTAGGATAGCAGCTGCCATATTAGCTTGGTGTGACATCACTTCCTGCCTGAGTCTCTCCCTGCAGACTCATAGCTCTGGGCTCAGATTACAGCAGGGAGGAGGGAGGGGGAGATGAGGCGCAAACTGAGCATGCTCAAGCCCTAGCCCTGGAGTTTTAAGCTGAAGGCAGGAAGTCTGATACAGAAGCCCATGAGTACACAATAGAAGGAAAGAAATGTGCGGTTTCTTTTGACAGAGGACTCAAAGCAGCATTACTTTGGGGGTTTACTGGTATATTTAGGTGGATCTTTCTCATACGGCTTACTTAGTTTTAACCTTTCCTTCTCCTTTAACCAGCTCATTAATGTCTCTTTCTAACCAGGTACATGACGCGAGTGCATGGGATACATCCAAAGGAGATCACACGGCAGTTAAGCTTAGCTGTGAAAGACGGTCTTATTGTGGAGACACTTACAGTAGGCTGCAAAGGATCAAAGGCTGGTATTGAACAGGAAGGATACTGGTTACCTGGGGATGAAATTGTAAGTATTTTTTACACCAAAATTCTTTTCAAGTTCTGAATCGATTAATATCATCAGCTGTTGGCCATATTTATAAAACACTTGTGCCCTCTACCTAAACTGAGAAAACACTGTTTCTCAGTTCAGTTCCTTTTTCAGTTGGTCAGTGATGTACCCCAACTCTTAGGGGCAACTTTATGAAAATGTCAGATTAGAACTCGCCACAGAAAAACTCACTCACTTTCTATTGTTTCCTATGGGATTTTGTAAAAGCATATTTATCAAATGTTGAACTTCATTGAAAAATACAATTCTAAAAATTCCATAGGCATGAATAGAAAGTGAGTGGGTTTTTCTGTGGTGAGTTAAATCTGACCCTTAGTACCAGTTATATTCCTATATCATAAAATAATTAGGCAAAATATATTGTAGTAAGTCATAGAAGTTCTGTTTTTGTGCGGTACCCGGGATTTTCCTTTCTCTGATATAGAACACTGTTACCAAGAACTTTTACAACTAAAAGAAAAAAGGGAAAAAAAATACACAATAGGATTGTTTTACCTTCAGCACTGATTTATTCACCTTATTTTCCATTAAAATTTACCATTCAGTCAAAAATATAGGCACTTCTGTTTAAAGGAGACACTATGGCACTAGCATCACCATGTTCAAAATTAGTTTTGAGATTATTCCATACATGTGTTGAACCTGTTATCCAGAATGCTCGGACCTGGGGTTTTCCAGATAACAAATATTTCCATACTTAATACCTTAAAGGAACAGTAAAAGCAAAACATTTAAGGGTTTTACAGGAATGACAATATAATATATTGTTGTCGTGCGCTGGTTAAACTGGTGTGTTTGCTTCAGAAACTCTACGATAGTTTATATAAACAAGCTGCTGTGTAGCCATGGGGGCAGCCATTCAAACACAGGATACACAGTAGATAACAGATAAGTGCTACTATAGTTTATACAAACAAGCTATTGTGTAGCCATGGGGGCAGCCATTCAAGCACAGGATACACAGTAGATAACAGATAAGTACTACTATAGTTTATATAAACAAGCTGTTGTGTAGCCATGGGGGCAGCCATTCAAGTACAGAATACACAGTAGATAACAGATAAGTACTACTATAGTTTATATAAACAAGCTGCTGTGTAGCCATGGGCAGCCATTCAAGCACAGGATACACAGTAGATAACAGTTAAGTACTACTATAGTTTATATAAACAAGCTGCTGTGTCGCCATGAGGGCAGTCATTCAAGCACAGGATACACAGTAGATAACAGATAAGTACTACTATAGTTTATATAAACAAGCTGCTGTGTCGCCATGGGGGCAGCCATTCAAGCACAGGATACACAGTAGATAATAGATCAGTACTACTATAGTTTATATAAACGAGCTGCTTTGTCGCCATGGGGGCAGCCATTCAAGCACAGGATACACAGTAGATAACAGATAAGTACTACTATAGTTTATATAAACAAGCTGCTGTGTAGCCATGGGGGCAGCCATTCAAAGCTGAAAAAGGAGAAAAGGCACAGGATGCACCGCAGATAACAGAGCTCTGTAGTATACAATGGGATTCTTCAGAATTAATAGTAAAAAAAAGTATGAATAAATTCCATTTTCTGTGCTGCAATCCAACTGTTTAACAGTTCTTCTCTTTCTGTATCATTTGAAATCCTGGCAGGGAAGGAGGGACTAAACATTGATGGTACAAATTGTAACAACTTCACAGCTTAGAGACAGCATGCACTAACTACATAACCCACAATGCATTGCACTGTGATGTTCCATTCCTTATTGAAATCATGTGTGCAGGGAATTGTGTGGTTTGGAGGATACAGGCTGAGGACAGATGGCTGTTGATACAAATACAGTAGTCAGACAGCTCAGCAAAGAAGTCAGACAGATCAGCAGGAGAGCAGGGGGCTAGGCTTAGGGAACTGTTCCAAACCATTAAAAATCATGAATAGTCTGCATATTTTTTAATTGATGTACGGGTTGCTTGAAATTATGTTTACTTTTGAAAAAGCTCAAGTTATGTTCGTGTGGAGTTCCCAATCATGCGACTTTTTGTCACAAAACAAGGAAGTAAAATTTTTTTTAGCTGCACGCAACTCTCTTTTTCCCATTCCCTCACTGATTTGCACATGCAAATTAGGGTTGGGTTCGGTATTCGGCCAAATCTTTCGCAAAGGATTCGGGGGTTCAGGCGAATCCAAAATAGTGGATTTGGTGCATCCCTAGTATACATGGAGCACTTGTGTGTAGCACATTGAGGAGCTCACATAGGCAGCACCGTATGTGCTCTAGGCATCAGGGGACTGATTTAATGTATTTTGGGCCATCTGCTTCCTAAATCAGACTGTTATTAAGAACTACTGTGTCTCCTTTATATTCTGTTCTTATTGATAATATGACAGCAAGTGGGTTCATATAGAATAATGCAGCTCCCTACCTTTACATTCAGAGTCATATGTTAAAATGATTATTTGCCCAAGCAAACGGATAACTTTTTCACCTTACTAGGGCTCGTTTCAACTTTCACACAACACCAAGATCTTTTCCACATCCCTGGTGCTAGTAGCAATGACTGGTTGACATACCTGTGAGCTCAATTGTTTTATATATATTAAGTGCAAGAGGCTCAGGAGAACCCTATACTTCTGCT
Organism: Xenopus laevis; assembly: GCF_017654675.1. Classification (NCBI taxonomy): domain Eukaryota; kingdom Metazoa; phylum Chordata; class Amphibia; order Anura; family Pipidae; genus Xenopus; species Xenopus laevis. Next base: position 12,689,073 of record NC_054382.1, read on the forward strand.
AACCATATGAGGTTATAAATTATAGGATTAGTTCAGGTATAAAATGTTAATTTATTCACTTTTTAGCTATGAATCTTGGATTTTTTTGTCTCAGAGCGCTTCCCAATGAATCATATTATTAGCTTATCTCCAAATTTGCAATAAACCCTTAAATAAATCTTTCCCAAGTCCCTAGAACACTGCAATACATGAATTCCATGTAGAAGCCTAGATGATACAGACTACATCATCCCCTAATACAAAGCCAAATAAACTTGCAGAAATTCTGTTGAGTACAAGTGTTGACCATGGAACGGGGCATATGATACTGGTATGGGATCTGTTATCCGGAAACCCATTATCCAGAAAGCTCTGAATTACGCGGAAAGGCTGTTTCCATATACTCCATTTTATCCACTTAATCCAAAATTTTTTTACAATTATTTTCTTTTTCTCTGTAATAATAGAATAGTACCTTGTACTTTATCTAAGATATAATTAATCCTTATTGGAAGCAAAACAAGCCTATTCGGTTTATATATTGTTTATATGATTTTCTAGTAGACTTAAAGTATCAAGATCCAAATTACAGAAAGATCTATTATCCTGAAAACCCCAGGTCCTGAGCATTCTGGATAACAGGTCCCATACCAGTACAATAAGGGGCAGATTTATTTAGGGTTGGATTCAAAATTTGAATTTTCTAATTATTTAATGATCACAACTGCCAAATTGACTAGGGAGTTACGCAGAATAATTTATTATACTTATTATATGGCTCTTTAAGACCTGGAATTCGACTATTTGCCACCTAAAACCTGCCAAATTGCTTTTTAAGTCAATGAGAGAGGTCCAGTGATAAATTTGGAGTTGTTTGCAGTCTTCCTGAATTTCAAAAGTTTTTAAAATTTGAATTGAATTCGATTTGGATTCGATTAGAGTTTTCAAGTCCTTTTAATTCACCTGAGTTTAAAAAATGTTTAGTTGTAATATTGGTGTGTAGGTGCATCTTGGGTCATTTTGCCTGGTCATGTGCTTTCAGAAAGAGCCAGCACTTTAGGATGGAACTGCTTTCTGGCAGGCTGTTGTTTCTCCTACTCAATGTAACTGAAGGAGTCGCAGTGGGACCCCCCAGTGAATGTATTTACTTATCAGCAGAAAATTGCACCGGCCCGGGGTTATTCCAGTGAGCACCATGGAGCAATCGTCTTCCTTCTTCTACTTTCTTCATGCGGCTGCGCATGTGCAGTAGAACGAAAAGCCGAACTTTAACTAAAAAGTCTGCTATTTTGTTCTACTGTGCATGCGTTTGCCCTGGGAAATTTGAAGAAAGAAGAAGCCAGAAGAAGATCGCTCAGTCACTCAGTAGTGCCAACCCCAGAACCTTATATCCTCTTCTTCTTAAAAAAAAAAAAGGGTACTGTACAGTTCGCTGAGTGTTGTGCCACCATCTTCCTTTGTTCTCCCAGGTGTGCCCTGTGCCAATCCACGGACGGGGTTGTCTATAAAAGTACTAATGTACTGGAAATAATATTGCTTTATGTATTGTGCTGAAACCATTGCAACAACTCATGGAACCATAATTGTTTTATTGTTATTGTTCTGTAACAATATTAGAAAAATAAAAACCTAAAGAAATTTAAAGAAGTAAAAAAAGTTCTTAACTGTAAATGTACTCAGTACGGGATGCCTAGAAGCCTGGAAAAAGATGACATCTAACATACAATACGTTGGGCTGGTGTACTTTCCGAAGAAGAAATGCACCAGCCCAGGGTATCAAGTAAGTAACTAGAATCACTAGACTTGCTTAGCAACTTGACTTCCCTTGCCTTTCTTTTCTTTTTAAGAGTTAAATCTGTTATTATTTTCCATTTGCTTGCTTCAGTGTCACTGTGTTTGTATTGCCTTAAAGTAGAAGGAAAGTCGTCTTGAATTTGGGGGTTCCAAATGTAAGGCACCCCCCAGCGAATGTATTGACTTACCTGAAACCCGGGGCTGGTGCTCCTATCAGCAGAAAACTGCACCGGCCCGGGGTTATTCCAGTGAGCACCACAGAGCGATCGTCTTCCTTCTTCTACTTTTTTCATGCGGCTGCGCTTGTGCAGTAGAACGAAAAGCCGAACTTAAACTAAAAAGTCTGCTATTTCGTTCTACTGTGCATGCGTTTGCCCTGGGAAATTTGAAGAAAGAATAAGTCAGAAGAGGATGACTCCGTGGTGCGCACTGGAGTAACCCCGGGCTGGTGCTCCTATCAGCAGTAAACTGGATCGGCCCAGGGTTATTCCAGCGAGCACCACAGAGCGATCCTCTTCCGGCTTCTTGTTTCTTTTTCAGGTAAGTAAATACAATCACTTGGGGATGCCTAACATTTGGCTCCCCCAAGTGCAAGATGACTTTCCTTCTCCTTTAAATGTGCCTTAGTTATATGTAAAGTTAAGGTTACAGAAGTAATATTATATATCAATGAAAATACATTTTAATGAACTCCATGGATAGTGCCAGAGAAGGGAAGTTTCCTTATCAATGAAGACTATGGAAATCACTACCATTAGGGATGCACCGAATCCACTATTTTGGATTCGGCCGAACCCCCGAATCCTGCGCGAAAGATTCAGCCGAATATCGAACCAAATTCTAATTTGCATATGCAAATTAAGGGTGGGAAGGGGAAAACATTTTTAACTTCCTTGTTTTGCGTGATTTCCCTCCCGCCCCTAATTTACATATGCAAATTAGGTTTTGGTCGGCCGGGCAGAAGGATTCGGCCGAATCCTGGTTTCGGTGCATCCCTAATTACCATATACAGTACCTTAAAGGAGAACTAAACCCTAAAAAGAATATGGCTAAAAATGCCATGTTTTAAATAGTGAACCTATTTCACCAGCCTAAAGTTTCAGCTTGTAAATAGCAACAATGATCCAGGACTTCAAACTTGTCACAGAGGAGTCACCATCTTGGAAAGTGTCTGTGACACTCACATGCTCAGTGGGCTCTGAGCAGCTGTTGAGAAGCTAAGCTTAGGGCTCATCACTAATTATCCAGCAGAAAATGAGCTTGTCCTGTAATATAAGCTGATGCTACAGGGCTGATTATTAGATTCTGCTGTTTATTGCACTGGTTTCTATGCTGCCATGTAGTAATTATCTGTATTAATTACTAATCAGCCTTATATTGTGACATTTCTATTCTATGTGTACTGTATATTGTGAGTGGGTCCCTAAGCTCAGTAAGTGACAGCAGCACAGAGCATGTGCAGTGAATCAGCAGAAAAGAAGATGGGGAGCTACTGGGGCATCTTTGGAGACACAGATCTTTACTGCTAAAGGGCTGTGGTTGCCTTGGGCTGGTACAGAAGCACAAAACATTATGTACAACATTTCTAGCTACTTCTTCAGTTAAGCTTTAGTTCTCCTTTAAAGTTGGACAATCACTGAGTGTATTTTATGGAACTGTGGAAAATATAGACAATGGAATTAATGTATGGAGCCAAAAGGGAAGTTGTGTCAGGAGAGGTTTGAGATATTTAATGGTAATCTCTGTAGAGTATATCACATTTTATGAAGGAGGAGAACCCCCAAAACACAGCGTGCATGGGCATAAGTCAAATTTCATTGCAGGGTCAGAATCTGCTAGTGAGACCTTTGTGTGGCATTTGCTCCGGAACCCTTATTTGTTTAATTTGCTTATTTCTAAAGAAGGTCATACTCACTTCATCTACAGCTCTGAAGTGTATTTCCTTGGGCCAGATGCAAATGCTGCAGGAAAACAATTGTAGTGAGAATATTGGTTTGTTTATACCCTCCTGGCAAAACAATTTAATGTCTCCACTAGCCCAGAACAATAATCCACATATGCCTATTAATGTGACAAATTTACATTAAATATTTTTTTTTTGGCACAAAGTGACAAAAATTCCAGTATGATGATTTTTTGTTAATCTACAGTGGCGGTCAGTCCCTACCTTGTAAAAGGGGCTCTATATAAATTGAATATTTATTTTTATATCCAAATTCAATGCTTGTCTTCCTCCCTTGTCAGTAAAAGGCCACCTTTTTTATTTATTTTCTGTTATTAGTGATGAGCGAAATTATTCGCTGAGTTTCGCCACAAAAATGCCGCCTATAGACTCCAATGGGTGAATAAAAATGAGTATCAAAAAAATCATTTTGATGCCCATAGACTTCAATGCATTACGGCGAATTTTCGTCGCTTCGCAAATTTTTGACGAAACGGGTAAGATTCGCCCATCACTATCTGTTTTACTTTGTACTCTTTATAATTATTTTGCAATCCCTTTAGAAGCAATCAGTCCTGTTTAGCACAACAATTTTGTAAATTATTTCAGATGAAACCGCACCAAATTCACGGAAGAGAGGGAAAATCAGTGAAATCACCAGAGGTTTGTTAAAGTGCTTTGATATCGAGCTCACAAGTATGTAAACCAATCCTTTCTTTGCAATTTTCCCACAACCCCTTTTTCCTGCAGCCCATACCAATGGGACTATTATTATTGTGGGTTTGGCTTGATATTGCGGGAGGCAAATTTCACTTTTGGGTAAAGTTATTCAAAAGTGTAATTTTAAAATAAAAAATTTGGAAATTCAACAGTTTTTTTTAATGAATAAATGATTGCAGGATTTTATTATGAATTTCAGCAAAAGATGAGCCTGCAATGCATTGTCAGTATTAATCAGATACGGTTGCTACCACAAACCAATTAGATTGCTTTCAGCTAACACCATTGTTTTCCCAAGAGCATGAAATGAAGAATAAGTGCATGGTGCAGGTACTACAGGTACGGGATCTGTTCTACGGAAATCCGTTATCCAGAAAAGCTACAAATTACGGAAAGGCCATCTCCCATAGACTCTATTTTATCCAAATAATCCAAGTTTTTAAAAATGATTTCCATTTTCTCTGTAATAATAAAAGAGTAGCTTGTACCTGCTCCAATCTAAGATATAATTAATCCTTATTGGAAGAAAAAACAGCCTTTTGAGTTTATTTAATGTTTAAATGATTTTCTAGTAGACTTAAGGTATGAAGTTCAAAATTATGGAAAGATCCATTATCCCGAAAACTCCATGTCCCAGGCATTCTGGGTAAAAGGTCCCATACCTGTATTTGTACCATTCCATTTCACTATTGAGTCAAGATCAAATTAGATCTGTTATTTTCTAAATCTTAAACAGGGACTAAAGTCCTCGATTGTTACTCACTGTATAGCTGAGGTTTTCTTTAATTTATACTCAGATATGAGACCTGTTATCCAGAATGTTTGAGATCTGGGGATTTCTAGATAATGGATCTTTCCGTAATTTGTATCTTCATACCTCAAGTGTACTAGTAAATAATGTAAACATTAAATAAACCCAAGAGGATGGTTCTTCTTCCAATAAGGATTAATTATATCTTACCTGGGATCAAGTACAAGGTACTGTTTTATTATTACAGAGAAAAAGGAAATCATTTTAAAACATTTGGATTATTTGGATAAAATGGAGTCCATGGGAGACAGCTAGGGTTGCCACCTTTTCTGGAAAAAAATACCGGCCTTCCTATATATATTTATCTTTTTTTCCCTATTAATAACATTGGGATCAACCATCATTTTTACCGGCCAGGTGGCAACCCTAGAGACAGCTTTTACGTAATTCGGAGCTTTCTGGAAACAGGTTTCCGGATAAGGGATCTCATACCTGTACCTGCACCATGACAACCAAATGCCACCAATCTGAACTTTTTTCCTAATTTAGCTTCCTAGCATGTAGGTCACCCTTATTCTTTCATTGTCCACTCTTTTCCAGGAGAAGCAACTAGCTGGGATAATTTTTGTGTAAAGTCATAATCAGAGGTTCAGAGGTGCAGCATTTGTTTTTTATAAAGCAAAACCTGCGCTAGCCTTCTGTAATAAATACAGGAGACAAAGCTTAAACTTAAATAGGACTTTGGTTCCCCTTTAATATTTGTTCATTACGAGTTTCCAAGCCAAGTTTGTTTCCCTCATTATGAAACACCCTTAGTGAAGCTTAGATCCATAAGAATTCATGGTTTGGGTATCCAGAAAATCTAAAGTTTATTTTCTGGTCTTTCCAAGCTTTGGCAAATCATACATTGTCTAACAGTGGAAGCCTGCATCAGTGTATCGGTAGTCCATTGTAAGCTCTTGCTACACTGATAGGGTTAAAGTTGTTTTGTGTTATTTAGTTCTAAGATTTGCAGCGCACCTGTAATGATTCATTTAATCTTAAGGGCCCTACTTAACCTCAGCAGGTATCTTTAATAAGCTGCCCCGCCAGATTATTCTGTGTTCCTTTTAGGACTGGGAGACGGAAACACACGACTGGTATTGTTTTGAATGCCATTTGCCAGGAGAAGTGATGATGTGCGACCAGTGCTTTCGCGTGTATCACCCAAAATGCTTACCTGATGACTTAAAGCTTAGAGATAGCAGTAATCACTTGCAGTGCCCAATTTGCAAGGTAAGATGCCCTGTCCTCTGCAAAAGTGTTCACAAGCATGCTCATAATTTCAAGTAATTCATTTTGCTATCTTTGATGCAAATTCAATACATAGCCCCTCCTCCCCATTAAGAAGAACCATGCTGGTTTGATAGTCTGTTTATTGTTAATAGTAACATAGTTAGGTTGAAAAAAGACACGTCCATAAAGTTCAACCTTTTTGGTCTATATATAACCTGCCTAACTGCTGGTTGATCAAGAGGAAGGAGAAAACCCCCATTTGAAGACTCTCCAATTTGTCTCAGAGAGGGAAAAAAACCTTCTTGACTCCTAGATGTAATCAGACTAGTCCCTAGATCGACTTGTACTATGCGCTATCTTCCATAACCCTGTATTCCCTCACTTGCTAAACACCATCCAACCCCTTCTTAAAGCTATCTAATGTATCAGCCTGAACCACTGATTCAGGGAGACAATTCCACATCTTCACAGCTCTCACTGTAAAAAAAAAAACCCTTCCAAATATATTTCTTCTAATCGGAATGGGTGACCTTGTGTCAGTTGTAAAGACCTACTGGTAAGTAAATCATTAGGGAGATTAGTATATGAACCCCGTATATATTTATACATAGTTATCATATCACCCCTTAAAGGGATACTGTCATGGGGAAAAAAATTTTTTTCAAAATGAATCAGTTAATAGTGCTGCTCCAGCAGAATTCTGCACTGAAATCCATTTCTCAAAAGAGCAAACAGATTTTTTTATATTCAATTTTGAAATCTGACATGGGGCTAGACATTTTGTCAATTTCCCAGCTGCCCCAAGTCATGTGACTTGTGCTCTGATAAACTTCAATCACTCTTTACTGCTGTACTGCAAGTTAGAGTGATATCATCCCCTCCATTTTTCCCCCCCAGCAGCCAAACAAAAGAACAATGGGAAGGTAACCAGATAGCAACTCCCTAACACAAGATAACAGCTGCCTGGTAGATCTAAGAACAGCACTCAATAGTAAAAACCCATGTCCCACTGAGACACATTCAGTTACATTGAGAAGGAAAAACAGCAGCCTGCCAGAAAGCATTTCTCTCCTAAAGTGCAGGCACAAGTCACATGACTGGGGGCAGCTGGGAAATTGACAAAATGTTTAGCCCCATGTCAGATTTTAAAATTTAATATAAAAAAATCTGTTTGCTCTAACTCAGAGTTAGAGAGCTGAAAAGCAGGAAGTAGTGTTCTGGCTATTATGTTACACATCCAGTCACTCCAGCCTTTATACATTACATTTTTGGCTAACTATGTTAGAAACATACTTTACTTTGCACAGCCTGTGATAAAATAATGCTATTATAGTGTTTTGTGTAATAAGTAGTGTTACTGTAAAGGTATATTTTGTTTCCTAACTCTCTTAAAATCCCAAACATTTTTTAGAGCATGAAGAAGAAAAACAACAACAAGCAGGAGATGGGTAAATACCTGCGATTCATTGTTTCCCGCATGAAGGAGAGGGTAGGTTTCACTTCTAGTGTGTCATTTCTTCCCACAGTCTCATCCCAAGCTTATGGTATAATTACATTCTTATTTGTGTACATATATGCACATGGCTTTTCTCATGTTAAATGTGCATTAAGAATGTTAAATGAACATTATCATATACATTATATTTAATAATTAATATTTAGTATAGTTAATTTTCTTTCTTCTTCTTTTGCCTTTTTTTTTAAAATGGGGGTCACTAACTCTAGCAGGAAAACACTATTGCTCTGTGAGGTTATAATTTTCCAGACAGACCCTTGCCTTTTCATCTTCCAGTCTCTCATCCAAACCATTGCCTGTTATAAAACCAGATAGCTGCTGAAATTCTACACTAATGAGCTGCTGAACAATAAGATAAATAATTTGAAAATCATAAAAAAAATGAGGACCAACATTTCTCATAATATCACTGTATCCATCTTTCTCAAAGTTAATTAAAAGATCAATATCCCTTTAGAATTGCAATTTAAAATCATGATACAACAGTAAGATGATTTAAGGTGAAGGAAAGCTACTGAAGATTGCAAATAGATTAGCCACAATAGTGCAAGCTATAACACTATTTATTCTGCAGAATGCTTTACCATACCTGAGTAACCGCTCTAGAAGCTCTCTTTGTTTGTTTAGAATAGCAGCTGCCATGTTAGCTTGGTGTGACATCACTTCCTGCCTGAGTCTCTCCCTGCTCACTCATAGCTCTGGGCTCAGATTACAGCAGCAAGGGGAGGAGGGAGGGGGGATGGAACAAACTGAGCATGCTCAAGCCCTAGCCCTGGAGGTTTAAGCTGAAAACAGGAAGTCTGATACAGAAGCCCATGTGTATACAATAGAAGGAAGGAAGTGCTGTGTTTCTTTTGAGGGTTTACTGGTGTATTTTTATAGACCTTTCTGATACAGTTTACTTAATGTTAGCCTTTCCTTCTTCTTTAAGGCTAATGCCACAAGGGGATTGAGAATTTTAGCTTTATTGTTGTCATCTGTGTGTATGGTGTGGCTGGTTTATTTGGACATACAGAGTCCACAGGTGGATATACCGAGTGTTAAAACACCACTCTTTATACCTGTTCATGAGCTCTTTGAGCTTCTAGACTTCTGTAGGTTTGGAAGAGCAGGAGTGTAAAGGCAAGTTATGTGATCTAGCATTATATGTAGCTAAATTACTAAAACTGTATGCACAGCGTATATATCTCAAAAGCAAATCATTATTTTTATTCTTTTAGGCGATTGAACTCAATAAAAAAGGAAAGGACAGCAAGCATCCAATGTATAGGCGATTGGTTCATACTACCATTGATGTTTCTACCATTAATGAGGTAAATGTTGTGTTATGGTGTTTTACATTTTGTTTTGCTGAATAAATCATGAATACAAGGCTCAAACAGCTACTGATGAGTTGTGTGGATGTACTGTCTTGTCACAATGATTTTTTTTATGGTGCTTCTATTAAAGAAAAGTAAAGACTGTTGCAGTGTAAGGGCAGTACAGTGCGATTGCCAGCATAACCTTTCTTCAACTACATTTCTTTTTTGTACAGAAAGTGACTGAAGGAAAATACAAGAGCTACGATGAGTTCAAGGCGGATGCACAGCTGCTTCTACACAACACAATTCTTTTTTATGGAGGTGATTATATCGATATTTTAAGTAAAACATGGGGTTTGACAAGAAAGTGCAAAATTCCAGTGGTTTCTGCATTAACACTCTATACTGATCTGGCTGTCTTCAGTCAACCAGTTACTCCCTAATTGCAGTGGTTTACAAACTGTGGGGCTGCCACCGATAGCTCAGTCCAAAGCAGAGAAATAGAGGCTACACCAGATGTTTTTTTAGATATTAAAGGAGAAGGAAAGCTACTGAAGCAGTTTATGCCAATAGATTAGCCACAATAGAACAAGTACTATATTTATTCTGCAGAATGATTTACCATACCTGAGTAAACAGCTCTTAAAGCTTTCTCTTTCTTTAGGATAGCAGCTGCCATATTAGTTTGGTGTGACATCACTTCCTGCCTGAGTCTCTCCTGCTCACTCATAGCTCTGGGCTCAGATTACAGCAGGGAGGAGGGAGGGAGAGAGGAGCGAACTGAGCATGCTCAAGCCCTAGCCAGAAGCCCATATGTATAATACACAATAGAAGGAAAGAAATTCTGTATTTCTTTTGACAGAGGACTCAGAGCAGCATTACTGGTGTATTTATATAGACCTTTCTTAAAAAGATTACTTCATTTTAGCCTTTCCTTCTCCTTTAAACTGGGGGATGATCTGTATCACATGTGACTATATGACAACTTTGACAACGTTACTTATGTCTTGGTCGGGTGAGGAGCAACAGACGCTAAACCTCACCATATTAGGGGCTCATTGAACATGAAGCATATTAGCCCCAAAGACAATATTGCTGATGACTCAGAAATACTTGCTGATTGGTTACTGCATCCTGCCAGCCAATTACAGTAATGCCTTTTTGGTACTTAATCCTTAAAGCAGATTTACTGTAAGCAGTTATAAGATTACAGCCCGGGTGATTAATAATCTAAAAGGCTATATTTTCTATAAACTTCCCCCCCAAATAAAAAAAATTTTGTATACTTGCGGGGCAGGGAAGGTGGTTTCGACTTCATCAATCATATCAGTGCATGTGCCTATAGACTTCTGCAGATACGCCATTCACATATGAAAGCGGACAGATGGGGAAGGCTTGTCTAGGGCAGCGCTGTATATAAATGTCCAAAATGAAAAAGTTATTAAAGACAGTGAAGTTAGGCAGTGTCATAAAGCTGACTTTATTATTGTTCTTATTTACAGATGACAGTGAGCAGGCCGATGTGGCTAAAGTTCTTTATACGGACACTTGTCATGAGGTAATTTAAATAATTCCCACTGTGTGTTGCAATGTATCACTTGTTAATTGTCACACAGCAAGGAAAATATCACAGTACAGTATAGGATCCGTTATCCGGAAAACCGTTGTCCAGAAAGCTCCGAATTATGGAAAAGCGGTCTCCCATAGACTCCATTTTATCCAAAGAATCCAAATTTTTTAAAGTAATTTTCATTTTTTCTGTAATGATAAAACAGTAGCTTGTACTTGATCCCAACTAAGATATAATTAATCCTTATTGGAAGCAAAACCAGCCTATTGGGTTTATTTAATGTTTACATGATTTTGTAGTAGACTTAAGGTATGACGATTCAAATTACAGAAAGATCAGTTATCCGGAAAACCCCAGGTCCCGAGCATTCTGGATAACAGGTCCCATACCTGTACTTTCACCTCAAGTGTCTTGACCTTCACTGGGGCTAGAGTGGCCATGTATTGCCATCACAGTCCAAGGATCAGACCATGAATGGTGTAAGACAAGGTGCATGAATTCATTGCATCTTCATTGATGGTGAAATATTCATGTGATATGAGAGTGCTGCTGCTGATGAGAGCTTGCCCTTGAGAACCATGAGCAAAAGTGACTAAAAATTTGAGTTTTTTTTTACTATAAAATCCAAATTTTTAGTGGGAAAAAAAACTCGAAGTCTTTGTGATTTATTATACCCGATGCTGCTAAAATTCAGAATCTGAAAATACTTCATCTCCAAGCTGTCAGGGTCCTTTACAAGTCAATGGCAAAAGTCCCATTTCAAATTTGAAGATATCATGGTCTGAGTTTTGAGCAAAACTCCGAAACTCGGGGGCCTCAAGCAATTTCCTGAAGAAATTCAAGCATTTCAGGCATAACTCCCAAAAAATGTGTGTGGGGGGGTTTTTAGCAAAAACCCAGATTTTTTCCCGAACTGATTTTATTTTTTCAATGATAAATAAGGTAAAATCGTGGATTCTAGTTTGACTTTTTTTACTTAGAAAATCAGAAAAAATTTGATTTTCATAAATAACCCCCCTAAATGTGACATTGTAATTAACTAATAGAGGTTATTTCTGCAGAGGGCAGAGGTTCCCAAACTGTGGCAAAGAATAGTGGGGATAAATACAAATTTTCTGCTTTGTATAATAAAGGAATGTACTTTGTTACCCATTTGTTACATGGAACTCTCAATATTATAAGAGCCACAATTAATGTAACCGTAGTACAATACTTATTGACGTAAAGCCAGTGCGTAATTACAGACCCAGGTTGGGGGTACATGGGGCCGTAATTTGTGGGTCACCCCCGACGCCTACCTGACCTAAAATTTCAGGAGAATAGTGAGGAAGCGGGCCCCCATTGTATAGCATATTGTTTACCAAGACATGATGTGCTTCAGTGTTTATTATAGCCATTTATAGATTTAGAAATATTACTATAAATTAACCTCTGGTATTCAACACCAAAATAGTGCAAATTCTTTGTCCTAGTAACATTTTCAAATCCATGGTCCATAGTGCCATTGTTATACCCTGACTTTACCCTGAAATTTTCTTATTTCAGTTGGATGAGCTGCAGCTTTGCAAAAATTGCTTCTATTTGTCAAATGCTCGTCCTGAAAATTGGTTCTGCTATCCCTGTGTAAGTATTTTTGTTATGGAGATGATTCATTCCTATACTGTGATAGATATACTGTAAAGTGTAATACAAGAGGGTTGCATTGTATTGTAATACTTTTTAGTAGGGATGCACCGAATCCACTATTTTGGATTCGGCTGAGTACCGAATCTGAATCCTAATTTGCATATGCAAATTAGGGGCAGGAAAGGAAAAAGTCACGTGATTTCCCTACTTACCCCTAATTTACATATGCAAATGAAAGCCTTGCTTTAATTTAAAAAAATAACCTTACTGGATTTTATTATCTTAACATTTTAATAAGCTTTTTTAATTAAGTAATTAGTAAATTAAATCTTTATAAACAACCCCCGAACCTAGCACCCTTTCTCGTGACAAAAATGTGTAGGTTTATTATGCAGGACAATTACCTATGCAGCTTCAGTTTTCCTGTTTGGCCAGTTTAGCTGAAGAATATCATAGACTTTGTGTGATTAGAACTATAGGCAAAAAGTATGTTAACATTCAATTCGTGTTGAACAAGGAGGTTTACTTTAAAATATATTACAATTGCCTTAGTCTAGACATTCTTATAAAAACAATAGGTATGTGTGTTTCTGTCCAAAAAAAAAATCATTTGTGTTTGTTTATATATATATATATATATATATATATATATATATATATATATATATATATATATATATATATATATATATATAAATATAAGCCCAAGTTTGAAAGCACTCACAGCAGATTTCATCAGTGTATAATAAGGTTTATTCACCGCTCACATCTACGCGTTTCAACCCTCAATGGGTCGTCATCAGGATAGTGTATCCAAGTGAGTAGCACACATTTAAAAATTCTCACACCAATCAGTGTAGTGTTTCAATAGTGACATCATCATCCAATTACCCTTAATAATTACCTACACAGCCACTATGTAGATACATCTCAATTTAACCCTCTAACTCAGACACATTCCCAAAGAGGAGGAACCTGTATATCTAGATCGAATATGGTATGACAACCATGCATTATAAATTTGGATCAGTACCACCCATTTCATATTACAAATAATCGAAAATCGCCATCCATATATAACTAACCCTCCAATTTCAATCAATCACTCCCATCGATACCATCCTATCCAGAATGTGTCATCAGTTAGCATATCCCACACCACTATTAAAAGTGAATATGTGCAAATAAAAATTTATCATCTCAATTTTAAAGTGCTAAGTGCATATTTAGATATAAGTGCCTTAGTCTAATGTGACCTATGCCATATAAATAGACATATACATTAAAAGTTAAAACATTAAAATTCTTCAAAAGTAGTGTTCTGTGATATAAAAGTTAAATCCATCAAGTGCAAATCAGCAATAAATAACAATATCATAAAAGTCGAAAGAGTTGAAAAATTTTATAACACCTAAGAAATTTCTAAAAAGTCCAGAGAGTTGCAAGCCAGCGCTATCAGGCTACCAGTCTCTCAGCGCAAGGTCTATTCCGAATGGTGAGGAGGGCATCCTATAGTTCATTATAAAAAACAGGATAATGAATACATCTCATTCAACCCCTTGGGGGAGATAGTATCCAGGGTTCGTATCCATCTGGCTTCCTTTTGTAGTAAGATCTTCCCCCTATCTCCACCCCTTCTCAATGGGGGAACACAATCAATCAGCATCGCCCGCAATGATGGCAATGAATGGCCACTATTCACAAAATGTCTGGCAAGGGGGATTTCGGTTTTCCCAGTAGCCAAAGCTGACCGAATTGCCGATCTGTGATTGTTCATCCGCAATCTAAAGGATGTAACACATTTGCCTATATAGTATAAGCCACATGGGCAAACGATACAGTAGATCACATGATCAGAAATGCAGGTTAGTCGGTGTCGTATCTGTAACCTCTTCCCACTATGGGGATGGGGGAATGTGTCCCCAATTAGTAGACAACCACATGTCTTACAGTTTCCACAGCGAAAACAGCCCGGTTTTCCTCTTGTTAACCACATGCCGCTGTTCTCTTTCTTCAAATCTGTCACCATCAGTACATCCTTTAGAGATCGGCCCCGTCGATAGGCACATATAGGTGGAGGACTTTTAATAAAAGGTAAACTTGAGTCCATTTGTATTACTGGCCAGTGCTTCTTGATCACTGAATTTATCTGTTTACTCACTGGTGTGTAATCCGTCACAAACACCATTTTGTCACCTTCATTCAATAATCCACCTTTAACATCTATTTCATTATTACTATTGTTGGATGCCCTTTCCATCTCACCATTTAAGAAGTCCCAAGAGTATCCCCGTTCAAGGAATCGGTCTCTCATCTCCAAAGCCTGTATTTTTGCTGTAGCCCCATCCGAATTAACCCTGAATACTCTCAGGAATTGGGTATATGGAATCGATTTTAGAACAGCAGGGGGATGAAAGCTGTGAGCATGTAACACAGTATTGCGATCAGTCTTTTTGCGAAACAATGTAGTGCCAATCCCATTTGCTGTTCTGAACAATCTTACATCCAAAAAATCTATTGTGTCCCTATGGTATTCTGCAGTAAATTTCACAGGAGTGGGTAATTCATTTAAGTAGGTCACAAAACCCTGAGCTCCAATGTGGTCCCCTCGCCAAATAATCAAAATGTCATCGATAAATCTCCGATACAATAACAAATATTGTCCAAATTCAGGAAAAATGTACCGACATTCAAAAGCATCCATAAAGAGGTTGGCATATGAGGGGGCCACATTAGAGCCCATTGCTGTACCAGTCTTTTGTAGGTAAAAGGTCTCCTCGAATCGGAAATAATTGCAGGTCAAAACCATTTCCAGTAAAGTGCAAAGGAATTCAACTGGTTTGTTTCGCAAAAAGACTGATCGCAATACTGTGTTACATGCTCACAGCTTTCATCCCCCTGCTGTTCTAAAATCGATTCCATATACCCAATTCCTGAGAGTATTCAGGGTTAATTCGGATGGGGCTACAGCAAAAATACAGGCTTTGGAGATGAGAGACCGATTCCTTGAACGGGGATACTCTTGGGACTTCTTAAATGGTGAGATGGAAAGGGCATCCAACAATAGTAATAATGAAATAGATGTTAAAGGTGGATTATTGAATGAAGGTGACAAAATGGTGTTTGTGACGGATTACACACCAGTGAGTAAACAGATAAATTCAGTGATCAAGAAGCACTGGCCAGTAATACAAATGGACTCAAGTTTACCTTTTATTAAAAGTCCTCCACCTATATGTGCCTATCGACGGGGCCGATCTCTAAAGGATGTACTGATGGTGACAGATTTGAAGAAAGAGAACAGCGGCATGTGGTTAACAAGAGGAAAACCGGGCTGTTTTCGCTGTGGAAACTGTAAGACATGTGGTTGTCTACTAATTGGGGACACATTCCCCCATCCCCATAGTGGGAAGAGGTTACAGATACGACACCGACTAACCTGCATTTCTGATCATGTGATCTACTGTATCGTTTGCCCATGTGGCTTATACTATATAGGCAAATGTGTTACATCCTTTAGATTGCGGATGAACAATCACAGATCGGCAATTCGGTCAGCTTTGGCTACTGGGAAAACCGAAATCCCCCTTGCCAGACATTTTGTGAATAGTGGCCATTCATTGCCATCATTGCGGGCGATGCTGATTGATTGTGTTCCCCCATTGAGAAGGGGTGGAGATAGGGGGAAGATCTTACTACAAAAGGAAGCCAGATGGATACGAACCCTGGATACTATCTCCCCCAAGGGGTTGAATGAGATGTATTCATTATCCTGTTTTTTATAATGAACTATAGGATGCCCTCCTCACCATTCGGAATAGACCTTGCGCTGAGAGACTGGTAGCCTGATAGCGCTGGCTTGCAACTCTCTGGACTTTTTAGAAATTTCTTAGGTGTTATAAAATTTTTCAACTCTTTCGACTTTTATGATATTGTTATTTATTGCTGATTTGCACTTGATGGATTTAACTTTTATATCACAGAACACTACTTTTGAAGAATTTTAATGTTTTAACTTTTAATGTATATGTCTATTTATATGGCATAGGTCACATTAGACTAAGGCACTTATATCTAAATATGCACTTAGCACTTTAAAATTGAGATGATAAATTTTTATTTGCACATATTCACTTTTAATAGTGGTGTGGGATATGCTAACTGATGACACATTCTGGATAGGATGGTATCGATGGGAGTGATTGATTGAAATTGGAGGGTTAGTTATATATGGATGGCGATTTTCGATTATTTGTAATATGAAATGGGTGGTACTGATCCAAATTTATAATGCATGGTTGTCATACCATATTCGATCTAGATATACAGGTTCCTCCTCTTTGGGAATGTGTCTGAGTTAGAGGGTTAAATTGAGATGTATCTACATAGTGGCTGTGTAGGTAATTATTAAGGGTAATTGGATGATGATGTCACTATTGAAACACTACACTGATTGGTGTGAGAATTTTTAAATGTGTGCTACTCACTTGGATACACTATCCTGATGACGACCCATTGAGGGTTGAAACGCGTAGATGTGAGCGGTGAATAAACCTTATTATACACTGATGAAATCTGCTGTGAGTGCTTTCAAACTTGGGCTTATGTGAATTACGGTTAGCACCCAGCTGTGATACGTTATTTGGTGAGTGCCGTTATATGTGGAATTATATATAAATATATATATATATATATAATATATATATATATATATATATATATATATATATATATATATATATATATATATATATATATATATATAACTTTCACATAGAGCCACACACCATTTTCTTCTTTGTGAATCAAATAATATTTATTTGCATAAATTTGTGTTCCAACGTTTCGGCCCTCCTTAGGGCCTTTCTCAAGGATCCGAAACGAGGGCCGAAACGTTGGAACACAAATTTATGAAAATAAATATTATTTGATTCACAAAGAAGAAAATGGTGTGCGGCTCTATGTGAAAGTTATACATAATATTTGAACCAGCACCCACATCTAAGAAATCCGGATCCGAGTGCGGCTGCCTGCAGGAAACTATATATATATATATATATATATATATATATATATAAACACACAGGGGAACACTTGGTGGGGTTGAATTTTGTTTTTTACCCCAATCCAGATTACCTATGTAACAATTCTATCCTGCTCCTCAAAAAAGCAGAACACTTGTCTTTTCTCTAAACTGCTTTGAAATCTTGGCAGCAAAAATAATAACATTGTGGTACAATACCCCCATCCTTATACTATTTCTTAAAGGGAAAGTTTACCTTTAAGTTTTTTTTTTAATGTTACAGATGGACCTATCGTAAGCATAAGTCTCCCTTCATTTTTTACTTTGTTTTTGATGTCTTAGCCTTCCTATTCTGCTATTTTTCCAGTTTGCAACTGAAAATGGCCTTTAAGCTTAAGAACATTTTTTGCCACTTTGCATTAAATATCTAGTCCGTTATATGTCAGCCCCTTAGTAAATCTTTGGTACCGGTGCTCCAAAGAAGCACATGTCCTCAAGAAAGAAATCTACTAAGAATTCTTTGTTCACGGCTTAGCACTGTAGAAAAGACAGGCCTGGAAATAATTGTGTTGTCAATCACTATTCTATGAATATCTATTTTTTTTCAGATACCTAATCATGAATTGGTCTGGGCTAAGATGAAAGGTTTTGGGTTTTGGCCAGCCAAGGTCATGCAGAAAGAAGACAATCAAGTTGATGTTCGTTTTTTTGGCTACCATCATCAGAGGTATTGAAATAATTCTTTCTGAGCACCACATTCAAGCTGAAACATCGCATGGCTGCTGTTTTTCCAGAAGTTATGCACTGTTGCCCCAAAGTCATCTTTACAGTTGCTCATTGAAAAGTTATCCACTCAGACTTGCCTCTTCAATGCAGGACGTTTCCATAGGGTTGTACAGGTATTGGACCTGGAGTTTTTCAGATAATGTTCTATCCGTAATTTGGATCTCCATACCTTAAAGGGCACCAATCATGACCAAAATCATTTACTAAGTAAATACACTATGTGAAAGTTCAAGAAATCTGATTTTTAAAACAGTTAGAATTGTTTGTATAATGTAAATGATCAGCTCACTATTCCTTCTGCAAGATCTCTCCTATCTCCACTGCAGTTCTAGCTGAGGCAGCCATCTTAGATTTCACTGGCTCCTCCTACCTATATCTTCCCAGCCAACTGCAGCTCTGAAATCTCGCACATGCTCAGTTGAAATTCCTTGTTGCTTATCAACCCTTCTAAGCTACTTTCAAATCAGCCAAACCTGTGTGTTAGCTGCT
The DNA here is from genome assembly GCF_017654675.1 of Xenopus laevis. Lineage (NCBI taxonomy): Eukaryota > Metazoa > Chordata > Amphibia > Anura > Pipidae > Xenopus > Xenopus laevis. Next base: position 12,707,845 of record NC_054382.1, read on the forward strand.
GTTCAGTAGTGCTGCCACCTGCTGGAAGTTAGCAGGTGGCAGCACTTCTAGTGGATACTTCTAGAGGAGGAGTTTACTAAAACAAGGCATTCTGGGTAGAATACTCAAAGCAGTGTTACAATCTGAGCATGCTCCTGAAATGTGCACATTAGAGTCTCTGTTAGAGTCTCAGTATGGCCTCCTTCAGTGAAAGAACCCATTTGATAAAGTAAAGGATTTTTTTAAAACCTGCAGTTTTTTCAAAAAACTATATATGTAGTTTGATTAAACGTGTTTAGCTTGTAATGGTCAGATTGTTAATATGTGTTTGATTTTGGCTGTGATAGGTGCCCTTTAAGTCTACTAGAAAATCATGTAAACATTAAATAAATCCAATAGGCTGGTTTTGCTTCCAGTAAGGAATAACTACTTGGGATCAAGTGCAATATACTGTTTTATTATTACAGAGGAAAAGGAAATTCGGTTTATTTGGATAAAATTAAATCTATGGGTTACTGCCTTTCCGTAATTCAGAGCTTTCTGGATAATGGATCCCCTACCTCTACATCTTACAGACCCACAGAGGCCATGAGACTTTGGGTTGCTTTGGTGCTGTCCTTCCTATATGTTAGACAGGGATTCTTCCTTCAAAGTAGGGGAAAAGGAGAACAATGAGGAAGATTTTCAATAGTGAATTATTAGTCAAATCATCACGTACAGACAGATAAGACATGGGTCTTACAATAATTGAACAAACAATGGTTGCAGAATAAAAATGAAAACCGAGGGCCCTGCACACAAATGCTTATAATAGAACAACCTTATAGCCAACCTTCACCATTGCATGGGTGCCCAGCGCTATGGAGATCTGGTTACAGCAGCTCCTTTAGGGAGGAAGTGAGTGGGATGATCTTTTACCACTACCTGAGCAGGCTCTGTATTTAAAGAAAACCAGATTCAATCCAAAAATACCTAGACCATGGAAACTAGATCAGTGCTGTCCAACTTCTGTGGTACAGAGGTTCAGAATTTTCTGCCCTACGTAATGGAGGGCTGGTGATGGAAGCCATTGTTGACCACTCCCCCTTTTAAACCACACCCATTTAAACCACAGCCATGTTCCCGCGCCACTGGGAAGCAGATCTGGGCCCACAAGAGCCTGGAGCCCACCGGGTTTTTTCCCGGTGTCCTGACAGCCCAGTCCGACACTGGTTCTAACTATAATAGCCCTTCCCTCATGTCCCTCAGGGCTATTTGCATTTTCTCCTGCTTGACTCTGTCTAACCCGCTCATCTGATTCGATTGGCCGGTGTGTCTCGTCTCCATGATGAAGCTCAAGGCTAGCAGAAAGGGGGGGAACAGGAGCAATGAGAAGAGCTGCAGATCTGTGTATGTCATGTATTCCGCGCTTCCTTTGCATAGATAATTATGGTCTGTATAAGACGGAAGTGCACACTAACCAAGATGGCGGCTGCAATCTCTTTATAGTGCTGCATCTTAAACTATACATAATTTTAAAATAAAAGGTAGCGATTCAGGAGGCATATATAAGGGCCACACAATGGAACCCTAAGTACGTTTTGGCTTTCGTTCTCCTTTAAATCCATATGCTGCCTCCTCCCCTGTCGTTAACACTGCACCTCTCCAGCACATGATTAAACACCTTAGTGCCCTTTAAAAACAACTTCCAAATGCTAACAAAACCCCAGAACAAACCCTACCAGGCTTACGTCCCACAAGGTACAGAGTAGGGCAGGCAGAGTATGGCACACACAGGGAGCATAGGGCAAGTATGGGATCTATTATGCTGAATGCTCGGGACCTGGGTTTTTCTGGATAATGGGTCTTTTTGTAATTTGGATCACCATAGTCTACTAAAAAAAATCATTTAAACATTAATTAAACCCAATAGGATTGTTTTGCTGGGATCAAGTACAATGTATTGTTTTATTATTACAGAGAAAAAGGAAATCATTTTTAAAAATTTTAATTATTTCCTTAAAATAGAGTGTATGGGAGATGGCCTTGCCATATTTCGGAGCTTTCTGATTATGGGCTTCCAGATAACGGGTCCTCTATACTTGTACCAAAATATGTCTGAGAAGTTCTACCTTTGTTTTATCCAGATGTGAAAAAGGAAAAAAAAAAAACCTTTTATACCCCCTGTTGGGTCCAGGCTATGAGAATTTGCATCTTTAGACCCCACTACTTTCATTGCTTTATGCTTCTGTATTTGGTGTTTTTTGGGTCCAGCATGCTAGATAAATATTAATTTCCCAGACAGATGAACTGGAGGGTTATCGTCAAGGCCTTAACTGTTTGACCTTTGATTGTTTCCTTTTTTTTATTGCAAGTTATGTACTTACATTGTTACCGTAATATTGCTAAATGTCATTCCTTTATAGAGCCTGGATCCCATCAGATAATATTCAGGAGATTACTGTCAACGTGCATCAGCTACAAGTGAAACGCAGTATGGGCTGGAAAAAAGCCTGCGATGAGCTGCAGTTGCACCAACGCTTTTTGCGAGAAGGACGGTTCTGGAAATCCAAAGGCGAAGATAAAGGAGAGGAGGAAGCTGAATCTAGCATATCCTCTACCAGCAATGATCAAGTAAGTAGGACAATATGTTTACTATAAGAAGGTGGAAACATAATTTAATGTTTAAAAAAAGGACATCTACATGGAACTAATATGGCTGTGTAGTAATAAGGTACACAGCTTGGCTTTTGGTATTCTCATTGCAAGTAGACTTCCATAGGCCACCTGCTGATTGGTACCCCTCGGTTACTGGACCTGGAAAACCTTTGGCCATTTTTCATCTTCATCCTCTACTTCGTCCACCGAGCAAGGATATTGTAGATCCATCTGAGAGAGGCTTTATGTCATTGTTAAAGGAGAACTAAAGCCTAACTGAAGAAGTAGCTAGAATGTTGTACATTAAGTTTTGTGCTTTTGTACCAGCCCAAGGCAACCACAGCCCTTTAGCAGTAAAGATCTGTGTCTCCAAAGATGCCCCAGTAGCTCCCCATCTTCTTTTCTGCTAATTCACTGCACATGCTCTGTGCTGCTGTCACTTACTGAGCTTAGGGACCCACTCACAATATACAGTACACATAGAATAGAAATGTCACAATATAAGGCTGATTAGTAATTAATACAGATAATTACTACATGGCAGCACATAAACCAGTGCAATTAGCATCAGAATTTAATAATCAGAAAACCTGTAGCATCAGCTTATATTACAGGGGAAGCTCATTTTCTGCTGGATAATTAGTGACGAGCCCTAAGCTTAGCTTCTCAACAGCCAATCAGAGCCCACTGAGCATGTGAGTGTCACAGACACTTTCCAAGATGGTGACCCCCTGTGACAAGTTTATGAATATATAATGCTCAAAAGCCATGAATATCTTGTAAATTATATCCTTATAAACGGTGAGTAGTGATGTCATTTTTGTCACATGACTCACTAAAACGTGTGTATTATAATAAATAAAGTTCCCCTTGTTGGAAAATATGAGGATATTAGAAGTTACCTCGGTGTTCCATGACCTTTATAAAAACACTTAGCCTTTGGCCTCGTGTTTTTATATGGTCATGAAACTCCTCAGGGACTTATATAATATCCTTATATTTTACAATAGGGGGTACTTTATTCACTATATATATTACAGTTTCACATTTTGCTCTGACCCGATTAGTAATGCATTTCAGTACACTTGTGGGGCAGATTTATCAAGGGTCGAATTTCAAAGTAATGGGAGTTATTTTGTGAACTCCCAGACCAACCGAAATTTATTAAAATAATCAAGCTTTTTTTTTTTGGGTGAATAGGCTGTATTCGATCGTTCAAATCGAAGTATGATCAAATTCAATTCATAATATTTTCAAAAAAAACTTTGATTTTTCCACCAATTGACCCCCTAGAATCAATTGACTCCAGGTTCTAGGAGGTCCCCCATAGGCTAAAACAGCAATTTGGCAGGTTTTAGATGGTGAATGGTCGAAGTTGAAGTTTTAAAGAGACTGTACATGATAAATTTCAAATTTTATTCGAATCGAATTTGGACTATTTCCTAGTCGAAGTACACAAAAATAGCTCGAAATTCGGATTTTTTTTACTTTGAATTTTCAATTTTACCCTTGAAAAATCTGCCCCTTGGAGTCCTCAGAGGACCTTTATTCCAGCATGTTCTACTTTCAATAAACAGGTATGGGATCCGTTATCCAGAAAGCTCTAAATTTCGGACTCCATTTTATCCAAATAATCCAAAATATTTAAAAATAATTTCCTTTTTCTCTGTCATAACAAACAAGTACCTTGTACTTGATCCCAACTAAGATATAATGATTTCTTTAGAAGCAAAACCAGCCTATTGGGCTTATTTAATGTTTTTCTAGTAGACTTAAGGTATGAATTTGATCCAAATTACAGAAAGATCTGTTATCCAGAAAGCCCCTGGTCCCGATCGTTCTAGATAACAGGTCTTATAGCTGTACTGGGCTTGAAACATTGCAGATACAAGAAAGACGTAATGTTGTCTGGGCATAAATACAAAACCATGAATTATTTCCCTTCAGCTTTCTACAAGAGCTGCAGTATAGTAATAACTAGTGAGTTAACACAGTTACACTACTATTACCATGTGTATGAATGTCAGTGGTTGTTGATATCTTTTTTTTGTTCTTCCTAATCTAAGCACAAAACATCTCAGGAACCTAGAGCCAAGAAAGGAAGACGCAATCAAAATTTAGAGCCTAAAATGGAAGTAAGTCCAATGTGTTGCAAGCGAAGAACTGACATTTAGCAGGAATATTGAGAAATGCACAACCCACACCTTACATTCAGGGGCAGATTTATTAAGGGTCGAATTGAAAATTCTAATTTTTTATATGTTCGAAACACTCAAATTTGAATTGTGAATTATCCAAACCTCAATTCGAGTTTTAATTTGAATTTCGAGATTTATCATACTCTTGCCCTTTAAAAACTCGAATTCAACTATTCGCCTTTGAAAACCTGCCAAGTTCATATATAAGTCAATGGGAGAGGTCCAGGCATCAATTTGGACATGTTTCTAGTCTTCCTGACATTCGAGTTTTTATCGAAGAATAAATGAATGAATTTGCTTCAACTTTTCGAGTCTGTAAAATTTGTGCGAGTTTTAGATACAGTATTCGATTTTGTTATTAAATAACCGCCCAAACGAATTTAGAGTATATTAGAATTAAAAGGGGTTTAAAAAAAACTCACACAAATTCGAAATTCGACCTTTGATAAATGTGCCTCCCCGTGTATACTGCCTTGCTTTTTTTGCATTCATCTGCTTGTGGCCTGAATGTGTAGCTTCACAAATGGGCTCTTTGCAGTTAGTAATAAATTGTATGAGATCATTTTTAGCACTTTGATGGCCAGTACAGAAAAACAACAAAATGCCATAAGGCATGATTTCTTTATAATATAATGAATAGTGGCTATATCGCTGCTCACATACACAACCTTACATTGACAGTCATACCTTTAAACTAATTGGCTTTATGGAATTCTGTATTTTTGGGGGTTTGAGGCTTATTATATCAGATACCCGCTCCTTGAGATACAACTGGCAAGCTTTGAGGACCCGTTAACCAGAAAGCTCAGAATTACAGAAAGGTTTTTTCCCATAGACTCCATTTTATTCAAATAAATATTCAATAAAAATCATTTTCCTTTTCTCTATAATAATAAAACCTTGTACTTAATATAAACTGAGATATAATCAATCCTTATTGGAAGATAAACCAGCCTGTTGGGTGTAAGTTTTACATGATTTTGTAGTAGATTTAAAGGGGACCCGTCACCCAAAAAAAAAAATCCAAATCCTATTTAATTACGTTAGTCAAGCAAAATGAACTTTAACTACACTGTAAAAATTATTTTAAATTTGTTTCCTTCGGTCTAGGAATTCATAATTCTAGCAAGCAGGCAGAAGCCATTTTGTGGACAGTGTTATTAAGACAAGTCTTGTATCATCTCAGAATCTTGTTTGTGCACCAGAATGGGAGACCTGATGTCCATCCCCATGTCCTGGTTACACAATTAAATGGTGAAGAGAATGGGGGAATGTGGGGATAGGAGTGACATCTAGGAAGTGCTGAATGGAAAGTGAAAGTAATTGTCTAAGGCATAGAGGAGGGGCAGACAATATTTGATTGACAGCTGAGATTTTTAAATGAGCTTACAACAGCTATGAATGCTTTAATACAAAAAGAATTTGGATTTCATGTTTAATTTAAAAGGGCTTTTATTATACAGATTTTTATGTCTGGGTGACAGGTCCCCTTTAAGGTATAAAGATCCAAATTACAGAAAGATCCATTATCCGGAAAACCCCAGGTCCCAAACATTCTGGATAGCAGGTCCCATACCTGTATGATTTATGCCTAGTCTGTAATCCTGAGGGGCAGCATATTTATTAACATTGGAGACAAACCTCACCGGTGATGTTGCCCATAGCAACCAATCAGATCTTCGATTTGGTTTCTAACCTGTAGGTGACTGTTCAAATCTAATTGTTGATTGGATGCTATGGCCAACATACAGTAAAGGTACAAGGATGCTTACAGAAAGGCTTTTAAGGTACATGTCCTTGTGTGTGTGTTCGTATTGCATTCAAGTATATAAACCTTCAAAGCTTTTCAGCACGGAACTTTAGCATCCTTTCTTGCACAACGTCACGATTGTTCAGTTCATCTGTACTTTTTCCAAAAATGCATTTCACCGGCGTTGCTAATTTAAAAATGTGACACTTAGGAACAAGAGCCTGAACCTGAAACTGAAGCAGTGAGCTCAAGTCAGGAGATTCCGCCTGTTCCTCCTCCAGTGGAAAAGATTTCAGTTTGCACACAGACCAAGAAGCCAAGTGCCCCCTCTCCCAGAATGCTGCACCGGAGCACACAGACCAACAACGATGTGGCCTGCCAGAACATGTGTCACGACAAGTATAGCAAGATATTCAATGAATACAAGGAAAGGATGGGTGTAGACAACAAGCGAGAGACAGAGAGAGTTGTACGAGAAGCATTAGATAAGGTAATATTGGTCTGAACAGTATATGTGATATATGCTGAAAATGTATAGGTATCATTTCCCATCTGATTAGAGCTTTTGACTTCAAAGGAAAACGTTTACGTTTAGAACAAATGCTTAACCAACAGACAATATAAGGGATGCACCGAATCCACTATTTTGGATTCAGCCGAATACCGAACCGAATCCAGATCCTAATTTGCATCTGGATTCAGTTTGGTATTAGGCTGAATCTTTCTCTAAGGACACTAAGGATTTGCATATGCAAATTAGGATCTGGATTCAGTTAGTTATTCAGCCCAAATCTTTCACTAAGGATATGCACATGCAAATTAGGATCTGGATTCAGTTTGTTATTCAACCGAACCTTTTACGAAGGATTTTAAGGACACTAAGGATTTGCATATGCAAATTAGGATCTGGATTTGGTTCGGTATTCGGAGGAATATCTCACTAGGGATTCTAAGGACACTAAGGATTTGCATATACAAATTAGGATCTGGATTTGGTTCGGTATTCGAAGGAATATCTCACTAAGGATTCTAAGGACACTAGTGATTTGCATATGCAAATTAGGGGCAGGAACAGAAAAAGTGAAAAAATTTTTTTTACTTCCTTGTCATGTTATTTCTCTTCCCGACCCTAATTTACATATGCAAATTAGGATTCGGTTCTCCAAGGCACAAGGATCCTGCTGTAAAAGGCCAAATCCCGGATTTGGTGCATCCCTAGATAATATACATAATTATAAATTACCAGTTAAAGAAGCTTAACTTTTTCTTTTTAACGATTCTGTAATGGTCTGTGGGTCACCTGAATAAGGGCAAGTTCTAACTTTAACAGGAACAGGTATACGAGTACTAGACACAGCTCTGTCCATTCATTGGTGGATGTAATTTAGTATGTATATGTGCCCATGCTTTGTGTGTTATAGGGCTCATTTATGAACCCCACTACAAATAAATACTTAATTTTTCCATTTCCTGGTACTTTATGAAGTAGTATAATATTTTGTGGATGTACACATTTAGTTTGTTCCCCATGTAGCATTTATAGATCCTAAATCTACTTTCCTCGTGCCCACCAATGATTTAACATGCTACTTGCTTGCTAAATAATCAATGAACAACGAGTATACACTGTAGGTTATTAATCACCATAACTTTCCCATGATTTTAGTTCTTCAGTGACTACCCTATGAGAAACTCATAGCCCTCCTGCTAACTCCCAGCTAACACAGAAACTTGGGTGTGAGGTTAAGTTGGGTGCTACATTGTAAAATGAGATTCCACTCAATAATGCTGTGCTGTTGTGGCATACAGATTATATGCATTCATATGTGGATCAGAATACTAGGGATATGCCAAATCCATAATCTTTGGATTGGACCAAATCCTGAACATCCTCAGTGACTTCAGTTATTTAAAGGAACTATACCCCTCAAACAATGTAGGTCTCTATAAAAAGATATTACATGAAACAGCTCATATGTAAAACCCTGCTTCATGTAAATAAACCATTTTCATAATAATATACTTGTTTAGTAGTATGTGTCATTGGGAATCCTAATTGGAAAATTGCCATTTTAAAAAATAAGGGCCACCCCCTGGGATCGTATGATTCACTGTGCAAACAAACAAACCATACATGTTAGGTCACATGAGCCAATTAACAGACAGAGTTGTGTCTTTTGCTCCCACACTACTTCCTGTTACAGTTAGAGCTACAGTATTTCTGGTCAGGTGATCTCTGAGGCAGCACACAGACCATCACAAAATGGGGGTTCAAGGCAAGAGATGCAAAGGGCAATATTTACTTAAATACACTGTTTTGGTGAGATTCTTTACTATGCCACTTAATATGATATAAACTGTTGCTTTAGGTTTAATTTTGGGGATATAGTTTTCCTTTAATGCTTTAAATCAGTGATTTGTATGAGGGAGAAATAGGGAGAATACTTCTTTATTCACCTGGATACACCTGAAAGGCCAGGTAGGTAATTATGGCTTACTTATTTACTGTTGTAGATATTTATGGAACTAATAATACTATTATTCTGTCTTTTGGTGTATAAATGAACGGCACAGGGAATTTAACTGGTGAAATCCAGATTTTAGAAATGCAGATTCTGATTTTTGTCTTGTAGCTGCGCGTGGAGATGGAAGAGGAGAAGCGACAAGCTGTTAACAAAGCTGTATCTAATGCTCAGGCGGAAATGGATAGAAAGTGTAAACAAGTCAAAGAAAAATGCAAAGAAGAGTTTGTGGAAGAAATAAAAAAACTTGCAGCTCAACACAAACAGCTCATATCGCAGACCAAGAAGAAGCAGTGGGTATGTTTTGCTTGGGCTTCGGGGAGATTAATCACCCGACAACAAATCGCCTCTTCTTCGGGCGACGAATGCCTCCTCGCCGGCTAGAATCTAAATCGCCGGCGGGATGGCACTCGGATCGCTTTGTTTTCCGAAGTCACCCGAAGTTTCCTCGTGAGGCAACTTCAGGGAAGCAGTTCGGGAAGAGTAATTGTCTGAAGAAGAGGCAATTTGTCGCCGAATCTGAGGGAAAAAACAAAGTTTTTAGAAGATAAAATGGTGTGCAGCATCAAAATGCTCTTTCAATAGGACTGAAACTCAACTGACCATATTCTTGTTTTGGCAGTGCTACAACTGTGAAGAGGAAGCCATGTATCACTGCTGCTGGAACACTTCATACTGCTCCATCAAATGTCAGCAGGAACACTGGCACGCAGAACACAAGAGGACCTGCCGCAGGAAAAGATGAACGGCTTCCCTTTGTCCAAATGTAGCAGCCATTTTGTTTTACTCTTCTCTTCAAGATGCCCTAATTGCTTACTACCATGTTTGCACCAGCTCATTACTTAATTAGTCTGGAAGAGAGATCTGCTCTGTGCAGCCCTCCTGCTTTTAGGGTAAAAGACCTTTCCGCATACATTAATTTTTGCACACTGACTTCACTTTCCTCTGCCTCTGCTTGGGGGTAGGAGAGGTTCCCTACTACAATACGCTGGGTGACTTCTCTGCCCCCCAAGTGGATAAGCCAACTCGCTGCCAGAGACACCCGCAGTACAGTCTGGAGCCATGTTTTGCAGGTACTTCTGGGAACAAACAGGGTTTAAAGGAATTGTTCAGTATGAAAATAAAAACTGGGTAAATAGATAGGCTGTGCAAAATAAAAAAAATGTATCTAATATAGTTAGTTAATCAAAAATGTAATGTATAAAGGCTGGAGTGACTGGATGTCTAACATAATAGCCAGAACACTACTTCCTGCTGTTCAGCTCTCTAACTCTAAGTTAGTCAGTGACTTTAAGGGGGCCATAACTGTTGCTTTTGAATCTGAGCTGAATGCTGAGAATCAATTGCAAACTCACTAGAGAGTTATGTCCCGTGTGATCACCCTTCAAGTCACTGACTAACTCAGAGTTAGAGAGCTGATAAGCAGGAAGTAGTGTTCTGGCTATTTTGTTACACATCCAGTCACTCCAGCCTTTATACATTACATTTTTGCCTAACTATATTGAATTTTTTTTATTTTGCACACACTATTTACCCATTTTTTACTTTTACACTGAACTGTTCTTTTAACTTACTATCCTCTCATAACTAAACCGAGCATTAACAGAGCACGCGTTGTATGTTGAGTACAAAATTATTGCCGACATCCAGTAGTTTTCTTAGAAGACGTTGAACTTTCAACTTCAAGGCATTTTGTGTTTTGTAATATTTTAAAACTTTTACAGTAGATTTTAACAAAGTTCTATGTAAACCAAGCATTGACATTTGACCTTAGTACCGTAGACGACTGTCATTTTTTTCCCTGCGTTACGGACGCGACTGATCTCCGACAAAGGTCCCTTGTTGAGCGGCAGTTTTAAAACGAAGTCTAGATCCAAAGACGGAGGCACTTGATATCTGTCCTTTTCCGACGGAGCTTTTTAACAACGGGGAGCATCCACTAGTTTGATCAGAGCATCAATCATATATATATACTGCCGTGTTTTATAACCTTTTCGTTTTTAAGAAGGCATTATCATTTAGTTATACTGAGGGGCTGTAAAGTTAAACTGTAGGGAACAGGGTTTGCAGAACGAGGGACGTCCATTCATATTTTATTTTTTAAAACGTTTCCCGTGTTTCCTCATTACTTATTTTCGATATATATATAACGTTTTATAAAATATATAAGCTTGTGATCTCATAGTTTTACACTTACAACGAATCATATCGTAGGGAAAGGGGGGAAAGTGGATATTTTAATGTAACAATTTGCACATTTCAATGTACTAAGAAGGCACGTTTATGAGAAATTTAAAAAAAAAATAAAAAACTACCTTCTGCCTGTTTTATGCAAGATATTCTGGGGTCTCACCAGTGCACCTGTCTCTGAACGCTCAAACTAAAGCAACTGTATGCATTTCTTGTTTCGATTGCGGCTTCCCATGATAGGAATATGGCCGAGATTGCCATATATAGACTTCCGTAGGCTGAAATCCCTTTAAATGTATAGGCAAATGAAAAGCAAGTTTCAATTGTATCTCAGTCCTACTTGGCACTGTAAGACATGTAAAGATCTGTTTATATATATATATATATATATATATATATATATATATATATATTCTGGGTTTTTTTTGTTTGTTTTTTGCACATACAGGTGTGGGACCCGTTATCCGGAAACCCTTTATCCAAAATGCTCCAAATTACAGAAGGGCCTTCTCCCATAGACTCCATTTTATGCAAATAATCCAAATGTTTTAAAATTATTTCCTTTTTTTCTGTAATAATAAAACAGTAGTTTGTAGTTGATCCCAACTAAGATATAATTAATCCTTATTGAAAGCAAAACCAGCCTATTGGGTTTATTTCATGTTTATTTGCTTTTCTAGTAGACTTAAAGGGGAACTATTGCGAAAATGAAAATGTTATATTAGCTTCAGCATACTTAAATAAGTATCTTTCTAAATACAATTAAAAATTCTGAACCGTTTCTGAAATAATCAAGTTTATCATCTCCTCATTCTTTAGTCAGGAGTTGGGTGTCAGATGAATGATCCAATATATCTTATAGGGGGGCTCCTTTTGCCTAGAAGATGTATTAGAGCTCTCTCTATTAAAATCACCAGACATTATGGGGGTTATTTACTAAACTCCGAAAGGAAAAATCCATGATTTTTTTTCTATAAAATCTGACTTTTAAAAAATGATACCCCCAGGATGGAAAAATCAGAATCTGAAAATCCGGCATCTCAGGCCTGTCGAGGTTACATATAAGTCAATGGGAGAAATGGGTGAAAATTTCGAAAAAATTGTGAAAATCGGATGGAAATATCAGCAAACATCGCGAAAATCTGATTTTATTTTTTTTACCGCAAATCAATTTTTCTGGAAAATGTGATAATAAGTGTAAAAAAACCAGAGCGGATTTGATCGGAGTTTGCAGCAGAAAATATAATTCCGATAAATTCAGACTTTGATAAATAACCCCCTTAGTCTCTCTACATGCAGAATTTATGGAAAAGGCAGTTATTTTTTTGTACTGGAGGAACTCTAATACATCTGCTAGGAAAGGAAACCCCTATAAGATATATTGGATCTAACTGTCAATGAATATCTGACACCCAACTGCTGCATGAAGAGAGAATGAAGAGAAACAGATGCTGAGAGAGGAATAGTGATGATAAACTTGATTATTTCAGAAACAATGCAGAATATTTCATTCTTATTTCAATATGATGAAGCTTATATTACATTTTCATTTTCGCGATAGTTCCCCTTTAAGGTATGCAGATCCTAATTACAGAAAGATCTGTTATCTGGAACACCCCAGAACCCGAACATTCTGGATAACAGGTCCCATACCTGTGTTTTGTTTGCTGAATTATACACTTGACATTCAGGGGCACATTTACTAAGGGTCGAATATCGAGGGTTATTTAACCCTCGATATTCGGCCCTTGAAGTAAAAATTACCGCAAATACTTCGAACGATCGAAGGAAAAATCGTTCGATCGAACTATTCGAAGGATTTTAAAGCTTAGCAAACTTCTGGGGAAGGTCCCCATAGGCTAACATTGTAGCTCGGTAGGTTTAAAGTGGCGAAGTAGGTTTTTTTAAAGAGACAGTACTTCGACTGTCGAATGGTCCAATAGTCGAGCGATTTTTAGTTTGAGTTGTAGTCGAAGGTCAAAGTAGCCTATTCGATGGTCGAAGTACCCCAAAAAAAAGCTTTGAAATTCGAAGTTTTTTTTTACTTTGAATCCTTCACTCGAGCTTAGTAAATGTGCCCCTAACTGTTACTTCTATTAGTACCCGGGGATATTGTTCAATGAGAAGCTTCTTTGACATACACAGAATGAAGAATAGTTGCATGTCGAATACATTGTACTTACAGCACCATCATTTGTAAAGAAAAACAAGCGTGTATCTCGCAGAACATCGGAATGAAGCGTTACCAGCAGGAATGGATCGGTAGTTGAATTGTTCTTTTTACAATCTTTTTTTTTTTTAACTTTCACGTTCTTAAAAAACATCAATATATATATATTTTTTTTATTTTGTAGTTGCTTCAGAGATTTCCTTTTATATTACTTGTTGGGAAAAGGTTTTCAGCGTTTTTTTTTTTTTGGCTTTTCATGCAAAACCAGTTGGACTATAGAAATCTGTTAACAAGCTAGTTATTTGGGGAGATTTTGAGACAAAGTGTAAATATTTATTTAGAGTTCTTTGATATTTATTGCAAGCGATTAGACAATGGCAGTGGAGCGTAAGAGGCATTAATGTATTTTTTTTTTTCTCATTCAGCATCACCCAACAATCAGACTGGCGCAGTGGCACTTTTTATTGTGATTTATTGTGTTGAATTCATACTCATTCCATGTTATTTATTGGGAGGAGACGCTCATTTGGCTTTATTAAAGGCAGTAGGGTGTTACTTAGCGGCATGTAAGTATACAGAGGGTTCTTTAATCAGTTAAACTTATAAATGTGTGTGTGTATATATATATATATATATATATATATATATATATATATAAATATATATAAATATATATATACACACCAAAAAAGTAACCACACTCATAGGACTTTAATGAAAAAAGATCATAAGTTTATTACTAATATAATAATGATCTTTTTTTCATTAAAGTCCTATGAGTGGCCTTTATTAAAGTTTGTAACTTTTATGTGCCATTATTCTAGTTCCAATAAGTTTCCCTAAAACTCTGTATCCATTTTCAAACTGTTTGAACTTTGGGGTGTCCACCTCAAGTTGGTCTTATGTAAACTAAGGGACATATACATGAGGATGACTAAACACAGGGATGGTATTCGGTTTAAAGGAGAAGGAAAACGACCAAAGCATTTTATTGCCAATATTGCTATAAGACTATTTTTATTCTGCAGAATGATTTATCATACCTGAGTAAACAGCTCTAGAAGCTCTATGTTTGTTTAGGATAGCAGCTGCCATATTAGCTTGGTGTGACATCCCTTCCTGCCTGAGTCTCTCCCTGCTCACTCATAGCTCTGAGCTCAGATTACAGCAGGGATAGGAGGGGGGAGGGAGAGAGGAGCAAACTGAGCATGCTCAAGCCCTGCCCTGGAGGTTTAAGCTGAAAACAGGAAGTCTGATACAGAAGCCCATGAGTACACAATAGAAGGAAAGAAATGTGGTGTTTTTTTTTGACAGAGGACTCAGAGCAGCATTACTTTGAGGGTTTACTGGTGTATTATATAGACCTTTCTGATAAAACTTACTTAGTTTTAGCCTTTCCTTCTCCTTTAAGGGGCAAAATGGTTAGCCTGTACAGAATACCAGGGAACATGCTATAACATACTGCTACCCTTGAGCAAAACTCAATAAACCAGAGAAAATACAGATTTCATTGCCCCTTGTATTCATACCTGGCCCGACCTTGTTGGAAGGCAGCACCTAAACATATTTCATAAAGCCAACCTTTTTCTTGAAAATAAAAAAAAAAGTATTTCAATGACCAGCAACCCTATTACATCAAGTTCTACCGGAGAAACATTTGATGTGAAATCATTCCAGGACATGTACTGCATGAGAATGAGAATTGTGTTCTTTGTTGGCTTATTATCCTGTGTCTTATGGACGTGGTTGCACATTGGCGACTGTGGAAATCTATAAAAACAGATTGTGGCCTGGTTTTGTATACGTCCTAGAAAGCAAACCGCTGGTTTTGGAGCATTTCTTTACGGGAGGAAACTCAACGTCACTTCTCTTTCTAAAGCTGTATTGGGATGTGGAGCGGGGCCACTATGCACATTGTAATTATCCATTGTGGCTGTGTAGTTCCATAACGTTCTGCCATTTTGTATGCTGCTCTTAATAGCAACATGTGTTTAACATTTGTTAATAAATGTATTTAAAAACACCGCAAATAAATCTGCTCTGTATTTGTCTTCTTAGTGCTGCATGGAGGCTCTTGTGATAAAGGTGTCAATCTGGTGATTGTCAGGGCAGACAAAGAATTAGGGTACAGATGCTATACCTGCTTTTGTACCAGCCCAAGATCACCAGAGCCCTGTAGCAGTGAAGATGTGGCTTAGCTGTTTAGGCACCAGCTCACAATCTTCAGTCCAGAAACCCAGGGGGGCAAATTCCCTAATGGGCGAATTTTTGGCAGCGACCGATTTGCCACACACAAATTTGTTACGACTACGCTAGTTTACTTAAAGGGATACTGTCATTTTTTCAAAACGAAACAGTTAATAGTGCTGCTCCAGCAGAATTCTGCACTGAAAGCCATGTCTCAAAAAAGCAGATTTTTTTATATTCAATTTTGAAATCTGACATGGGGCTAGACATATTGTCAATTTCCCAGCTGCCCCAAGTCATGTGACTTGTGCTCTGATAAATTTCAATCACTCTTTACTGCTGTACTGCAAGTTGGAGTGATATCACCCCCTCCCTTTCCCCCCAGCAGCCAAACAAAAGAACAATGGGAAGGTAACCAGATAACTTTCTAACACAAGATAACAGCTGCCTGGTAGATCTAAGAACAACACTCAATAGTAAAAACCCATGTCTCACTGAGACACATTCAGTTACATTGAGAAGGAAAAACAGCAGCCTGCCAGAAAGCATTTCTCTCCTAAAGTGCAGGCACAAGTCACATGACCAGGGGCAGCTGGGAAACTGACAATATGTCTAGCTCCATGTCAGATTTCAAAATTGAATATAAAAAAATCTGTTTGCTCTTTTGAGAAATGGATTTCAGTGCAGAATTCTGCTGGAGCAGCTCTATTTACTGATGTGTTTTGAAAAAAAAAAACACGTTTTCCGATGACAGGATCCCTTTGATGTTATTGTTTCTTGAGAAGAAGATAATAAATCCCTTCTTTTAGGTACCTGCACCTTAGAAACATCCAGTTTCCTATCAATTCTTATCATTTCTTATCAAGCTGCAAGATACTCCCACTGAGTGCCCATGAAGTCTCCGACAGACATTATATTATTAGAAATAAACCTTATAGAACAGCATTGTGTGTTTATATAGGTCACAGCTGCAGCACATCTGCTCAACATGCGCATTTCCCAGGCTCTGGCCATAGAAACTGGAACAGATTCCTTTAGTTCTGCTCTGGCAACTCCGAAAACCAACTCACGCCCAGTGTTCTAATTGCATGGTGAGTATGTGTGTGTGTATACAGAAATATAAATAATGTACAGTTTGGCCGTTGTTTTATGGAACCAAACTCTAAATGTTATCCTTATAAACAGTGCTCTCCTAAGTCAGTATAAACCTGCCCTGTATAAATTGTGGTGATTTCTATTAGAACTTGCATACTGCCCTGTGCCACATTCATACCTCCCAACTGTCCCTTTTTCGGAGGGACGGTCCCTCTTTTGACAGCTCAACCCGCAGTCCCTCATTTGTACTGGAAAGTCCCTCTTTTCTCTGCACTAAACAGCCAGAAAAAGAAACACAGTTTCTCACTTAATTGGCTTTTAGCAGAGAGCCCAGAACAGCTAACAGGTGCAAATAAGATACTTTGTAACAATTTTGAGACACAAAAACACAGTTTAGATAAGGAGAAATATTTTCAAACTTTCATAACCTGCCAAATTTTGTAAAACAAACATGGGAATTAGGGGGTGTGGCCACAGAAAGGGGTGTGGTCAAAAAAATGCTGCACTACGTGCGGAAATTTTTTTTTTGTCCCTCTTTTTACTTCCAAAATGTTGGGAGGTATGCACATTTGTACCGGCCATATTATTGCAGCAAAGAGAAAGCTCTTGACTAACCTACCCACACGCAGCTCCCACTAAACAGAACTGCATCATTTGAAAGATAAAAAAATCCTGTCGTCAGTCCGGTTATTTTAAGTGAATCTTCAGTAAGGGGGTTTGAGTAAATACTATGGATTCAACCAGATCTGTATCAGAAATGCTTAGCCTTGAGCAAATCCAGCATTGCAGGATCCTGATATTTCCAGCAGGGGGCAAGAGATTAAAGCTTTTCCCTCTGTATTTGTTTTTATATTTTAGGGGATTAGGTAAAATCAGTGCAAATTGTGGAAAATTATAATATATGGGTAACTCTTTACAGTAATAAACATATATCAGTAAGAGAAAGGGAATGCAATCAGCGCTGTTCTAGGTCTATGTATTGCTAATCAAGGGAAAGTTGTGCTCACCACTAATTTTTAAAACCATTAGGCGGGGGTGCAATGAGGCTGTGACCACAAAATACATATAGACACATACAAGAGTCCTCTGCACTCAACCCATTATCAATATATTTAAGACAGAGACATTTTGTGCATACTGCTTCTGAAAAATGCCTTACCCTTTAAACAAAACAGGGATTGTTTGTCCATATATTGCAATATATTTAAGCTGAACAACTAACAGGGCCGGGTCAAGGTATTTTGGCACCCTAGGCAAGGGCTTCAATCAGTGCCCCCCCCCCCACCCAGTCCTGCATTACCATTTCCCACCTTACCATTCATATTTCCCCATATGAAGTCCCCATTTGTACCTGTGCCAACGGCAATCAATTCCCCAAGCTCCCAATCTGTACCTGTGCCAGCATAAGCCAAAACATCAATCATATTGATACCCCCAATATGTACCTGTGCCAGCGGCAGCCAAAAAAATTTCATATTGCCCCAAACATTTTTGTACCTGTGCCAGCAGCCCCCATATTGCCCCATGTACCTGAGCCAGCAGCAGCCAATCCCTAATATTGCCCCCAAATATGTATCTGTTCCAGCAGCAGCCAAAATTCCATCATATTGCCCCTAATCATCTGTTTACCTGTGCAAGCAGCAGCAGCCAAGATATTGCCCACAAATTTGCCAGCAGCTGCCAAAAGGGAGGTGGGAGAGTGATTCGGCTCGCAGTATGAATCATGAGCAAGAAGGGGTTGGAACAAGCAATTTATAAAACTGAAAGACTATTAAAGGCCAAGCAAACCAGGGTTTAAAAATAACAAAGAAAAATGTCCCTTTACCTCCCCCCCCTCCATGATTGCACCCTAGGCGGGCGCCTACTCTGCCTACTCCTGGTTCCGGCCCTGTGAACTACATCAAAGTAGTATTGCCATACCTCCCAGCAATCCTCATTTCCAGGCACAGCTGGAAAAAGGGCCAAAATTTGCTTTGACCAACTAAAACATGAGAACCAGTCAAGTGATAACTTTAGCAATCTGATTGATCCCATGGGTTACCGGGTCAGGGTGAGCCCGTGTTTCTGTGAATCCACTTGAAAGCTTAATTATTGTTAGCAGAGTAGAACTCAACATGTGCAAGTCATATATGTGTGAGCAGAGTTTGGACTGTATGAAAAAGTAGCAGATCTTTGGTGGTGGGAAACAGGAGACCTGGATGTAAATTAGTATAAACAATTGATACCAAGGGAGTGTTTGGAACTGGGGTGGGTAGGAGAATATTTAATAATATACAGAAGTAAATTCTCTTAAAGGGCATGTAAAGGCAAAAAAATCCCATTTTTACTTTCTTTAATGAAAAGGAAACCTATCTCCAATATACTTTGATAAAAAAATGTGTACCAGACTGTATGCAGTGAAATTCTCCCTTCATTTACTGCTGTGGATAGGAATTGTCAGACGGTCCCTAACTGCTCTGCAGGGAAACAATCATACTTATGAACAGCAGGGGGAGCCCCCGCCTTACTTCCCAGCCATGCAGAACTCAAGCAGCTTTGTTTATGATGATCCCTAAGCAGCCCAGACCACACTGAGCATGTGCACAGTCTTAGTCTTGCAAAGATGTTTAACAAAGTAACAAGATGGTGACCCCCTGTAGCCAACTTTGAAAGCATAAATTATTTGTTTGATTAGGCTTGTGGTGCAGTAAGTTCATGTTTATGTTTAGTATACAAAATACAGCATTTCTAGCCTTATTCTATTTTAGACTTTACATGCCATTTAAGGAACGGAGCTGGTGGCACTTTGTCAGCATGGCTATGAATAAGCAGGGCTAGAACTAGGGCTAGACATAAGAGGCATGTGTCTTGGACATAAGGGTGGGGGCTAGGAACATACAGTTCCTCTGCTGCCTTCTCTAACTCTGGCTTTGTGCATCCTGAACTGCACCGATGAGGGAAAAGTGGGATTGCTAGTGAACTGTGGGAAGGGGTTGGGGGGGGGGTTTGAGGGAAAGGGGTTCTTGTATGTCAGGCTTTGACCCAGCACTGTAAATAAATTTAAGAGGTTAAAGGGGAACTATCGCGAAAATATATACTACAAGCTTCAGCACACTGAAATAAGAAACTTTCTAAATACAATCAATTAAAATATTCTGCATCGTTTCATAATCAAGTTTACCTTCACTCTCCCTCTCTCAGCATCTGTTTCTCCTCATTCTGTCTTCATGCAGCAGTTGGGTGTCAGGTGAATGATCCAATATATCTTATAGGGGGGGGGGCTCCTTTTGCCTAGATGTATTAGATCTCATTCTAGTAAAATCACCAGACATCATGTCTCTCTACATGCAGGATTTGTGCAAAAAGCTGTTATTTTGTTAGATTTTGTTTGTACTGGAATCAGTTATTTGAGAGCTCTAATACATCTGCTAGGAAAGGAGCCCCCCTATAAGAAATATTGGATCTAACGGTCAATGAATATCTGACACCCAACTGCTGCATGAAGAGAGAATGAAGAGAAACTGATGCCAAAGGAGGGATAGTGAACATAAATTTGATTATTACAGAAACAATGCAGAATATTTAATTGATTGTATATAGAAAGTTTCTTATTTCAGTATGATGAAGCTAATTTTACATTTTAATTTTTGTGATAGTTCTTCCCCTTTAAGCGGTCAATACATGCTTAGATCTGGTCATTTGCCAGGATGGAACAGCTCCGTTATCTTCACACGATGGGCCAGACTGGACTGATTGCCTTTGGTCCCTTTTACACCAACATTTTTTAATTCTCCCCTTCCACTACTAGACAAACAGCCTCAGGCCTATCACGTCTTGTTCAACTACATTAGGAGATAATGTCACAAGAAGAAATATGGCATCAACATTGCAATGCACGAGAAGAAGAAATTATTGTGTGTAGACTTTCCAACTGGTTCCATATCATGGGTTACTTCTTCACTATACTACACGTTGGAGAACCAGATGATGAACTACATGGAATAAACACAAAAACCTTTTGTACTGCAAGTGGGTATATGCTTTTTAGGTTAAACTTAGCAATACATGTTTAGATCTAGTAAATTTGCCAGGATTTTCTACCGAGCAGCTCAGTATGTTCACATATGATGGGCCAATTTGGACTGGACTATTTTAGAGGGTGGCAAAGTCATCTGGTTTGTGTTTTAGCTAATTATTTTAACCTACAGGACTACAGTGATTGCAAAAAATGACTGTTCCTTTAAGACAACCCAATCAACCTGCCCAAATTGATGAACCTGCCAATATCCAAGGTACACAGATTTCAGTAGGGATTGTTTCCTATAATCTCTTTAAAGGTGGCCATACACGGCCGAAATCGGCCAGATCTCGATCGGATGGGACTAAAAATCCCGTCGGATCGCGGCCGCATCTGTTCGTTGATGCAGTCCCGCAATCCGACCACCATTAGGATCCGATCGTTGGGCCCTAGGTGGGCATATTGGGGAGAGATCTCTCCGTGTATGGCCACCTTAAGACAGTATCTGTTTTTATACTGCTAATATAATGAATTTGAAGCAACAGCATCACCTGCTGGTCATTTCATCTGACCTGACACAGACGGCAGAAAATTATGTTAATTAAAAGAGGTCAGTCTTGTTATGGGTTACCAGACCGCCCAGCCCATCCTTCAGGAAATGAGACAAAGACCATGTATCTTTTTTTTCAGAGCAACAAAAATAAAAGCTTTTATTTGTTCATTTGAATATAAAACAGGCGTTATCACAGATGTACAAAGCGTACTGGTGGTTTAACATACAAGAAGGTTGCCATCTTTTGCACATAAAAATTTCTCCTTTTTTTTTTTCTCTGTTTTTAGCTGTGGTTGGCTGAGGAAATGAAGTTCTCAAACCAGTCAACACGCTCTATGAAATAACGCTGCTAACATTCAACTGATAAGAGAGGGACCATGTTCTCTTGGGTAAAGTGTCAAGCAGAATGAAATCGAGGGTAAGACAAGCACCATGAAGAATCTGTTGGGTTTCGTTGGTGTGTAGGTGAATGCTTTGTATGGACTCTCTGCATCTGTCTCATCTTATGGGTTCATCTGACTTCAAAAAAGCACAAGGTCACAAGACAAATATGATACGAGATCCCATGAATGGTTTATATACAGTACGTTATCTAAGCAACCGTCCTTTATTGCTGTTTCTTTACCTTGCCAGCACCAATGAGGGCTGAAATGAGTGATGGGTACAACACAGGAACGTTTTGATAACCACCGTGGCATCTATACCCTTTTTTTTTGTTGTTGTTGTTGTTGTTGACACTAAATTGGTACATAATTTTGTTTTCGTTATCATAAATATGCTAAGCTGATGACTCTGCTACTACAAGACATGACTGTCCCACTCCCCCAAACTTATACCTGAGGTCAGATGCTGGCATATTGGGTCTTCACCAGTATAAAATCACTGAGCAGGTGGCACGGCTGGTTTCTAAAGTCCCCCAAAGTTACCCCCTTTCCACTAGACAAACCTCAGGCTCATCACGTCTTGTTCAACGACATTATGAGATAACATTATGAATGTCACAAGAAGACTCGTTGCATCACCATTGCAACGCATGATAAGAAGAAACTTATGGAAACTCTGAATCTCTCTTCAATGTTCAATTAGGCAATTGTGTGACATTACTCCATGGCAGGACATCAGTGTTATATTGAATTACACATTACTTTGTGTGCCGCTGTGCAGACTCGCCATAGACGCACAGATAATATTGTATGAAATTAATTTTCGTACGATATTCGGCGCGTGTATAGTGGAAAAAGTCCCGACTGATATCAGCAGAAGACGTATATCAGTCGGCTTGTCGATCGGGCTGGATGGAGAATTTTGATTGGGTGCCTTTGAAGGCACTCAAACATCGGCCATTGTTAGTGCTGAATCGTCAGGTACAGGTAGAATTCTGACAATTCAGCTTTACACGTGTGTTGAAACGAACAACCAGGGGTGCTTCGCCAATGAGGCGAGTTGAGCCCCACTAGGTACCAGGGGCAGCAAAAATGCTGCTCCTGCTACTTTAAGAGCGAATTTCCAGGGGAGGGGGGGCAGAAGCAAGTGCTGCTGCCTCAGGCGTCAGAGGGGCCAGGATCACCCCTGCGAACAACCTTTCTTGGAGAGATCTTTTCCAAGAAAGATTGTAATTGCTACTTCTATGGCCACCTTTAGTGTTGTCCAACTGGGTCCATATCATGGGCGACTTCTTCACTCTACTACACGTTAGAGAACCAGATGATGATAAAATGATGATACCGCCCAAAGAGCTCAATGGATCTCTGGAGCACTTTAGGGGCCATAAAAATTTGTAAGAGGGCCACAGTCCTGGATTACACCACTGCCCATGATAGCTGTCCTTTTGGACAATTGAATATATTTCATACCCATGTATCTTGACTAAAGGGTTTAAGGCTTAGGAGTCCTAAGAGGTCCCACATGCCATTTTTCTATTCCAAATCCATCTCAAAGGAATAAGATGATATGGGACCAAATGAACCAACACCAGCTCTTTACTGTTTGCACAAAGATGAATGGAAATACCCTCCACAACATCTGCAACCTCAAAAATGTACATGGTTTATAAAAGAGTTGTTGTAACAAAGCTGGGTTGAGGTCTAGCAGCCAACCAGATATTTGCTTTTAAGCAGCAGGTCAGTAAATTCTGTCTGCTTGATCCACGAGGCCATATTTAGCTTTAATTAATTTTCAGGCAAACCTGTCAGTATATCCATCTGCTGTGTCAGTATGAAAAAACAAGCATTTTTGGTTGGTTAAAATGACTGGTTTCTAAGACCTAAACAGTTGGGTATAAATATATGCACACAAAAGGAGTGTGAGCTTTCCTGTCTGCCTCTTATGATGCATTCCTCATAGACTTAACAGAACACTACTACAATGTCATCATAGATCATATAGTTCTATACAGTTCCTAAGCCATGGCAAAAATAGAGAAGCTCCTATTCAATGGCCATATATGGGTTTTAAATATTGTTTTTAAATGACTACAATTTGCTTGCTAAGTCCAGTGGCCACATCAGTCAATTTGACCAAACTGGCCTTCAGCTTCTGAAAACTAATATCCGTAAGCGTTCATTATGCAAGGCTGTTACTGGCACTTTAAGTAGACCAAAACAAGACATTAAATGGACCACAACAGCCCCAAAAAGACTTAACACTACAACTGGCAGACAAGTACCCATACTAGTGCTACTACAGGTGCTTTTCAGGTGCAATATTAGTCTGTAGAGGGTTGTTTTGGATGGACCATGCTTTTAGGCTGCTTAAAGACCCAGCACTATTATAAACAGTAGCCAGCACCATTCTTAGCTCCCATAATTATCTATGGAATAGTTGTGAAAAAAACATGGGGTGTAATTTAGTTATTTTAGGTAAAACTGGGAGTTAAAGTTACAATGAAGACACAATTTGCCTCCTAGGGCCCCCCAGGGAACCAAACATCCAGCCCATTCTAACAACATTTAGATGCTTATTGTTATAGATAGATGGTCTTTGAGAATATTCCCAGACTTGGGTCCACTAAGGCCTGGGCCTACCAGGAAAAGGGGGAAGCAATTTCTAGATGGTCTCAACACATCCTGGTTAGACGCCTCAGTTAAAAGCAAACCCCTGAGATAAGATTTGGGTAGAAATATATTTGGTTAGAATTTTGGAACTGTGGCTGAACTTTAATGAGCTAAAGGTGGTTTGAACAATAGTTGGTCCTTCAAGAGGTGCTTGAACATAATTAAAAAATCATAACTTGGAGGTAGGTGAATTCAGATGTATTTCCTCCAGCAACTGGAGAAAGAGGTTCAACACTTTGCAGACCATCTCCATTTATTCCTTCCCCTGCAATGACTTTAACACCTCCTGCAACTGTCGTTAGCTGAGTGGTCACTAAGTTAGATGTGGTTCAATGTCAAAACGCTCATGTAGACTCCCGCCTTCATTTTGTTTTTCAGGCGTTTATCTGGAATGCGTTGCCCTGATGTGCAACGTGATGTTCTCCTTATGACACCCAAAATGCTATCAGAGTTTCCAATACAACCGTCATTACTTAACCATCCCCAAATGTTTTAATAAAATATCAACCCCCAAATAAATGAATGTACAATTGTTAAGAACACTCTTCTAAGCACTTTTGGCATTTACATTAATTCATTTTTTTTTCGTTTTCAGCAGTTTTTAGACCCCCGTTGCATCTTGGCCAACTGACTAGTTGACTTAAAATAGATTTTTTTTTGAGAAAGATAGCGTCTTGCGCTGTTGCTCTGCTAAAACTGAGTAGAGAAATACTAGAGGGCAGTTTTATCAACTGTTGAATTGAAAATTCGAATTCGAAATTCACATTTTTTTATGGTCAAAACTGTCAAATTTGACTAGGGAGTTATTCAAATTCGATTCAAGTTTTTAAAAAAATTCAAATTCGATATTTTTCATACTCTGGTCCTTTAAGAACTCGAATTTGACTATTCGCCACCCATAAACCGGCCGAATTCTGGTTAAAGTCAATGGGAGAGGTCCAGGGATCAATGTGGAGTTGTTTGCATCCTTTCTGAGTTTTTAAGATTCAAATCAAATTCCATTCAAATTCAATTCTAGTTCTATTCCCCCGAGTTTCAAAAATGAGATTTTTGTAATAAATTTTTATTGGTCGAATTTCGAGTTCATGGGGGTTTTAAAAAAACTCGAAATGAATGAATTCGAAATTCGACCCTTGATAAATGTGCCTCTAGATGTTCTCGCTTTCAGTAAATTAATTTCCATCCGCCTATATTTAGTCGGCAGAAAATAAAGTTTGAGTCTTGTGATGTTGCTCTTCTTATAACTGTCCAGCAAAAACATCATATGACTCTTCTCTTTTTAATCATAGCAACATCACAAGACTTGTTTTCAACACAATTTCAGCACAATTTTATACAGTGGAACCCCCATTTTACATATTTCAGGGGAGCCAAAAAAAATGGTGTAAAATCCAGGAAAATGTAAAATCAGGAAAATGAATTATGCATAACATATAGGTGGGACCACAAAACAACAATGTAAAATGAGGGAAAACTTAAAATCAGGGGATGTAAAATTGAGGTTTCACTGTATTCATTTGTTCGGAGGCTTTACATTTCCTTTAATAAATTAAAGGGGTTGCTTACCTTCCAAACATTTTCAGTTGAGTTGGTTTCAGATTGTTCACCATAAACAAAGACTTCAATTACTTTCCATCTTTTATTTTTTACTGTTTTGCCAAAATTGAAGTTTACAGTTGAATGTTCCTGGGGTTTCAGTCTGGAGCAGGAGCAGATTCTGAACTGTTACAATTTGCTACATTTAGGGGGTTATTTATCAAAGGTCGAATTTCGATCGAATAGTCCCGACCGAAGACTTGAATCAAAGCGAAGAAAAACAAGACTTTTGTGCGTCAAATTTTTTTGACACGCAATATTTTTTTTTTTTGAAGAAAAATAATTTTTTTTCTCCCATTGGAGTCAATGCGCTGTCATTTTCGAAGCGAAACTTGGCAAAAATTTGGTTCATCACTTGTATTAACATCTTCAAAGAGTTCTGCCATTGACTTCTACATGAAATCAGCTGGTGTAAGGTGGAGAATATTTGAATTAGAACTGTTCCCAGGGTCGAGGTGTGATAAATCTCACATTCAAATTCGAGTTGGTGGTTTTAAATTCGAATTTGTGAGTTTCAACCCAAAAAAAATTGAATTTACCAGTAAATCTGCCCCTTAGTTGATACAATTAGTTGATACCTTACTCAACAGTATAGCTGGATTATTAGCAACTATTGTATCAATTCTTACAGCTGCCTTTAATGAAATTTGGGGATTTCTGCTCAGCAGGGACAGTTGAAGAGTCGGCGACCCCCTCCTCCCAGAGCTGCTTTAGAAGGTGAAAATATTCAATATAAGAAAAACAGTCACAAATAGAAAATAGAAAGTCATTTGAAAAAGTCTTTATTTCTGGTGAACTGTCTGAAACCAACTGAAAAAAGTGTTTGAAGGTGAACAACCCCGTTAAGAGTGCACTTCAATCTGCATATTCAAGAAAAGTGGAATAAAATACTCTGCTGTCTATATTTTTTGGAAAGTTTATTATAATGGGGGGCGTGTTAAAATGACCCTACCAAATGCTGCCAAACAGATATCGGATCCTATTCTCTGTATATCAATGTAGGCCTGGTTGGCAATTATAGAATTTGTCATTATTTTTCTCTAGGAGACATTAAAAAAAAAAACAATAGTGCATTCAGCCATATGTTTGTCCACCATCACAACCATGGTAAGAAATCCACTTGCTGGTATCTAGAATAATCATTTTTTCTTATAAGGATCAGGGCTCACGCTCAAATTTGGGGACATTAGTCACCAGGCGACAAATCTCTTCTTCTTCGGGCGACTTATCTCTTTGAACTGCCTTTCCGCCGGCTAGAAAATAAATTACCGGTGGGATGGCACTCGGAGCGCTTCATTTTCCAAAGTCTCCCGAGGAAACTTCGGGCGTCTTCGGAAAACAAAGCGCTCTGAGTGTCATCCCACCGGCAATTTATATTCTAGCCGGCGGAAAGGCAGTTCGAGGAGATTAGTTAGTCGCCCCGAAGAAGAGGAAATTTGTCGCCGAGCGACTAATCTCCCCGAATCTGAGCGTGAGCCCTGACCCTTGAAAATCTGCAATCCGCGATTGCACTTCTCAACCAAACATTTGTGAATTCACACTCAGTTATACACACTGGGAGACACCATGCAAGTGACGAGTACTGCATCTTTAAACAATAATAAAAAATAAAAAAATCCCCATCCCTATAACCCTTTGTGAATTTATATATATTTTTTTAATATATATTTGATGTGATACTATCCACTCAAGATAATACAACACTTTGCTTTTTCTTTTTATATTAACAAACATTACAAGAGTTATCTTCTTGAATGCCGCGTCTTGTTTTATACTTCTAAAGAGAACAAAATAAATTAAACATTTTATACATAATTACATATGAAGAAAAGTTCAACTTGTTTTAGCCTTTTCTTTTTTTTTTAAAGTTTAGTACAAAGATATTCGCCACAGTCCGCCATATTTATACTATTTTTCCTTAAATTTTTTGTTTAATAACGTGTTTTTTTTTTCATTTATATTACTCTTTCTTTCTCTGAGATGAAAGGCAAATTCTAGTGTGCTTATTTGTAGATTGTTCTGCAGAGCAGCTTGGGATTGTACAACGGAGCGTTCATATTCTTCACATTTGCAGCTTTGAAACTCTAAGTGGTTATAAGACTTTAATTGAAGTCTGTTAAAAGAAGTGTTAACCTTCAAAACTATGCAAAATTGCTAAGAATGCTCTTCTTTTGCCATTTACTTGAATTATTTTATTTTTGCAGATTCAGAAATATTAGCAAAAATGTATACTAATCAACTTCACCACCTGCTGGTTGGTTCTTCCGACTGTCATGCAGTTGGGAGAAAATATCAGAAGAAGAACAGGGAAGTCTTCTGATGCTGCTCTGCTTAGATGACTTTTCTCGTATCTTTTAAAGAGCAACACCAGAAGTGTTCCCTGTTTTTCTACTGACGTTTTCTACCAATTGTATCACGAGGAACAGGGAATTGTTCTGATATTGTTCTTTGAAAGACATCGGAACAGTAATCTAAGCAGCCACATCAGTAGACTTTACCATCCATGATAAGGTTGGTAGGAAATGTCAGAAGAAGAACAATGAACTCTTCTGATGCTGCTCTGCTTAGATGACTTTTCTCGTATCTTTTAAAGAGCAACACCAGAAGCGTTCCCTGTTTTTCTACTGACGTTTTCTACCAACCATATCACAAGGGACAGGGAATTGTTCTGATATTGCTCTTTGAAAGACATGGGAACAGTAATCTAAGCAGCCACATCAGTAGACTTTACTGTCCATGATAAGGTTGGTAGGAAATGTCAGAAGAAGAACAGTGAACTCTTCTGATGCTGCTCTGCTTAGATGACTTTTCTTGTATCTTTTAAAGAGCAACAACGGAAGAGTTCCATGTTTTTCTTCTGACGTTTTCTACCAACTGTATCATGAGGAACAGGCAATTGTTCTGATATTGCTCTTTGAAAGACAAGGGAACAGTAATCTAAGCAGCCACATCAGAAGAGTTTACCGTCCATGATAAGGTTGGTAGGAAATATCAGAAGAAGAACAAGGAACTCTTCTGATGCTGCTCTGCCTTTCAAAGTCCAACATCAGAAGGGTTCCTTGTTCTTCTTCTGCTCTTTGTTCTTCTTCTACTGCTTTTTTTCAACCATATAACGAAGAACAGGGAACTCTTCTGCTACTGGAAGAAAATGTCAGAAGAACAAGGAAGGAACTTGTCTGATATTACTCTGATAATCACTCTGTTTAGGTGACATTTTATGCCTTTCAAAGAGCAACCTCTGAACAGTTCTCTGTTCTTCTTCTGACATTTTCTCCTGCAGGAGGCTCAGTTATTAAATGGTCATCACATAAGCAGTATACATGTTTGCTATTATCTTAGAATCTTTCAAATACATACATATCTAAATTGCAAAAGTGCTCAGAAGATCAACTTTACATGAATACTTAAAGGGTTACATTTCCTTTGCAGAGGGCACAGATATTGGTAATTGGCAGTAAAGTGGCCCATTCATAAAATCAGAAATGGGTCCCAATTTACACCGTGTACATGGTAAAGTTCCTTTCTACGGATATCAAAGCAACTATCAATAGATGGAGCAAACAGCTCCATCTGTACACAAGTATATAACTGACCACTGCTTTCTAAAGTCCATTTTTTAGAGATATTTTTTATGATTCCTGTTCGTACCTTTTGTTTTAAAATAATCGGACATCAGAAATGGCTTAATAAAAATTATCTAGAAGACATTTTCCAACATATTGGCTCAAACCACAGAAAAAAACTCTGCCACTGTAAAAGGTCTTTTTGTTAAAAATGAACCTGTCTGAAGTTTTTACATTAATAATAAAAAAATCCTTCATAAAATCCATTGCTACTGAAAAAAACAGCAACATAAAAACAAACAATAAGAAAAAAACATAAGGTTCTGCAATTTGCGATTGGCATATTTAAACCACTTGAGTGGCGCAAGGAAAAGCAAAATTCTGCAGATCTCTGCGGCACTTAGGAGGTTTAACTGAGGCAATACAATACGATACAGTACCAATAAAGTCTCTCGGTGCTAAAATGTAGTGGTACAAACAAGAAAAAGAAACTTCACATTTTTGTTTTCTCTGGCCAATTATGAGAAATTGGTAGATTAAAATAATAAAGCAGTTCCATTCTGAACAAGGCCGTCTCCATATTTGCACCTCCGTTTTTTAGTGGACACTGATGAAACAAAACAAAAAAAATGTATACATCTAGTGTAAAGTCCATGGAAGCTTTATAGTACAAGACTACATGTTGTAGGCCACATATATAGGATCTAGCTGATCTGCTAAAAACCCATCTCGTAGGTGCATACGCTGTTTCTCTCCACGGGAGTTGATAGGAATGACACCAATGTCCACCACTACGACTACACCTACGATCAAATAATGTTCCTCCAAGATCACATTAGTAACCAACGGTACTAGGTCCAAGGCTTCCTGCTCCGACCCGTCGAGTTCAACTACCACCACCAACAAATTCGTCCAGGTGAAAACAGCACTGGTGGGAATGTAAGAAGATATGATTACTCACTGCACATTGAAGGTAAAAGAAAAATAGACTGATTAGTTTACTCCCAACATCTTGCTGAGAAGCTTCCAACTTAGCACAACTAAGTGCATTGTTTCACCTGTTTACCAGATGCTCCCCTGTTGTCCATGGCAATTTCCAGTGGTTTGAAAGAAGAACAGCCTGATTATAAAGGACATAAAGCAAGTGGTGATGACCCATACCCTTCAATGCAATGTAAATAATTGTATATTTATTTGACTTCTTCCATGATAATGTCTCAGCTTCCAATTTCAGGAATACCTAAGAAGCCATAGTTATATTAGCAGGCTCAACAAGATGATATCTCTCAACCTTCTCCCCATTATACTTATAATCTGTTTATAAGAAGCCAAAAGGAAGGCAAGGCTTAAAGTAGAAGGAAAGTCTAGGAGCACTTGGAGGTGCCATGTGTTAGGCACCCCCAAGTGATTATATCGACTTACCTGTAACCCCTGGCCAGTGTTCCTATCGGCAGAAAACTGCATCTGCCCGGGGTTATACCAGTGAGCACCATGGAGCGATCTACTTCTGTCTACCTCCTTCGCGCAAGCGTGGAAAGCCGAACGTTAACTTAAAATTCGGCTATTTCGTTCTTATGCGCATGCGATTTCCCCGGGAAATTCCAAGAAAGAAGAAGGAAGAGGATCGCTCCTTGGTGCTCACTGGTATAACCCCGGGCCGCTGCAGTTTCCTGCTGATAGGAACACCGGCCTGGGGTTACAGGTAGGTCGATTCAATCACTTGGGGGTGCCTAACATTTGGCCAAGTGCTCCTAGCCTTTCCTTCACCTTTAATAGTGTGGCATTATGTGACTGGAGATGTGGACAGTCTCATTGAGCCAAAACTACCAAATACCACACTATGTCACCATAAACATTTGCATGAACCCAGCATGAGTCTGCAGGAAATGTTAAGGGTATAGTGGAAGTGGTATGGGCAGATTTGAAATTCAGTTGAAGAAGCCTTCTATTAACCTTGCATAATTATTGAATAATTTAAAGTAAAAGAGGTAGCTTATCAAGATCAACTCTTTGAAGTGCCATTTTTCCATAACCGTTTTAGAAGATGGCAATATCTCCTGAAGCTCATGTTAGTGTTGCCTCAAGAGAGATATGAAACTTCTTATTGAGTCTTTGACAACTCGTTATTAGTGACATATTACACCTATTTTAATGGATTACTAAACAGGCAATTCTTAAAATTCTTAATTTTGAAGTTTTACTTGATTTCACTTCCCTTATGGCATGTTCCTTATTAAGTGTGAGGACTAAGTCACACTAGCAACTTTCAATGGAAGTCAAAGGAGAGCTGTGGGGACCCAGAGGATCAGGCTACATCATATGAAATAAATATCTACTGGTAGGGCCGGATTTACATAGCAGGTGCCCCTAGGTCCTCTGCTGTTCATTGCCCCATCCCCTCCCCCTCCTTTGGGCACATGCGCAAATTTTCAGCATTGGGTAAGGAGTACTGGGCATTGGTGCACAGGAAATTTTAAAAACTATTGTATCTCTTGCAAATTCCCAGTGCTTCCAAAGCAATGCGGGTCTGGTTGGGCGGCATGCCACCCCCCTTTCCAAAAATGCCACCTTTCCACAAATCCCGGCCTGTCTACTGGGGACAATGATAACTACAATAGTATTATTTGTATTTGGTTCTACTTAGAAAAACTTATATTACTATACAAAGAATAGGTAGGTGGTAGCTGAAACTCACAGAGGTGTGGAAGGAGATTCAGCCAACACCTACTTGATGGAACCATTGTGATTGGATATTTAAATGCCAGGAAATTCAGTTGAGCTGAAGAAGCCACTGGGATGAGTGGTGACATTTTTTCAAGAAAACATGACCTGGATGGATGAGAATCTTCATACAAACAACGAGCAAATGTCTAGCTACATTTATTATAAACCTTAGATAAAAAAAAAAAAATATTTAGGGTATGGAAATAGTAATGTATAAAGAGAAAACTTTGAGCTTTAATAGCTACGGAGAGAACACTCACCATTCTGTCACACACTTGTGGGCCCGAATCACTGATGTTTCAATATCGATTGGATGATATCTCATTCCCCGCAATTCCATTGCTTCATCTAGTGCCCCGACAACATAAAGCGCATCGTGCCGGTCTAGGTGAAAAAATAAAAAGGATTTTAGATGGCAATAGGCAAAAACAGACAAAATCAAACTCTTGAGTTGGGTTTCCCATTGTCATTGGTGCGTACTATTTAAGTCTTCAGACTGTGGACGACTTGCACTTCTCCCCGCAGTGATCACTTTAATTAAAGGGGACCCGTCACCCAAAAAAATAATTCCAAGTCCTATTTTATCATGTTAGTCAAGCAAAATGAACTTTAATTACACTGTAAAAATTATTTGAATCTTCAGTCTGGGAATTAATAATTATAACAAGCAGGCAGGAGCCATTTTGTGGACACTGTTATTAAGACAAGTCTTGTATCATCTCAGAATCTTGTTTGTGCATCAGAATGGGGGACCTGATGTCCATCCCCATGTCCTGGCTACACAATTAAATGGTGAAGAGAATGAGGGTATGTGGGAAGAGCAGTGACATCTAGGAAGTGCTGAATGGAAAGTGAAAGTATTGCCTGCCCCGCCTCTATGGGAGGAGCAATATTTGATTGACAGCTGAGATTTTTAAATGAGTTTACAACAGCTATGAATGCTTAGATAAAAAAAATAATTTGGGTTTCCTGTTTAATTTGAAAAGGACTTTTATTATACAGATTTTTATGTCTGGGTGACAGGTCCCCTTTAAAAGGACTAATTTCCAAATGTACTTGTGCACTTCTGTATAGTTGTCGTGAGAGGCGTGTCGTGCCTCCTGTTCTGAACTATGCGCTGCTGCTCAACGCCCTGTGTCAATTGCTGCAGCACAGTTGCGCCTAAAGGTGGCCATAGATGCACACATAATTTTCATATGATATTCGGTGCGTGTATGGTGGGAAAAGAGCAGACTGATATCAGCAGAAGACTTGGATATCGGTCGGCTCGTCGATCGGGCTGGACGGAAAATTTTGATCAGGTGCCTTTGAAGAAACCCAAACATCGGCCATTGTTAGTGCTGAATCGTCAGATACAGGTAGAATTCTATTGTTTCTATATATCTGACAATTCAGCTCTACACGTGTGTATTGAAACGAACAATCTTTCATGGAAAGATCTTTTCCAAGAAAGATCGTAATTGTAACGTCTATGGCCACCTTAAAGGAGAAGGAAAGCCATGGAGGCATTTTATTGGCAATAGATTAGCTGCAATAGTGCAAGCTAGAATGCTATATTTATTCTGTAGAATGTTTTACCATACCTGAGTAAATAGCTCTAGAAGCTCTCTGTTTGTTTAGGATAGGCGCTGCAGTATTAACATGGTGTGACATCACTCCCTATAGTAGGGAGAGATGGTGCCTATAGTAACAGTGGATAATAGTCTCTGGGAAGGGAGTGTGGCTGTGGGATAGCAGGTATAGTAGGGAGAGATGGTGCCTATAGTAACAGTGGATAATAGTCTCTGGGAAAGGAGTGTGACTGTGGGATAGCAGGTATAGTAGGTAGAGATGGTGCCTATAGTAACAGTGGATAATAGACTCTGGGAAGTGACTTATAAGCCATTACACAGTACCTCCATTTGCATCTGTGAGCTCTGTCCTCCTTAAGAACCCCAGGTAACCCGTTCGTGCCCAGACCGTCTGGGTGTCTCCAAAACTGAGCCGAGAGCTGAAATGGTCAGACTGCAGGGACTCCTCTCCGTAAATTGTGAAATACCCACTGGCATTGTGCACACTGTGAACCCAAATCTAGAAGAGACCAGAAGATTTCAAAAATGAAATAAAAAAAAAAAAACACATATAGTACATTAAAAACTAAAAATTAAATCAGCGGCACAGATACCATGCTTTCTTGTGTATAAGTCTGCAGATATGGGCTCATCACAAGTCATTTTGGATGTAGATATTCAGGGGCATGGTGCCATGGTAATACAGTGAGCAGGGAATACAATACAACAAGCCAATCTCGCTGATTAATGCTCTGTCACGAATCAAAGGAGAAGTGTAATCTCTTTCATAAGCACCGCAGAGGGGCCCAAATGACTCCGACTGCTGATCGGCAGACGCATGTCGTACTTATTGTTGAAAAACGAATAGTGTTATCAAAGAATAGTCCACTTATTGTACCACTTGAAAGCGAAACTAACTAAAATAAATATTTTCCACCGGGTCTCAACAGAAGGTAAACATACTTGGAATTGCATGGACTGTTTTTCAATAGCTTTAACCATTCCTAGGGGCATGTTTAGGGCAGAGACACACGCTCAGATTTGGGGGGATTTAGTCGCCCGGCGATAAATCGCCTCTTCTTCGGGAAGACTAATCTTCCCGAACTGCCTCCCGCTGGCTAGAATCTAAATCGTCTGCGGGATGGCGCTCGGATCGCTTTGTTTACCGAAGTCGCCCAAAGTTTCCTTGTGAGGCAACCTCGGATGACTTCAGAAATCGATGTGCACCGATTGCCATCCGACTGGCGATTTAGGGCAGAGACAGATGCTCAGATTCAGGGAGATTAGTCACCCAGCGACAAATCTCTTCTTTGGGGCGACTAATCTCCCAGAACTGCCTCCAGCCAGCTAGAATGTAAATCGAAGCGGGATGGCAATCGTGTGCTTAGTCTTCCGAAGTTGCCTCACAAGGAAACTTCGGGCGACCTCAGAAAACAAAGCGATCCGAGTGCCATCCCGCTAACGATTTCGATTCTAGCCGGCAGGAGGCATTTCGTGGAGATTAGTCGCCCTGAAGAAGAGATTTGTCGTTGGGTGGCTAATCTCCCAGAACCTGAGCATGTGTCTCTGCCTTAGAGTCATTTTGTAAATGATATTTGATTGGGAATGTGAACACTGCAGCCAAAAATGGCTTCTTCCAGCTTCATAATAACACCAGTGTGCTCATGGAATGCTGGGTATTCACATGCTTCCAGCCCAGCTAAGGTTAATTAAAGGGATACTGTCATGGGAAAAAAAAAATTCAAAATGAATCAGTTAATAGTGCTACTCCAGCAGAATTCTGCACTGAAATCCATTTCTCAAAAGAGCAAACAGATTTTTTTATATTCAATTTTCAATTCTGACATGGGGCTAGACATTTTGTCAATTTCCCAGCTGCCCCTGGTCATGTGACTTGTGCCTGCACTTTAGGAGAGAAATGCTTTTTGGCAGGCTCCTGTTTTTCCTACTCAATGTAACTGAATGTGTCTCAGTGGGACATGGGTTTTTACTATTGAGTGCTGTTCTTAGATCTACCAGGCAGCTGTTATCTTGTGTTAGGGAGCTGTTATCTGGTTACCTTCCCATTGTTCTTTTGTTTGGCTGCTGGGGGGAAAAAGGGAGGGGGTGATATCACTCCAACTTGCAGTACAGCAGTAAAGAGTGATTTAAGTTTATCAGAGCACAAGTCACATGACTTGGGGCAGCTGGGAAATTGACAATATGTCTAGCCCCATGTCAGATTTCAAAATTGAATATAAAAAAATCTGTTTGCTCTTTTGAGAAATGGATTTCAGTGTGGAATTCTGCTGGGGCAGCAACTATTAACTGATTCATTCTGAAAAAATGTTTTTTTCCCATGACAGTATCCCTTTAAGGAAGGAGCTCCCTCAAGCTGGGTAAGGGTTAGGTAAGGTACATTTTGAAGAAAAGGCCTCTAAGCTTAGCTTCTCAGCAGCAGCCCAGAGAATACTGAGCATGTGCAGTGCCACCGACACTCAAAAGATAGCCTAACAAGATCCAAGATGGCGAGATCCTGTGGAGAAATTTGAAAGCCTGGATCATTGCTGTTAAGCAGCTGCTGAACCTCTGGGCTGTTACTGTATGTTAGAGTCCTATGTGGGTGCAGTTGGGCAGACCTTTGCCCAATCCGGACTTGCTAGGCAAGAGCCGAACCTGGACCTCTATAAATCACCCCTCTTCCAGCTCCAGAAACCTACCCACAGTACACTAATTTATGGCCTGACCAGGGACCCGCGAAAACTGGACACTGGCGGACGAAAGTGACATTGCTCCGGAGGCGGATCAACCAGGTTGGGGGAAACAGTTGCATTTAACTGCAGGACTCTAACAGGAGGTGAGGGGAATGCAGCCTGTAATCGGCCCGAGTACCCAGATGGGGTTCCCACAAACAGCCCACATTGTCACAGGACAGCGGCCTTTCTGCCCAAAACCCGACAACCTTGCAGGTATTCCGCTGGTGCCCGACCTGATGCAGGACTTTCAGTATATAAAATGCAGTGTTTCTAGCCATATTTATTTTGAGCATTTAGTTCTCCTTTAAACGTGAGTACATACGCAGTAAAATGATCTATCACATGATTGTCTTTCAGATGACAACTAGAGCATGTAGTATGGGCATCACCTACAAAAGACATACACATCATCTAGAGCAGTTAAGGTGGCCATACACAGAGTGATAAGAGATCAGATCCTCCAGACCAAGTATGGGGAGCTTGGGACTATCTCACTTATATCTGCCCATTAATCATCCAGATATCTATAAGGCAAGTTTGAAACACCATCAGCACTTAAGGTCAATGATCACATCTTCACGATTTGGCTCAGCTTGTAGGCCGCCAGAGATCCACATATTTGGAGCCTAAGTAGAGGATCTCCATGTCTAGAGAAAACTTAGCAGGCCTTGTACTGATGAGTGATGGTTTTGGTCTGCCTGCTATGGAGCAATGTTCCGGACGGAAATTCTTTAACCTGTGCTACCCTCTAACCAGTGTTTAGGGTTAGGGTTGCCCCACATTTGGCAGCACTATTTACACCAACCTGCACATCATTGTGCTGCCAGTCAAGGCAATGTCTACCGGATGCAAGGAACAAGTTGGGTGTAGGAGTCCAACTGACTTCATACTTTATCCAAGATTCAAGTCAGCTAAACTACAGTGTTTGCATTGGCCACAGTTCTAGGTCACAGCAGGTCTATACAGAACTCACTACTTGTTAAGGCCCTTTACTTTACTAATCAATTATATCCAAGAAAAAAAAATAAGAAGGCACCAAACAAAAGGATAATTACTGAACTCTCGCCAAAAACCTACATTTGTCTACATGTCAGTTCTTCTCTCCCTGTTAATGCAGTGACTAATAGAGTTGGACGCTCCCTCCCTTGCAAGGCAGAAAGGCTACAGGAATTTGTCACAGGCTATAACAAATTAGAGACTTAATGGGTTCCGTGTACACAGACACATTTGCTCGCTGTTAATTACTTTCGATTGCATTAGAAAGCCAATGCGGCACATTAGGTGGGAGCGAGTGCCTGGTGGGTAATCTTATAAACGAGCAGAGAATGAACAACCGGCACCAGTATAAACAGAGACGGTTCTGTTTATTTATGCCTGACTGGAGCTCTGTTTTCATACATGGGGTCAAAAATGTGCATTTAAATGAGAAATACCTGTATGGAGCTTTAATCATTAAAGGGATACTGTTGTCCCAGAAGAGGGGCTACTCCTCTCTGCTTCTTTGTAAAGCTCAGTTACCAATGGATATAGTGGCTCCAGTCACCAGCTGCCTTGGTGATACCCCCTACATTCAAACCAAATAAGCAGAAGGCCAAGGAAGGATTCAGCAGTATTCTCCAAATAACAGAAAGGTTGTCTCCCATAGAATGAATGTTATCCAAATAATCCACATTTTTCTATGTACTTGATCCAAACTAAGCTATAATTCATTTTTATTGGAGGCAAAACCAGCCTATTTGGTTTATTTAATATTTAAAGGATTTTCTAGTAGACTTAAGGTATGAAGATACAAATTATGGAAAAATATTCCACCATATTCAGAAAACCCCAGGTCCAAGGCATTCTGGATAACAGGTCCCATACCTGTATTGTATAAAAGATAGACTACAAAGAGTGGTGGTAAATGGAACATTTTCTAATTGGACCAGTGTTGTTAGTGGAGTACCGCAGGGCTCTGTACTAGGTCCCTTGCTTTTCAACTTGTTTATGACCTGGAGGTGGGCATTGAAAGTACTGTTTCTATTTTTGCAGATGATACTAAATTGTGCAGAACTATAGGTTCCATGCAGGATGCTGCCACTTTGTAAAGTGATTTGTCTAAGTTGGGAAACTGGGCAGCAAACTGGAAAATGAGGTTCAATGTTGATAAATGCAAGTTATGCACTTTGGCAAAAATAATATAAATGCAAGTTATACACTAAATGGCAATGTGTTGGGAGTTTCCTTAAATGAAAAGGATCTAGGGGTCTTTGTAGATAACACGTTGTCTAATTCTGGGCAGTGTCATTCTGTGACTACTAAAGCAAATAAAGTTCTGTCTTGCATAAAAAAGGGCATTAACTCAAGGGATGAAAACATAATTATGCCTCTTTATAGGTCCCTGGTGAGGCCTCATCTGGAGTATGGGGGCAGTTTTGGACTCCAGTCAGGCCTGGACTGGAAGTCAAAATAGGCCCTGCCATTCCAAGTACACAGAGGCCCAAACAACACATTTAGCAGCCCAAGCATCCCCCTACCAGCCCACTATATGGTAACTTTCTATGGGACCTTATAGCAGCCCCTCTGGCATTTGCCAGAACCCACAGATTGCCAGTCCGGGCCTGACTCCAGTCCTTAAGAGGGATATAAATGAGCTGGAGAGAGTGCAGAGACTAAGTGCAACTAAATTGGTTAGAGGGAGGGAAGACTTAAATTATGAGGGGAGACTGACAAGGTTGGGGTTGTTTCTCTGGAAAAAAGGCGCTTGCGAGGGGACATGATTAGACTTTACAAGTACATTAGAGGACATTATAGACAAACAGCAGGGGACCTTTTTACCCATAAAGTGGATCACCGTACCAGAGGCCTCCCCTTCAGACTAGAAGAAAAGAACTTTCATTTGAAGCAACGTAGGGGGTTCTTCACAGTCAGGACAGTGAGGTTGTGGAATGCACTGCCGGGTGATGTTGTGATGCTGATTCAGTTAATGACTATAAGAATGGCTTGGATGATTTTTTGGACAGACATAATATCAAAGGCTATTGTGATACTAAACTCTATAGTTAGTATTGGTATGGGTATATAGAATTTAATTAAAAGTATGGAGGGGTGTATGTATGGGGCTGGGTTTTCATTTGGAGGGGTTGAACTTGATGGACTTTCTCTTTTTTCAACCCGATTTAACTATGTAACTATGTGTATCTAATATAAAATATTTTTAGATGGATGATCCAAGAACTCTTGTCATGCTCCTTCATGTTATCTGCCCACACTACTTAAAAGCCTTAGAAGAATCAGAGCCAGTGGGGCCCAATCCAAATGACTCACCTCTCCAAGATGAGAGTCTCCAAGTGGCCCCTTGGTTTCAGGATTTGCAATAATTATGCGCACGCCCGGGAGGATCTGTTACAAGAAAAAACAAGGACAATGATTTCAGACAGTGAGAGGCTTCTGTTTACTCAACCCAGAAAGGTATAAGAACAATTGTCTTGGTATTGATACTATATATTTTTACAGCTTGATGTTTTATATTCTACTTTGCCTTTAAGTTTAGGGTGATGGTAGACGTGGCTACTGGGGGAGATTAGTCCCCCAGCGGCAAATCGTCTCTTCTTCTAATCGCCCCCTAAAAGCCTTCCCGCCAGCTAGAATGTAAATCGCCGGCGGGATCGCACTTGGAACGCTTGTTTTCTGAAGTCGGCCGAAGTTGCCTCACAAGGAAACGACTTCGGAAAGCCGCATGGTTATGAGGGCCATCCCACCTGCGATTTACATTCTAGCCAGTGGGAAGGCATTTAGGGGAGATTAGTCGCCCGAAGAAGAGACAATTTGTCACTGGGTGACTATTCTCCCCCAGTAGCCTTGTGTGCCACCGCCCTTAAGAGTTTAGTCTTTTAATTAATCACCCTTAAAGGGGAAGGAAACCTAGTCGGCGCAAACCCCCACCCCCCCTCCCGTTTGTTGCCCACCCTCCCTCCTCCCACCTGGCCTACCCGTCCCGCTGGGCAAATGCCCCTAACTTGTTACTTACCCTTCTGCGCAGGTCCAGTCCAGGGAGTTCACAGACGACATCTTCTTCCACGTGATCTTTTTCCTGCTGTGAACGGCGTTTTGGCGGCCTGCGCAGTAGGATCATTTTGCCAGTACGGATCTACTGCGCATGCGCCAAAAGTCACGCACATGCGCAGTAGATCGTACCGGCGAAATGATCCTACTGCGCATGCGCCGTTCACAGCAGGAAGAAGATCGCGTGGAAGAAGATGTCGTCTGTGAACTCGCTGGACTGGACCTGCGCAGAAGGGTAAGTAACAAGTTAGGGGCATTTGCCCAGAGGGACGGGTAGGCCAGGGGGGAGGAGGGAGGGTGGGCAACAAACTGGAGGGGGGGGTGGAGGGTTTGCGCCAACTAGGTTTCCTTCCCCTTTAAAGGTCTAACCTGAGACATGTGTCAGAGGCTGCTGTTGCTGCTCCAAGTGCTCTGGGGTCTACTGGTGCTAAAGCAGTTGAGTAAACATGACCCTCCCCTACATATGCCCCATCATCTCCCCACCCCTCTTGTCTGCCATCCTCAAATTAATTGCCTTTTTAACTAGAAAGAAACTAGAATACAATCTGGTTTTTAATTGGCAACCAAAAAACAGACTTATCTAGCTTTTTATTAATATAATTACTAAGTATGTATTTTTCATACGAAATTCTGGAATTCCAACCACAGCCTGAGTACAAGGCTTAGTGAGAATCCAACATAAATATAAAAGAAGACCAACTGCAAATGATTTATGTAAATTTCAGCATAAATATTAACTGTAAAGTAAACATGCCTGTGAACCCCTACCTAATAATTCATAATCTGGGACTATTTACTCTTGAAGCTTTTACTGACAGGTTCCTGATTGGAGGAGAATCTATGCCAATCAAAACAAAGTCAGCAACAGCCTACTCATTGGGAAAATCACTTGTTTGTATATGTGACAATACTTACTTTTCCTGATTCCATTAGAGGCAAACTGTGTGGTGACCCTCTTTCTACCAATCGGACCCTACAAGACAAAATATGCATTGGGGTACTGTGATTATTGTAGCCATACCTTCCCCATTCTCTTACTCAATATACTAGGTTTATTTTGGGAGCTTCAATTGTACAAAGTGGAAACCCAGCAATGCATGGGCCATAGAGATGGATAACCCTCTACATGACCCTTGTGCAGCCAGCTCTGTTCTAATTCTGACCTAGGGGTTTCAATATTGGGTCGACTTTTCCCCTTGGATTATTAGCAAGTAAGGGTAAGGAGTGTACTTATGACAGTCGTTTCAATAGAGTGCTATGCAGAATTTAGAAACACGGTGCAAGGACAGGACCACTTTGAAGTACCAGTGGGTTCAGGGTAAAGATCTCATTGGTGGGCATCCACTGCCCAAAGAAATATGTTATTGAACTACCTTCAAGCAGGTGAACCTCAATATAATAAAGAAGCCAATTAAGAAATAGCATGTTCTAACCCAGTGATCCCCAACCAGTAGCTCGTGAGCAACATGTTGCTCTCCAACCCCTTGGATGTTGCTCCCAGTGGTCTCAAAGCAGGTGATTATTTTTGAATTCAAGGCTTGGAGGCAAGTTTTGGTTGTATAAAAAACCAGATGTACTGCCAAACAGACCCTCCTGTAGGCTGTCAGTCCACATAAGGGCTACCAATAGCCAATCACAACCCTTATTTGGCATCACCCAGGAACATTTTCCGTGCTTGTGCTGCTCCCCCACTCTTTTTAAATCTGAATGTTGCTCACGGGTGAAAAAGGTTGGGGACCCCTGTTCTAACCAATGCCCAGGTGCCATCCTGGACCAACAACCAAAAGACAAGAAAAACCATAATCTTTCAACAGTTGAACTAGTGCCGAATTGCCTGCATTGGCCTTGCACTGTACATCTGTACATCCATGAAACGCATGAATTTTTAACCATTATGAATGCACTAAATCCTACCAGGACCTGATTCAGGAATATTACAGCTACCCAGCCTGTAAGTGCAACGTGCTTGGGAAGGAACAGGTGGCAAATAGCTTCTGCTACAGGCTGTGGATTTGCTGCAGTCAGGGAGGAGGCCACGCTCTACATGATACACTTGCCTCAACTTTAAAATGACCAAACTAGAACGAGAGGTCCCAGGCTCCAAATGTTCCTGGAAAGTGTAATTTGGTACAGGAGTTATCCTTGCGGAAAGCTGAAAATGATGAGCGTCGGAGTAAAAGAGCGAGAAGGGAAGCAGTACAA
Organism: Xenopus laevis; assembly: GCF_017654675.1. NCBI lineage: Eukaryota > Metazoa > Chordata > Amphibia > Anura > Pipidae > Xenopus > Xenopus laevis. The sequence continues at coordinate 12,750,590 of NC_054382.1, forward strand.
AGAATTAATGAGGCGCGAGGCAAAGCTTTAAGGGCAACCAACATATAATAGGTCCCTAAAGGCATCCCAGGCTGTGTAGATCTGTACTGAACAGCATCACCTTTACCATTTAGCATTCCATAATTAAAGCTTACCATGAAATATTTCTTTCAATAATGCACGAGTAACCAGGCCCCGTGTGTTCTTTGGGAAGCACAAGCTAATTATGCACGTTCTTCAAACAACCAAACCTTGGCCCCGAAAGAACAAAATCATTTATCCTGTTCTGAGCAGATACAACATAGATGGGCACCTGCAGCACATTAAAGACGGAGCACGGGAAATATACATTATTCTGTCATTAAGAAGCATATACACTCAGTATCTGAAAAGGAACATTTATTCCATCTTAATGACAAGAGGCCAGAGAATGTGATGTGTTCTGAACTTGGATTCTCTTCATACTTTGGGAGATGGTCCTACAATATCATATTAGCATATTAAGGAGTTCTGTGACTAAGTGCCTTTTATTTATGGCACCAAGTTGACATCTAATATCCTCATATTATGGAGTGGGTGGGGGAACACTGATAAAACAAGGAGTCTGGAGGACTGCCTATGCCATCATGTTCTAGTAAATACATCAATAGCGAGTATGTTGTTTTGCCATCAGCTTTTGGTTGGACTGAGGAAGGTGGACAGACTTCTTTTTTTTCTCTAGATCAGGGATCCCCAGCGAGTATGTTGTTTTGCCATCAGCCTTCGGTTGGACTGTGTAAGTTAATCATAAGACCACAACCATTTCTTAGCAGGGCTTAATCATGAATTCCTACACTAAGCCTCAAAGCCATGGACTTTAAAGTGAAGAACCTCTCTAGAAGACAGTTGAGCTCTCCTATCTAGGAAGTCCCCAAGTGGGGCATCAGAAGACCCAAATTAGGCATCAGAGGCCCAAATAGATTGATATATGGGGGGCTGATGCTCATTTTCTATCCGAGATATTGCTGACAACCCAGTGTTAAAGACAACTGGAGTAATAACTAATGTTAACCACATTTTTTTGCTCTAGATCAATCTTTTTTTACCCGTGAGCCACATTCAAATGTGGAAAGAGTTGAGGAGCAACACAAGGTTGAAATTAATTTCTGGATAAACAGAAGGCTCTACTTGGCCATAAACCTTGTTTTTATGGAACCAAAACTTGCCTCCAAGCCAGGAATTCTTGGAGCAACGTCCAAGGGGTTGGGGGGAAACATGTTGCTTGTGAGCCACTGGTTGGGGACCACTGCTCTAGAAATTACTGGCATCATCAAATGTTGGGCCAAAGAGGGATTAGAACCTCAAAAACAGAAAAATCATTCATGCTGTACAATTCCTTTACATTTTCCAACAATTTCTCTTTCTCTTGGAACAGAAAGTGGACAGGCCAGTATGTATGACTGTGGGCGTGGTTTTGACCCATGAACTGCAGCACTCTGATAATTATTCCATATTATAATTTTATAGGCTTGATAAAGGGCACTGTGGGGCCCGAAACGTTGCCATTTTTTGTCTACATGAGCTAATGAGCCAATAAAATTATAATATGGAATAATTATCAGAGTGCTGCAGTTACTGGATAATGCATAGTATTCCCTAGACCCGAGGCAGGTTGGGATAATCACTGCTGAGCACCTGATCCAAAAGGATTGTGCACAAGGTTCGAGCACTCCATTTCTGTGTGGTTTTGACCCATGAGACATGTACCAAAGCATCTAAAACTTCAATTTGGAAGGCATGGGTATGATTATCCCAGGTCAGGTTAAAACCCACCTGTCATGTCGCAGCGCCCTCATATCGACAAAAACAGTTGTGGGATCAGGTCCAGACGTTCCCTGAAAAAATACATAAAAAGATATTTTAGCATTCCTAAAATATGACAGTGATAGGCATCAAATGGCTTATAGCAAAGAAATCACTGTGCTGCCAATGTCAGTGTTCAATTGAAAGCAGAATGAAATCACCTTCATCAGCAGAACAGGCTTATTGCTCTGCCAAAAGTAAAACAGGAATATAAAAACACATGGGAGACATGGAAAGTGGTTTGAAGCAGAAGAAGATCCATTTATTTATAAACAGATAATAGATCAGCTGATAGAAACCAATCAGAAGCCTCTAAATCCTCTATATACTGGACGGATGGCCTTTTGCCTTCATAAGACATGGATATACTGTAATATACACACATTCAGCCATGGGATAGGAATACACAGATCATAATGTCACTGTAAAACAGGTACTTAAAAGTAAAGCTTCAACAAACAACTACAACAGGTATGGGATCCGTTATTTGAAAACCCATTATCCAGAAAGCTCCGAATTACGGAAAGGCCGTCTGCCATAGACTCCATTATAATCAAATAATCCAAATCTTTAAAAACGATTTCCTTTTTCTCTGTATTAATAAAATCAATTTTATCCAACTAATCCAAATTTTTATTTGTACTTGATCCCAACTAAGATATAATTAATCCTTATTGGAAGCAAAACCAGCCTATTGGGTTTATTTAATGTTTACATGATTTTCTTAAGGTATGAAGATCCGTTATCCGGAAACCCCAGGTCCCGAGCATTCTGGATAATAGGTCCCGTACCAGTACCTTACATTAGTGAGAAATGCTTGACTTCACCAGTGCCAATCAAGAGAAAGTGGCTGCAGTCCAGCTAAAGTGATTAAAGGGATACTGTCATGGGAAAAAACTTTTTTTTCAAAATGAATCAGTTAATAGTGCTGCTCCAGCAGAATTCTGCACTGAAATCCATTTCTCAAAAGAGCAAACAGATTTTTTTATATTCGATTTTGAAATCTGACATGGGGCTAGACATACTGTCAATTTCCCAGCTGTCCCAAGTCATGTGACTTGTGCTCTGATAAACTTCAATCACTCTTTACTGCTGTACTGCAAGTTGGAGTGATATCACCCCCCCCAGCAGCCAAGTAAAAGAACAATGGGAAGGTAACCAGATAACAGCTCCCTAACAGAAGATAACAGCTGCCTGGTAGATCTAAGAAAAACACTCAATAGTAAAAATCCATGTCTCACTGAGACACATTCAGTTACATTGAGAAGGAAAAACAGCAGCCTGCCAGAAAGCATTTCTCTCCTAAAGTGCAGGCACAAGTCACATGACCAGGGGCAGCTGGGAAATTGACAATATGTCTAGCCCCATGTCAGATTTCAAAATTGAATATAAAAAAATCTGTTTGCTCTTTTGAGAAATGGATTTCAGTGCAGAATTCTGCTGGAGCAGCACTATTAACTGATGCGTTTTGAAAAAAACATGTTTAACAAACACGGTCACTGTTTATAAGCAATCTTCCATTTAGAAACTATGGGGGAGCTGCCATATTAATTGCACCCAATGAAACACGGTTTATAGCTTCTAGTGTGTGTGGCTTAGATAGTTGACCCTGAGCTTTAATTGTCTGAATATGCGTGTTTATTCCAATAAATAGAGCACAAGCACAGACAGGAATATTACCCAGGGGCCCTTAGTGCCTCAATAGTTATAGTTAATATATGTGTGGCTATGTATGGTGAGTATGATGTTTACATGGAGTCCAAGCCCTTCACCTTTAGCCATAGGGAGTGATTAATTCTTAGCACTTGAATGAGTAGCCATCCATACAACATCCAATGACTAGACCAGAAAAGATTATAATTATTATGAAAACATGTCCAATAATGCCCTAAATGTTTCACTCTCACAGGCACGAAACGCATCAAGCAACAGCTCATGTGAGTTAGTAGAACACATAAGGGTTGTTTATACAGCACGAAAAGCCTAAACCTTGTGTACCGTATGTCATTAGCCACATTAGTAATGGAGTGTGATTGGGTCCAAATAGGGCAATAGAGTGCCCATACTTTACTAATGTGGGGTCTACTTTTAATGATCTACTGTTAGCATTCTGTTTCATGGAAACATATTACTTAAATATTATATTGATTTATAAGAGAATTTATATTACTATATTTAAAAAAAACAACTATTTCTTATGTGACTGTAATAGAATTAATATCTGAATGAAAAGCATGAAACCGGAGTGATTTAGACAAGACAGAGTCTTGAGATCTACTGATCACCAGCTAAAGGTCTACTGGTAGATCCCCATCTACCTTTTGGGTAAACGCGTAAGGTTTTGCTGTGATGTTTTTTGCTAAATAAATACTTTTTTTACTACATCAATTTAGGGCGTGTGGTCAGTTTGGATAATATGAAGACAATAAGGTGCGGTTCTCAATAAAGTAGCAGTAACACCAAACAAATAAACTGTCTTTAAGTGATGAAAATATAATGTAGTGTTGCCCTGCACTGGTAAAACTGGTGTCTTTGCTTCATAAACTCTACTATAGTTTATATAAACAAGCTCCTGTGTAGCCATGGGGGCAGCCATTCAAGCACAGGATACACAGTAGATAACAGATAAGTACTACTATAGTTTATATAAACAAGCTGCGGTGTAGCCATGGGGGCAGCCATTCAAGCACAGGATACACAGTAGATAACAGATAAGTACTACTATAGTTTATATAAACAAGCTGCGGTGTAGCCATGGGGGCAGCCATTCAAGCACAGGATACACAGTAGATAACAGATAAGTACTACTATAGTTTATATAAACAAGCTGCTGTGTAGCCATGGGGGCAGCCATTCAAGCACAGGATACACAGTAGATAACAGATAAGTACTACTATAGTTTATATAAACAAGCTGCGGTGTAGCCATGGGGGCAGCCATTCAAGCACAGGATACACAGTAGATAACAGATAAGTACTACTATAGTTTATATAAACAAGCTGCTGTGTAGCCATGGGGGCAGCCATTCAAGCACAGGATACACAGTAGATAACAGATAAGTACTACTATAGTTTATATAAACAAGCTGCTGTGTAGCCATGGGGGCAGCCATTCAAGCACAGGATACACAGTAGATAACAGATAAGTACTACTATAGTTTATATAAACAAGCTGCTGTTTAGCCATGGGGGCAGCCATTCAAGCACAGGATACACAGTAGATAACAGATAAGTACTACTATAGTTTATATAAACAAGCTGCTGTGTAGCCATGGGAGCAGCCATTCAAGCACAGGATACACAGTAGATAACAGATAAGTACTACTATAGTTTATATAAACAAGTTGCTGTGTAGCCATGGGGGCAGCCATTCAAGCACAGGATACACAGTAGATAACAGATAAGTACTACTATAGTTTATATAAACAAACTGCTGTGTCGCCATGGGGGCAGCCATTCAAGCACAGGATACACAGTAGATAACAGATAAGTACTACTATAGTTTATATAAACAAGCTGCTGTTTAGCCATGGGGGCAGCCATTCAAGCACAGGATACACAGCAGATAACAGATAAGTACTACTATAGTTTATATAAACAAACTGCTGTGTAGCCATGGGGGCAGCCATTGAAGCACAGGATACACAGTAGATAACAGATAAGTACTACTATAGTTTATATAAACAAGCTGCTGTGTAGCCATGGGGGCAGCCATTCAAGCACAGGATACACAGGAGAAACAGATAAGTACTACTATAGTTTATATAAACAAGCTGCTGTGTAGCCGTGGGGCAGCCATTTAAGCACAGGATACACAGTAGATAACAGATAAGCTCTGTAGTATACAATGGGATTCTTCAGAACTTATCTGTTATCTACTGTGTATCCTGTGCTTGAATGGCTGCCCCCATGGCTACACAGCAGCTTGTTAATATAAACTATAGTACCTTATTGATGCAAATACACCAGTTTTACTGGTGCAACATTGTCATCCCATTAACACTTTAATTTGTTTGTGACTGTTCCTTTAATTCCTTTCTATGCATAATAACATGAATGCCCATATTGTTGCCTTCACAGATAATCATAATAAAGTCATATCCTAAGTGCATCACTATGGCAACCCCCTCCCAACAAAGGGATAAAGGTTTATCTCTAAAGACTAGTCTGCCTTTCTCTATTAATTTAGGGAAGGAGAAACTCCCCTACCTGCTCAGCCAGTGTCCCCAGCCTGTGTGGCTATAATTGCAGGAATAGCAATAGGATGAGTGAAGGTGCATAAGGGGGTATGTAAATAAAGAACAGGGAGAGGGGTACAACACAGAAAAAAAGGAACACAATGAAGGGAGAAGGAAAATGCCAAAAGCAGGGAATAAAAAACAAAAAGAAACAATGTCAGTTATACAAACTGTGGAACAAAAAAAACAAATGGGAGAAAAGTCTTTGAATGGTTGGAATGATAAAAGGTGCAATGAGTTGGAACTGTGAGAATTATCATGCAACACACATTGACTACTACACTGTATTGTCTGAGAAGGATGAGGCTCTACAAATCTTTTTTATTCTCTGCTGCTTGTCTCTGTCTCTGCTGCTTGTGGACACCCCTTCTAATGACTGGAATCCATCATTCATCATTGCTGACACAGGTTGTGTGTTTCCTACTTTGAGCCAACAGTTTGGGGGAAGGCCCTTTCCTGTATTTCTCATATGCAGAGCCAGGCCGGAATCCCTAAGCAACCTGGCCGGTCTGGTGCCTGCTGGCAGCACGGATGCGATAACTGCTGCTTCCATGCAGCGCGCATGCACAAACTGCCACTTCCATGCATATGCACGAATCGTCGCTCGCACGCACGCGTAAATACACCGCTAAATAGAAGAGACCGTTGGAGAGAGGGAACAGGACATGGGGTCGGCGACAGAGAAGTTACATGCCTGGCGGCCCCCTAGCTTTTGTGCCCTAGGCATGTGCCTACTCTGCCTACCCCTAGTTCCGGCCCTGCTCATATGCACATAGTAAGTTCCATACAGAGTGGATTTTCTGAGATGGGAGTGGAAGAACCTAACTGAGCCCTGACCTCAAGCAAACTGAACCCCTGTGGAGAGAAGCAGAACTCTGACTATGAGCCAAGCTTGATCCCCAAATATCACTGTCCAAACTCACTAATGCTCTTGTGGCTAAAGGGAATACATTTACCTCCTATGCCATTGTTACCATCACAATACATATTTATTGAAGATAAATTACTCAAGAGCCATGGATAATAGGGATGCACCGAATCCAGGATTCGGTCTTTTTTAGCAGGATTCAGAACCGAATCCGAATTTGCATATGCAAATTAGGGGCAGAAAGGGAAATCACAGGACCTTTCATCACAAAACAAGGAAGCAAAAATAATTGTTTCCACTTTTTTCTTTCCTGTTCCTAATTTGCATATGAAAATTAGGATTTGGATTCGGTTCAGTATTCAGCCGGATCTTTCACAAAGGATTCGGGGTTTCGGCTGAATCCCAAATAGTGGATTTGGTGCATCCCTAATAGATAATCTAAATATATCTTTATTGAATGCTTAGTGATGTCAAATGTATGACTTGTTTAAACTTGTGTAGTAAGTACACTGTATCCGCCGAACTTTAAAGGAGAAGGAAAGGTTAAATCTCTGGGGGATGCCAAATGTTAACCTTCTTCTTCTGCATCTTCGTTTTTGGGCAGTACAGTGAAAAAGCAGCTTTTTGCTTAAAGTTTGGATTCTACTCTACTGCCCATGTGCACCCAGCACAAAAAGAAGAAGAAGAAGGAAGACGATGGCTCGTTGGTGCTTGCTCAGGCCATAACAACGTTCTTCTAACAGGCCCAGGGTATTAGGTAAGTGATTATGATCACTCGGGTTGGCTGACATTTGGCTCCTCCCAATGATTTAACTCTTCCAACTGCTTAATATTAGAAGAATATTAGAAGTAACCTTGGTTGGTTCTACAGTCTATAAAGAGTAAAAAAGCATTCAGTTTGGGATCGGCAACTTCTGTTGTTCCCTATATTCAGTAGCTCCAACGAAAGTGAAGACAAGACCAGGAAATAGTCTTTATACAGTAAGTACAATGGACAATATCAAATATGTTTCTCATTGAGTAAAAAACATTGTGCGGGCTGGACAGAGAAGAAAGCGCAGTACAAGCATGAGGGCGACGGAATGAAGTTAAAGTGCACTCAAGTGCCACACAGATCAATAAGCACTTCAGAGCCGAAGGGACCCCCGCAGGTGCCAAAGGGCAAACCTGCAAACCCTGGCAAAGTAACCCATTGTATATTACTGTAACTAACTCAGATCAGTGAGCGGAACACCACTGACATTTACATTCTAATTAAATATCAATCTTAGGATTCCGATTTACTCGGCTGGATTTCTTGGAATTGGCTAAAAAAAGGGGAGGGGGGATTACAATGAGCACAAAACCTTTGATGTCCTTAACAAGGTTCTTAGACTGATGGTCACACCTGATAGATATATTTGCATGCTTATTACATATGGCAGACACTTTATTGGTAACACTGTAACTTGCCTAATGAACAACAACTCACTGGAACCATCAAAGTAGGAATTCGTTTAAGGGCCAAGCCTCATCCCCAAATATCACTGTCCAACCTTAAACCGAACATTATTCCCCTGTTGCAGATACACGAAGACTATGGTGATGGGACTTCCTTCCCCATCGTTCTTTTTCTGTCCCCATCCCATAAAAACTCTCAAAAATATGTTTACGCCTAAGGCCTCGTAAGGTCTATACATCGCTAAGCATTGAAGGAAACTTTTCTTACTGAAAAACAGACAACAGTTGAGCAAGAATAAAGTCAGATAAACTGCAATGGAGTAACTCCAAAGCCTGCACTCAAATAGCCAGCAATGCATCAAGCTCAAAAGCTGAATTAGACTGGAATGGAGAAAACTGCCAGAAATGGGGAAAACACATCAGTACAATCAAATTAGCAATAGGCAGGCTCAGTGGGCTCTCATGTAAGAGACATTAGAATGGGCATAATACTAATTCAACTAAGCAAGTGAACCTGAAAACTAAGCCTGCAGCCAAAAACACACAAAGGAGAGGACTTGGGAGCAGGGTCTAATGGAAACGGCTACACTTGGGCCTAATTATGTCTTCACTAAGGAATCTCAAGCTGAGCTGAACCATAAAGTCACCGATAGGTGAGAACTGTGCACAAGCACTACTGGGTGCCAATACCCTTGGCTGAAGTGTAAGCTGAAATGGACATTTTTAGAGACAACTCTAAATAGCTTTATAATAATTAAACTAAACATAAAATTGTCTCCATCTGCTGGCATTGCACAGTAGCTGGGTGTACGCACCAGCTACTGTGCACAACTTGCGCAATGGGTCCAGTATCTAATGCTTGCCCTGAGTATCTGTTAATCAGCTACACTGGCAGCGCCAATTAGTTAGGCATCCCCTTAATAAGTATAAACCCTAACCTTTTTCCCAGGCTAGTACACTACCCACCTAAAAGATGAAATGGTCCAGGAACTGGTAAATGGGGCATGGCACCATCATTTTGTTCAAGGAATTCCTACCATGGGTTTGAGGTGGGTGCCTGCCCCATAACTTTTTCACTTTCAATTGTTTCTATATTGAGCATAAACCCAGCCCGAGTCCAGGCAAGGAATCGCACATCCCATCCCCGTAACCCAAGTGTTTTAAGGTTTCACTTTCCTACAGTACAGAGCTGCACTGCCCTTTGTGTTCCCTGACGACACTCCTTCAATGTGTCTAAAGTTTTAAACAACATATGCTGAAATGATCAAGGATAGTTTCTTGTCTCTGTTCAAAGAAAAGTCAACTGGAAGCCATAACCAGAAGCCTCGATATTGTCCAGAACAACCTCATGAAATGTCCACCTGAAGTAGCATTTAGGTAGGGGGTAACATCTAAAGAGCTGCAAGGCAGATGAATCCCACTTTGTGCCTATTCTCCAGGTTGTTCCCTGGTGCAGAATGGAAGTGGAATTCAGTTGTTTTCCTTGGTGGGTCTGTTCCGTGTTCAAAGTATTGTAGTAAAGACAAGACTACATAGCTGAGATAGTTGAAGGTGCATATATGTGAATTACAGCAAGTTTTATTAAACATGGGCTGCTCTAATGTCTAGTGTCAATCTTGACTCACTACATAGAAGCAAATAATCAGTTTGTTGCAACAATGAATAAATATGGTGGGCGGATAGTGCAGATGCCCCCGAGCTGATAGTTATAGTGATGTCTTTAGGTGGAGAAGAAAAGTTGGCTTTGTTATGCCCATGTAAAGTGATTGCCATTACATCTCTCATTCCAATTCAATGAATATGTTAATCTGATAAGGACCTTACCTGCAAACATATGGCTAAGTTAACTCGGCAGCCAAACGATGTGCTTACAGCCCTTGGATGGAGACCCAAGTCTTTGAATAACTTGGAGAAAGACTGGGTGAGGGATATTCTAGGACGCTCCTCAGCCACCACAACGCAGGTCCGTACCCTGGACAGATCCAGCCCCCTTGCCTGTAAGAACCAGAAAATATAAAGCTTTGACAATTATCAATACCCTAAGTTGTGTGAACCTGTTTCCCAATTAATCATTGTTTTGTTATAACTGAATATATTTAATAGTTTATTTGTGACATCTCAACCTAACATTTTTTTAGTGGCACACTCATGCTCTGAGTCACTGACAGATTTCACCTGCTCTCATTGGTTGAATCCAACTACCGTATATACTCGCGTATAAGCCGAGTTTTTCAGCACCCAAAATGTGCTGAAAAACTCAAACTCGGCTTATACGCGGGTCATACCTCTGCTCTTCCCTCTGTCCTTCCCTCTGTCCCAGCCGGACTGCCTGTGACTGCCTGTGTCGCCGCCCGGAGCAGGTCCAGGAGCTCCGGGCGGCGCGTCCTTCCCTGCCGGCGTTCGCTTTCAAAATGGCGGCGCCCATGGCCGCCACGTGGGTAGCGGCGCCGGCCGCTACCCACGTGGCGGCCATGGGCGCCGCCATTTTGAAAGCGAACGCCGGCAGGGAAGGACGCGCCGCCCGGAGCTCCTGGACCTGCTCCGGGCGGC